>NW_020664413.1:46990017-47089868 GCF_002925995.2 Terrapene triunguis
GGGGGGGGGGCTTTGGGCTGCCTGGCCTGGCCCGGCCCAGCCCGGCACTCCAGGGGTTTGGGCGGTCCTGCGCGGCACTCGGGGGGGTGGGGGTTTGGGCGGCCCGGTGCAGTGCTGAGGCGGGGGTTTGAGCGGCCCGGCGCTCCGGGGATTTGGGTGGCCCAGCCTGGCGCTGGGGTGGGGGAGGTTGGGCGGCACGGTGCTGGGGAGGGTGGGGCGGCGCGGCCGGGTGCTAGGGGAGGGGGGGTGGGGGTTTCGCCGGCGCGGCGCTGGGGGTGGTTGGGCGGCCCGGTGCGGTGCTGGGGGGGGCGGGGGTTTCGCCGGCGCGGTGCTGGGGGCGGGTTGGCGGCGTGGCGCTGGGGGTGTGTGTGTGTTACGGCAGGGTGGCGCTCTTCTTTTTTGCCTGGGGCGGCAAAAAAGTTAGAGCCGGCCCTGACCTTGTAAGGAAACTAGAAAAATGTGGTCTAGATGAAATTTCTATAAGCTGGGCATATATCTGGTTGGAAGGTTGGAATCCGAGTCATTATGAAGATTCTCTGTAAAACAAGGACGATGTATCTAGTGTGGTCCTGCAGGGGTCAGTCCTGGATCTGGTACTAGTCAATATTTTTGTTAATGACTTGGATAATGAAGTGGAAGGTATGTTTACAAAATTTGCTGATGAGGCCAAGCTATAAAAGGATTGCAAGCACTTTAGAGGACAGGATTAGAATTCAAATGACCATGATAAATTGGTCTAAAATCAACAAGATGAAATTCAATAAACACAAGTGCAAAGTACTACACTTCAAATGCACAACTACAACATGGGGTATAACTGACTAGGTGGTAGCACTACTGAAAAGGATCACAAATTGAATATTAACCTATAGTATGATTCAATTGTGAAAAAGGCTAATATCATTCTGGGATATTTTAACAGGACTATCGTATATTTTGTGATTGTGGATGTGATTGTCCTGCTCTACTCAACACTGGTGAGACCTCTGCTGGAGTACCATAGATCTGGGCACCACACTTTAGGAAAGATGGGGACAAATTGGAGAGAGACTCCAGAAGAGAGCTACAAAAATGATAAAAGTTTTAGAAAACTTGACGTATGTGGAAAGGTTAAAAAATTGGGAATGTTTAGACTTGAGAGAAGAAGACTGAGGTTTGGGACCCGATAAATCTTCAAATATATTAAAGACTGTTATAAAGAGGACAGTGATCAGTTGTTCTGCAAGTCCACTGAAGGAGGACAAATAGTAATGGACTTAATCTGCAGCAAGGGAGATTTAGTTTTGATATTAGGAAAAACTTTCTAACTATAAGGATAGTTAAGTACTGGAATAGGCTTCTGAGGAAGGCTGTGGAATCCTTGTCATTGAAGATTTTTAAGAAGAGGTTAGATAAACACCTGTCATGGATGGTCTTGGTTTATTTGGTCCTGCCTCAGTGCAGGTGGCTGGACTAGATCAGCACTTCTCAACAGGGGGTCCGTGAACCCTTTCATGGGGGCCCCGGGACCCCGCAGCTAAAATCCAGAGCCCAAACCCCAGCACCTCCCGCAGGGCTGAAGCCAGGAGCCATGGGGTTGAAGCCCCAATCCCTGGCACCCCCTGTGGGGCTGAAGCTGGGAGCAGCAGGGCTGAATCTCGGAGACCCGAGCCCTGGGGCTTCCCACAGGGCAGAAGCCATGAGCCCATGGGCAGAGTTGGGGGGCACAGGGGGTGTTGCTTCCCACCTCCGAAACTACAGTGCAAGAGCAGGGCAGTCCCGGGGCAGCTCCACACTCCCCCCTACACCTCCTTCTCTCTCCACCCCTTGGCCAGGTTGGAGGTGGGAATTCAGAGCCGGGCAGTGTGGGACGGCTGCTGCTCTGGCTGGCGTCATGGAGCAGGCAGCTGTGGCGTCCCTCGTCTCCTGCTGGTGCTGGTGCAGGGGTTTGAAGCTGCTCCTCATCTCCTAGCTCCCTTTGCTCACGCATCCAGTAAGAGCTGCCGGGGCAGGGGGATCTGGCTCCATTGCTGGCAGAGCCCTTGGGGAACAGGGACTGCAGGGGAGCCCTCCTGGCACACAGCCCCTAGTTACCCCCTCCCTGCACCCTTAGCTACCCGCTGCCACACACAGCCCCAAGCTATCCCCTCCCTGCACCCTGAGCTACCCCCTCCCTGAATCCTGAGCTATCCCCCTGCCCCCAGCTACCCCCTCCCTGCACCCTGAGCTATCCCCCTGCCCCCACACAGCCCCTAGCTAGCCCCCTCCCTGCACCCTGAGCTATCCCCCTGCCCCTCCCTGCACCGAGCTACCCCCTCCCTGCACCCTGAGCTATCCCCCTGCCCCCTCCCTGCACCCTGAGCTACTCCCTCCCTGCACCCTGAGCTATCCCCCTGCCCCCTCACAGCCCGTAGCTAGCCCCCTCCTTGCACCAAGCTGCCCCCTCCCTGCACCCTGAGCTATCCCCCTACCCCCACACAGCCCCTAGCTAGCCCCCCCTGCCCCAAGCTACCCCTTCCCTGCACCCTGAGCTATCCCCCTGCCCCAAGCTACCCCCTCCCTGCACCCTGAGCTATCCCCCTGCCCCCTCCCGTCACCGAGCTACCCCCTCCCTGCACCCTAAGCTGTTTTCAAACTTTTTGAGGTGAGCCCCCACCTTTTGAGTTATAATTTTTGGTTGCATCTCCCCCCACCCAGACAGGCGGGTGGCCTGCTGAGGTGAGTCCGGGGGTGGAAATGCTGCTCTCTCCCCAGACCCCGCTGTGCGGAGCTGGCTTGAGTCTCGCTGGTCCCTGCCCACCGAAAATAGAAGTCCAACTACGCCTGTGCCAGAGTGTCTCCCCCAGCCCAGAGCCCTGAGTCCTCCTTCCCCCTGCTGGGCCCTGGAGTTTTTATAGCATGTTGTGGGGGCCTCAGAAAGAAAAAGATTGAGAACCCCTGGACTAGATGACTTCTTGAGGTCCCTTCCAGCCCTACATGTTTTGATTCTATGGTTTTGATTTTTCTTGTAGTGGTGAATGTTCCCACCTCTTTGTAGCATCTCTGGTGTTTGTGACAGTGTGAATAAGTATCTAATATGGAGTAGAATGGTGTTAAGAATGATTTATGAAGGTCTACTAGCCACATGTTTTAATGCAGCCAAAGAGGTTTAAAATGGATCTCATCTAGCAAACCTGGATTTGTCCATCTGGTTAGGAAGTTGAACGTCCGAAAGGGAGGAGATTTAGCATCCCAAGAAGACCTTCTTCTCCTCACTAGTCAGCCTCCCTGAGGATGAGGTTAAAGATATGTTTCCATACACTTATTTTGTGTGCCTTCCTTCAAAGGACCATTTGGAAGTAAAGTGGGGCACAGAGATGAGGGCTATCTGGTACGATAATAAGCCAGAACCTCTGGATTAAATCTCTTTTGTTAAATAGGATGGATAGAATAATGAACTCTGAAACCTCTGAGATCATCCAAAGACTGAATATGGACCTGGGGCTTGAAAAGCAGGTCATGAGAATCTGAGAAGGCAGATTCTAGAGGGCAGGGAAGAGAATGGGATGGTTGACAGCTTGCCTGTAATAAGAGAGTCAGAAAATAGACATATTTTCCATAAATGTAACGTGTTATCCTTTTATTATTCTATAACTAGGACAAGGGTGCCTTAAATAGCTTAGTTTGAAAAATTTAAATCTAGATTTGTTCTATAAACTTTACTTTTATTTTAGTACCTTTTTTTCTTCAATAAATCTGGGTTGAGATTTGCAAAGCCACCCTGGAGATCAGTACATGAAATTCCCATTAATTTTGGTTTTTAATAAGACTGTGGATCTTCTATTGTTATGTATGCAATTACTCACAGGCTGTCCAAAGAGCATAAACCCATTTTATCTTTGTGGGGAGGTAGTGTAAAGGGTGTCTGGAATATTACCCTTCTGAGAGGTAGCAGGTGAAAGGGCATGGACAAAGATGTCCACTCCCAGAAGGTGTTTCATAAAGTGCTGCAGTCAGGTTAATGCAAGAGAGGAGTCTAAGAACAAAAGGGGAGATAAATGCTGAAGGGGGTGCAGATGACCAAGTTGTTTAAATCTATGCATTTTAAATACTTATATGGCACCTATTATCTTGTATATAAATACCAAATGCAGACAAAGCACAGGAAAAATACCCCCCTCTCCCAAAATGTTCTCCTTTGTTCATTTCATAATGACCTAAGAGAAGTCATTAAGGTAAGGGCTTTATTGAAAAGATTGTGGGGCTTTTATTTAGAACCGATCACCATCAGGCTTGGGCTCAGTCTGGCCTTTTCCAGCAAGGAGTTCCTCAGCTGGCATTATCTTACTGAAAATACTGTGTCCCAAGAACCTGAATGTCTTATTCTGGATCTTGCCTGGTGCATCATTCCTCTGGAGGGCAACAGACTCAGTAGGATGTATATGATGAGTTGGCCTCTGATTTAACTAGGTCTTACTCCGTTAAGGACATTGTAAATTAGGACTGAGGCTTTGAATGTTAGCATTGTTAAGGACATAAAAGGGATAGATTTTTTTCAAAGGCGGCTCCAGCATTCTGCAGAAAAGGACCTAGGGGTTACAGTGGACGAGAAGCTGGATAGGAGTCAACAGTGTGCCCTTCTTGCCAACAAGGCTAACGGCATTTTGGGCTGTATAAGTAGGGGCATTGCCAGCAGATCGAGGAACGTGATCATTCCCCTCTATTCGACATTGGTGAGGCCTCATCTGGAGTACTGTGTCCAGTTTTGGGCCCCACACTACAAGAAGGATGTGGAAAAATTAGAAAGAGTCCAGCGGAGGGCAACAAAAATGATTAGGGAGCTGGGGCACACGACTTATGAGGAGAGACTGAGGGAACTGGGATTGTTTAGTCTGCAGAAGAGAAGAATGAGGGGGGATTTGATAGCTGCTTTCAACTACCTGAAGGGGGGTTCCAAAGAGGATGGATCTAGACTGTTCTCAGTGGTAGCAGATGACAGAACAAGGAGTAATGGTCTCAAGTTGCAGTGTGGGAGGTTTAGGTTGGATATTAGGAAAAATGTTTTCACTACGAGAGTGGTGAAGCACTGGAATGGGTTACCTAGGGAGGTGGTGGAATCTCCTTCCTTAGAGGCTTTTAAGGTCAGGCTTGACAAAGCCCTGGCTGGGATGATTTAGTTGGGAATTGATCCTGCTTTGAGCAGGGGGTTGGATTAGATGACCTCCTGAGGTCCCTTCCAACCCTGATATTCTATGATTGGATGATTCCACCTGCCTGTTTTATATATGCAACACCTGCCAGTTAGACAAAGTACATAATTATCTGTTTGACATTAGCAAATACCCATTTTTATGCAGGCGTAATTCTTGGGGCCAGGTTTCAGACAACCTGAAAATTGAGTTTGTGAGAGTGTGAGATATTTTTATCCTTCATCATTAAGTTATAGACCCTAACTCATACAAACCAGAAAGAAATGCAATGCATACATAGTTTATGTTGGTTTAAGATGCTCACTGAAGCACAGCACATTAAGGGAATGAAAGAGTCAGGTACATTGGTCAACAATACTTACTGCCTTTTTATAGACTCCACTTTTCCACTCAAGCTCGTTATGGAGCATTATGAATTATGGAGGCCAGTTGCACTCTGGAGAATGCCCTTTATTTTCCCTTAAGTCATTGTACTAGTAGAGATACAATTTGAACAGACTTAAGAAGGGCCAACATGACAGAGGAGCTCCTTGTGAATGTAGTGAAGTTCATTTAGACGACTTACTGATGATCAGAGGCAAGCTTCGTACCATCAATATTAACTAAGACAGGTTCCACAGTTAGTGCATTTATTACCCACCTCAATAGCTGGTAAGATTTTCTCCTCTTTGCCCCTTCTATATGTCACAAAGAAATTTAGCAAATCTGAACTACTGAATTATTCCTTTTAACTAAATGTTCCCAGAATATTTTATTGGTGCCTCAAATCAGAAAAACTAGGTGTAAGAAAAAAAAAAAAAAAACGAGCCGAGGATAAAAAATGTAATTAAAAGAGAAATGCTTGTTTAGATCACAAAGCAGGCCGTAAGTAGAATACACAGATGAAACTAATATACAGTAGTTAAGGGTCGTCAAGCATTTCCCTACTGCAGTAGTGCATTATCAACCAAATGTGCTTTTCACTGCATCTCTTGGGAGACGCACCCTAGCAAGCAGGGCCGGCTCCAGGGTTTTTGCCGCCCCAAGCGGCGCAAACAAAAAAAAAAAAGGCGCGATCGCGATCTGCAGCGGCAATTCGGCGGGAGGTCCTTTGCTCTGAGCAGGAGTGAGGGACCGTCCGCCGAATTGCTGCCGAATAGCTGGACGTGCCACCCCTCTCCGGAGTGGCCGCCCCAAGCATCTGCTTGGGAGGCTGGTGCCTGGAGCCGGCCCTGCTAGCAAGTCTGGAGAAACACACAAGAAAGAGACTTGAGAAATAGACAAGATGCACAAGGGAGAAACATAAGTGTGAATGGATTGCCTGTGACAGGAGGAGACTGGATTCAATGACCCATGAGATTCCTTCAGGTCCTATGTTCCTCTGGAGTGCATGAGAAATAAATTCACAAGTGTGAAAAATTGAAAAACAACAGAAGCAATATTTTCTTTTGTAAATGAGCAATAAGATGTAAATAGTTTGTGGTTGAGCTTCCCACCACCAATTCAGACCTGGCATCATTGAGGCAATCGGCCCATGCTGTTTCAAGATTAGCTCTTTTAAAAAAAGCCACACCTGTAACATTCTTGTATAAGTTTGCATAAAGTTTGATAGCCACAGTGACATGGTTAACCCAGGGCTGGGCTAGTATAACTGACAAGAGGCATGATATGATCTCTCATTAAAAAAGTAATTTCACCAGTATACTGAATGCCCATTAGCCATTTTCTGTTTTGTTCATCCTAATTAATTGCTGGACGATTTCAGTGGTAAACACACTGATCACATTTCTTGTGTTGTAAGTAAGACTTATATTAAAAAATGTACAGTGTATAAGAGGTTGCATTCTCCCCTCCAGTCATCAAAAGATCAGGAGATATAGGCCTTTGCTCCCCAGCTCTACTTTTCAAAACATGCTGTATGTTTCCAATTATATGTGGGAGGTGTTGCTTGGGTTGTAAAAACTTCCACATTTTTTTCGCTCAAGTAAGGTCTAGGGGCAGCATGGGGAAAAATATGGAGACTATTGTAGGAGAAGCAGACAAACAGGACATCAAGGTTGGCATTGCTGCAGGAGTGTGGTGTGGAATTGGAAAGGGTATAAGTAGTTTTGGAAGTATTAGGTTTTGATTGGTAAATGTCAGTAAACTGATTTCACCATCCATGCACAAATGGATGAAAAAACATTTCCATCAATAGTAACTGAAATTCACAGACAGGCAAAGTAAAAAAAATTCTGCTTGAGAACTTATTCGAGTTTGATTTAAGGATACTTTATGTATCAACATCACAAGTCAAAAAATACAATTTGTGTGTTAAGTTATAAAGCTTTAACTCTTTGAATCTCAGCTTCTACTGACCCTAAATAATTATTGTTTGGGCCCCAAAATGTCCTTCAACTGTGCAAATGTAAAGTGATTAGAAATTGAAAAAATGCTTCAAACCCATAATTTTGTGCAGCTGTGAAAATTTAAATAAATACAAATAAAAATAGCTTAAAACAATCATCTATATTATCTGCCAAAATTATATTTATAAGTCTAGACATAAGAGACTAAATTCAGTGAATAGATGGCGACAGAATTGTACAAGGCTGTGAAAATGAGGACAAGATGTTTAAACTCGGTGTGATGAGAAGAGAGAGCTAGGGAACGGGAGTTGACACAGTCAAACAAATAGACAAGTAAGAAAATCTTAGCGATTGTGATTAGTATGATTGGAGTATGAAGACGGTACTGGGGGTATTGGGGAAGCCAGGTAAGATTGCAGTAATCAAGAAGAGGGCTGTTGAGCTCTGCTATGATAGTTTTAGATGTATGGACAGCAGGGCCGGCTCCAGGCACCAGCTTACCAAGCAGGTGCTTGGGGCGGCCACTCCGGAGACGGGCAGCATGTCCAGATGTTTGGCGGCAATTCGGCGGACGGTCCCTCACTCCTGCTCGGGGCGGGGGGCCTCCTGCCGAAGTGCGGGGGGGGGGGCGGGGGGGGGGTTTTTTTTTTTTTTTTTTTTGGCTGCTTGGGACGGCCAAAACCCTGGAGCCGGCCCTGATGGACAGAATGTGGTGGGAGAAGAAGCAGGATTTGGACACAATGTATAAATGTGTGTCCAAAATCCAGACTGAATTTTTTTTTTGGGGGGGGGAGGGAGGAGATGGGGGAAAGGAGAAGAAAAGCAAGCACATTTCAAATAAAATGTTGAAATTAGCACTTTTGGCACATAACCCTGTGAAAAGGTAAGTCTAATGTATGCTTAATGACACTTCCCTACTAATGAAACTAATCTCAACATGATGATTTCAACCAAGGGATTAAGGGGTCCTCTCTCCAGAATTCTCATAGTATAAATCAAAACAGCCTTATAAATACAAATACCTTGTCATAACATTCTGGAGAGACCCTCATTGGGAACAGAATTCAGAGACAGGAATGAACTGCTGGCAACAGAGGGGAAGGATGGAGAGCTGTAATGCTTACTGGCAAAAACCTCCCAACATCAGACAGCTTTCACAGAAATGTAAAATCTTTCAAAGCAGCAATCCCCTCCAAAGGAAAATAACCAGACTTGTGGGAAGCAACTTTTGTGACCCTCAGTGTCTACACCCCAGTCCATAAAGGAAATGTTTTTCTATCACTCAGATATTGTCTGCAGATCCATGTTAACTTACCAAGAATTTTTGCTGAGGGCTAATGATATTTGGTGAAGAAAACTTCCTTTCTGGAGGCCCGAGACATGCTCTGCAGGCAAATTTAATGGCGTTATAAAACATTATTAAAATTACTGATGCTTAACGTAATTGATACAGCATGTTCTGAAGCTCCTACCATTTTATTCTGACTTAATTATCTTCAGTCTCAAACTACCTAATGTTCTAATTATACTGTTTCTTTTCTGGTTAGAAATATTTGTGCAATAAAAAGATGTATTTACTAGCCTCCCCTCCCCCAAGAGTGTTGTGTGGTTTAAAATAGCTGGAGCTTGTCAGTTGACAACAGGCTGCTTTGCTTATTAGGGTCCATTTGCACTACAGATAGAACTGTGTAAGTTGGCTGTAACATGGTTCAATGCATCCACATAGGATAATTCTTCCCAGCAGAATTGTGTTGACCTGTTTACAGCTACTGCCCTTGAACTTTACATCACTGCATTTGGGGCATCTATTATATCCTGCCTCAGAGGCAGAGGATTATGGGTGTTTTTAAGATTTCACCCTACCACACACTGAGTGCATTAGCATTCTGGGATTTTTTTGCACTGTCTTCAGAATCCATCAGAAGACATTGGGAACATTTTCAGAGAGGTTTGGCAATTCAGAAGGATACAGACCCTGGCTTCACTTGTTTCATGCTTAACAGCAAGAAGATGATCAGAAAAGCTCCTAGTAATCTGAAGTAGAATCAGAAAAGAAAATGACTACTGATGTAGAAATTTGTATCTCTTCCTTGCTGAAGTCTTCCAGGAAGATATAAGACCAAATACAGCTCTACTTGCTGGCAAGTTGTTGTAATGCTGTAAAGTCAAGTGACAATGAGTGATTGACTGACATTTGAATTACCAGGCCCACTTTCACTTTCAGCATTGAGTGCCTTGACATTAAGGTGCCAGTCTACCCCCCAAGCATCAATCTTTGTGGATGAGGAAATTTCCATTGTTTTGTGTCGATTAGCTGCTAACACGAACTACCACTGCCTTACTCACATGTCAGGTGTTAGTTAGTTCATGGTGGTATGGGGTAGATGTGTGTATGGAAAAACACATGTTGTTGCAATGTGTGGTGGTCACTATTATCAAACATCTCTGTGATAACAGAGCCACTCTGAAATGCCTTCATCCCAAATTTGATGGATCTGTCAACGTAACCCAGTCTAGACTATCTAGGTAGTAATATGGACCTCATCATGGTTTAGTTTACCATTTGAGCACCTCAAATCACTAATTGATTTTTATTCTTGCAACACTTCTGCAAGTTAGAGAAGTATTATCCTCATTTTACCAATGGGGAACTGGGGCACCGAGAGTTTGTCACTTTCCTGAGGTTACGCAGGCAATCTGTGGCTGAGCTGAGAACTGAAACCTGGTCTCCTGTTGCCTAGTACAGCAACTTATTTGCTAGATCATCCTTCCTACCTAGTCCCTCTTTACTTTGCCCTCCACACAATGGCACTGAGCTATGCCCATGTCTGGGTGCCTCGTGGCCAGGTAGGCTTTTGTGGATTGCTGGTTTACTAGTATTAATAAGCTGATCCAAAATGTGCACAATAGCAGGATTTTCAAGAACTCCAGCATGTGCACAAGGGAGTTGAATGGAACACTTTCCTCCCTGGACACCAGGGAATGTAATGCCCCCTGCAATTCTTAAGGATCCATTCTACCTTTTGCTACTCTATGTAATGAAGCAATACCCTGACTACACTGATTCAGATTTCAACTGTGGTATGAGACTTTAAATAGATTTCCAAGGTGAAAGCTGTTTGCTTGACAATCTTTGTGACAGCAGCGGAGAATTTTACATCATGGCCTGGAACAAAAAGATGTCATTCCAGAGGCCTGATATTCATTCTGAGTGAAATTCACCCACTGTGCAGAGGCCAGTATACAGGTTATGCACCACTTTAAGACCTAAGTGGTGCACAGGCTGTATGCTTGCCCTTTGCACAGGAGTTAATTTCACCCTCCATGAGGATGGATGGCTAGTGGGGGAGCTTAGCAGCAGTCAGTGCCAGAAAAGTTAACTAGAAAGGGGAGGCCCTGTAGTCTTCCTCCCCACGCAACCCTTTTTTTGCCAATGTAATTGATTATGTTGGGATTTATTTATTTAATGGACTGAACTCTTCATGTGATAATCACTTACTTACACATGCTGTCAGTGCAACAAATTAAACTGAGATTACTATATACATGGTTAGCTGTTAGCTGGCTATAGTGCAGTGATATGTGATTTATAGCAGACTCAGCTCCTGTACTTTAAGCCAAATGTGCCATTAGTTTTACACAGCTTCCTAACTTTGTCTAATGACAATGTGTTAACAGATCTACAAACATGAAATTCCACAACGTACATGTTGCAAATTGGGCCAGAGGGAATTGCATTCCACAAAGATTAAGCACCATTCATTTTTGATGCTGGCTCTGCTCTGAACACTGGTTGGTTTTTAACCATAACTCCATTTTTGTGATTATTTTTACTGTTTTCTTGTCTATTTTTCTGCGTTAGAGACTATAGTGAGGGTGTAGGTGAAGGGGGCCAATATGGTTGCAAGAGTGTATCTGATGTCAGTTTTAAAAAAACCCAACAGATTTTAAATTAAGGTGGGAGGATTTTAAAACCTAACTATACACTTTATTAAACCCCCCTGATACTATACACTTTATTATAATCTACAGATACTGGCATGTGAAAACAAGGAGCTTGTGTGAAGTTAGTCGCAGAGGGCAACGGTTAGGGGCAGATCCTCAGCTGGTGTAAATTGTCATAGTACTATTGACTTCAACAAACCTATGACATTTTTTGCCATCTGAGGATCTGCACCTTTGTCCTAATCCATCGCAGTAATTGAAGAGCATAATGATATCCCTGCATCAGCATCTTCATCTCTGGATCCTGTCACATACCAAGAATTAACATTCTTTAAAGTGTTTCTCTGGAAGTGCAGCTTTTAGCACAAATGTGCTGACCATCGTCTTGAACCGTGGACTACCAAACACTGAATTATCGTACTTACAACAATGGAAGATCTACCACACCGTGGTGGAGGGTGATTATTATTAAATATCAATGTTATGGTAGCGCAGAGAGATTCTGGTCAGAATCATGACATTAGGTGCTGCAGAGTCAGAAAAGGTCCCTTCTCCAAATGGTTGACCAACTAAGGACTCTACTCATGTTTTTATTGGGCATCACAGAGTTCGGTAAACAAGACTTTGAGTATGAAACCTCAGTAGTCCTGCTCAGTATAGTTCTCGATGCTAATAAATGTGACTACTCTGGTGATTATCTTTCGGGCTTTTATTTCTGATTAATTATTGCATCTAGATCCATAAAACAGTGAACTCCCCAACCAATTACACACGCACAAGAAAAATTCCCCATTGCAAAGTCAAAACAGGTTCTTCTAGGCATTATAATACCAATATTTGGTCAGATTTTATATAAATTTTTCACAAGCTGTGACATTCTTGCCTGAGGCCAAGTGGCACTCAAAAAGGTGTGCAATTCTTTATTCACTTTGCAAACATAAAAAAATGAAATAAATTACTTTTTTCCAAACTGATTCTTGCAACTGGTTAAGGTACCAGCAAATGCATGAGCAGCAGTAGAAAATGGTCTTTGGAAATTTTAGTTTTTGATCCATCTAACCATATTATCACTACAAGCAGTGATTCCTAAAACTGATTGCCAGTGTATATTGTCTTCAGAGAGTTCACTGGTGCTTTACCTTTTATAAGTGTGCTTCCATTTTAGTTTTTTTTTCACTGTCCTCTGTACAACGAATGGCCACTCTAGTAATTCTTCTCAGATTGGTAGTGAAGAATGAGCTGCAGCAGGAAAAATAGCAGCATGAATTGAAGTTATGGATCCAGCCCATTTAAGCTTTATTCCAGCAAAGCCTTTAGGCACCTATTTTAACTCTGAGCACAAATAGTCCCATTAGAGTTATGTTTGTCCACTTCCTCTATTTATGAAAAAATGTTGCCAACAAATATGTTCTTTTCACACAATAGTGTATTTCCTTCAATGTGGAGTCTGTTGATAGCTAGAAAGTTAAGTCTGACAAATTATTCAGTGGTACTTTTTTACCTCCCCACTCCACCCAATTCCCTCCCCCCCCCCCAACAGAGCTAATCTTGAAACAGCATGGGCCGATTGCCACCACACCAGGTCTGAATTGTTTTTTGTGAGGCCCTCTTCTAGCAGTTGAGGTGTGAACACCAAGGGAGGAGAACCTGCTTTTGTAGTTGGCTAGCCATTCACAGTTTTTGTTTAATCCTGAGCTGATGGTGTCAAATTTGCAGATGAACTGAAGTTCAGCAGTTTCTCTTTGGAGTGTGATCCTGAAGTTTTTTTTTGCTGCAGGATGGCTACCTTTAAATCTGCTATTGTGTGTCCAGGGAAGTTGAAGTGTTCTCCTACAGATTTTTGTATATTGCCATTCCTAATATCTGACTTGTGTCCATTTATCCTTTTACATAGGGATTGTCCAGTTTGGCCGATGTACATAGCAGAGGGGCATTGCTGGCACATGATGGCGTATATTACATTGGTGGATGTGCAGGTGAATGAACCGGTGATGTTGTGGCTGATCTGGTTAGGTCCTGTGATGGTGTTGCTGGTGTAAATATGTGGGCAGAGTTGTCATTGAGGTTTGTTGCATGGATTGGTTCCTGAGTTACTGTGGTGCGGTGTGTGGTTGCTGGTGAGACTATGCTTAAGGTTGGCGGGTTGTCTGTGGGCGAGGACTGGCCTGCCTCCCAAGGCCTGTGAAAGCGAGGGATTGTTGTCCAGGATGGGTTGTAGATCACTGACGATGCATTGGAGAGGTTTTAGCTGAGAACTGTAGGTGATGGCCAGTGGAGTTCTGTTGGTTTCTTTCTTGGTCTTGCAGCAGGAGGTTTCTGGGTACATGTCTGGCTCTGCTGATTTGTTTCTTTATTTCCTCGTGTGGGTATCGTAGTTTTGAGAATGCTTGGTGAAGATCTTGTAGGTGTTGGTCTCTGAGGGGTTGGAGCAAATGCGGTTATACCTCAGCGCTTGGCTGTAGATGATGGATCATGTGGTGTGTCTGGGATGGAAGCTGGAGGCATGAAGGTAGGCATAGCGGTTGGTGGGTTTTCAGTATAGGGTGGTGTTAACATGACCATCATGACTCTGGAAGAATTCCACCACGATGTCAACAGCTTCCACCCCACCATCAACCTCAGCCTGGACCAATCTACATGGGAGGTCCACTTCCTAGACACCACGGTACAAATAAGTGACGGTCACATTAACACCACCCTATACCAAAAACCCACCGACCGCTCTTTGTCACTTTTTTACAGATCCAGACTAACACGGCTACCCCTCTGATACTTGGTCTTTCAGGTTATCAGTAAAATACAGTTCTTCAGGCAGGTTAAACATTTATTATTCTTTACAATATTTGCATAATAATTAATTCCTGGTGTATCTGCTGTTCTGGTGCTACAGGTACTGTGAGGTGATGTCACTGGAAAGGAAGATCTGAGTGAAAATGACCATTTACTGTGGGGTAAATGGAAGGCTGCTCTGGTAAACGGAAGAAAATCAGTGTTTTCTGGTCATTGTCGGTGTACATGGGAATCACCCTGAATATGTATAGACACACTCAGTCACAGGCTTTCCCAGTCTTTTCTGATACGAGTATCTTAACTGGAAAAGAGCAAGAAAGCCCTTCAAGTCTGATACCTGTGACACCTGTTGTGCCTTATTAAGCTCAATATGGGTCTCAGTAGGAGAGCGGTCTCATGTTTCAAGCAGTCATCTCCATATAGATTTCTATGGAAGCATGTGAGCTTAAGAATGAAATACTGATTCTGGAAGCACCTGGGAGCAGATCAAAGAAATGTCTCCCACATGCAGTCATTAGATCTAAGTCATTGTACAATTCTTCTGAACTATTTTAGTGTTTTTACATGTTGAATATTGTGTCTCTTTAAGGGATATGCTTTATTACTTGTTGGGACTTAGGCTATATAACGAAGTGACCATGTTAGTTTCCTGACTCTGTGATCTCTGATCTCCAGAGTATAAGATACTCAATGGCAAACATTTTGGAATGGATTTTAAAGGTACTGTTGTTATATGAACCTAGCTTTATATAAAACCAGGTTGGGGCAAACAATAGCAACGGCAAAGGCTGATACACACCTTTTCTCCTTCATAGAAGATTAGGGTTGGAAGAGACCTCAGGAGGTCATCTAGTCCAACCCCCTGCTCAAAGCAGGACCAACCCCAATTACATCATCCCAGCCAGGGCTTTGTCAAGCCAGGCCTTAAACCTCTAAGGATGGAGATTCCACCCCCTCCCTAGGTAACCCATTCCAGTGCTTCACCACCCTCCTAGTGAAATAGTTTTTCCTAATATCCAACCTAGACCTCCCCCACTGCAACTTGAGACCATTGCTCCTTGTTCTGTTATTTGCACCATTGAGAACAGCCGAGCTCCATCCTCTTTGGGAACCTCCCTTCAGGTAGTTGAAGGCTGCTTTCAAATCCCCCCTCACTTTTCTCTTCTGCAGACTAAATAAGCCCAGTTCCCTCAGCCTCTCCTCATAAGTCATGTGCCCCAGTCCCCTAATCATTTTTGTTGCCCTCCGCTGGACTCTCCAATTTGTCCACTTCCTTTCTGTAGTGGGGGCCCCAAAACTGGACACAGTACTCCAGATGTCGCCTCACCAGTGCCGAATAGAGGGGAATAATCACTTCCCTCGATCTGCTGGCAATGCTCCTACTAATGCAGCCTAATATGCCGTTAGCTGCCTTGGCAACAAGGGCACACTGCTGACTCCTATCCAGCTTCTCGTCCTCTGTAATCCCCAAGTCCTTTTCTGCAGAACTGCCGCTTAGCCAGTTGGTCCCCAGCCTGTAGCTGTGCATGCGATTCTTCTGTCCTAAGTACCCTCAATAAGGCTTCTTTAAAATACAGCCAGCTCTCCTGGACTCCTTTCTCCCTCATATTAGCCTCCCAGGGGATCCTGCCCATCAGTTCTCTAAGGGAGTCGAAGTCTGCTTTTCTGAAGTCCAGGGTCTGTATTTTGCTACTTTCCTTTCTTGCTTTTGTCAGGATCCTGAACCCCACCATCTCATGGTCACTGCTGCCCAGGTTGCCACCCACTTCTACTTCCCCTACCAATTCTTCCCTGTTTGTAAGCAGCAGGTCAAGGGGAGCATGGCTCCTAGTTGGTTCCTCCAGCACTTGCACCAGGAAATTGTCCCCAACACTCTCCAAAAACTTCCTGGATTGTCTGTGCACTGCTGTATTGCTCTCCCAGCAGATGTCAGGGTGATTGAAGTCCCCCGTGAGAACCAGAGCCTGTTACCTTGAAACTTCTGTTAGTTGTCCGAAGAAAGCCTCGTCTACCTCATTCTTCTAGTCTGGTCTATAGCAGATGCCCACCACGACATCACTCTTGTTGCTCTTGCCTCTAAACTTAACCCAATCATTTTGCTCTCTTACATACAGTGCAACTCCTCCACCTTTTCTCCCCACCTGTCCTTCCTAAACAGTTTATACCCATTCATGACAGTGCTCCAGTCATGTGAGTTACCCCACCAAGTCTCTGTTATTCCAGTCACATCATAGTTCCTTGACTGTGCCAGGACTTCCAATTCTTCCTGCTTGTTTCCCAGGCTTCTTGCATTCATGTACAAGCACATAAGATAACAAGCTGATTGTCCTACTTTCTCAGTATGAATCAGGAGGCCTCCCCTATTGCACCCTCCTCCTTGTATTTCCTCCTGGTATCCCACTTCTCCACTTACCTCAGGGCTTAGGTTTCCATCCCCAAGATAACCTAGTTTAAAGCCCTCCTCTCTAGGTTAGCAAGCCTGCCTGCGAAGATGCTCTTCCCTCTCTTTGTTAGATGGATTCCATCTCTTCCTAGCAATCCTTCTTCCTGGAACAACATCTCATGGTCAAAGAATCCAAAGCCCTCTCTCTGACACCACCTGTGCACGCATTTACCGCCACAATTCGATGGTCCCTACCTGGGCCTTTTCCTTCAACACGGAAGAGGATGAGAACACGACTTGTGCCTCAAACTCCTTTATCCTTCTTCTCACAGCCACGACCTGCTCAAGGTCATTCTTAGCATCATTGGTGCCCACATGGAGAAGTAGGAAGGGGTAGGGCTTGATCAGTCTCAGCAGACACTCTGTTGCATCCTGAATTCTAGCTCCAGGCAAGCAGCACACTTCTTGAGTCTCCCTGTCTGGACAGCAGATGGATGATTCCGTCCCCCTTAGGAGGGAGTCCCCGACCACCACTACCCATCTCCTCCTCTTGGGAGTGGTGGTCGTGGAACTCCCATCCCTAGGACAATGCATCCCATGCCTTCCGGTTGATGGGGTCTCCCTCTGATTCCCTTCCCTCAGATGACTCTTCCAAACCATTCTCCTTCCCTATATACTTCAATGAATTGCAAAGCCTTACCTATCCCTCATTCATCTCACTTCAAAACCTAATTGAGACCACTTGCATGAGGTCCCTGCCTTGAAGAGTTTACATCTAAGGCCACAATCTCTCCATTAAAATCAAAGGTGCAGGGGTCTCCCTGTATGGATGCAATTTTAGAACTGTGACCTAATTTCACACATGACATGACGAGTCAAGAAAACAGCAGGTTGCGAATGAGTGGGGAAAACAGCAGCCACAAGAGGAAGACACACTCACAGTAAATACTAACTTCATTAAATATTTTTTTTAAAACAAGGGAATTAAATAAAAAAAAATTAAAAACAAAATTAAAGTAGCACGGTTATAATGGAGGGATGGATGTTGTAAGGGGAATGTCATGAAATGTGCCAAAGAATGTCTTTAGCTATGGATTTTACCAGGAAAAACAAAAATAGAAAATAGTCCATATATTCAGTGCAGCCCAAGTAACCATTTCTATAGGAATCGTATTGTTTCCATTTTCTGTTATTAATGCTGCAGAGATAATTTACAGAGATAAACAGTTTTTATTAGTTTCTGTTTTGTCTGGTGATGCTACATAGTCAACATATACCGTATATACTTGATCATAAACCGGTTTGTTTATAAGCCGATCCCCCCAAGATGGATAAGTAAAAATGGAAATTTTTATAACCCGTTCCAGAAGCTGACCCTTATAATTCAGGGGTCAGCAAACTTTGGCTCCCGGGCCATCAGGATAAGCCGCTGGTGGGCTGAGTTGGTTTGTTTACCTCGAGCGTCCGCAGGCACAGAGGTAAACCTAAGTAAACAAAGTGTCCCGGCGCACCAGCTGCTTACCCTGACGGGCCGGGACAGCAACTGGTGGGGAAATTTTTTGCAGGGGAGAAGCTGGGGGTCAGGGGAGTAACCCCTGTGACCACCCCCCATATGACCCCAGCCCGGGACCCTCACACTCTCCCCATCCCATCCCTTCCCACCTTATCTGGGGAGGGCCAGGGGAGGATGTCTCTGGCATGGCCGCAGCCTGCTCTGGGGAGTGGGACCGAGCGGCACGGTTACAGCCTGCCAGCCCCGGAGCTGCAGCTGCTTTGGAGGCTGGGGGGAGAGCAGCGTGGTCAGAAGCGGAGAGACTCTGGCCCACCTCTTCCCTTCTGGCTGTGCTGCCTCTCCTTGCTCCCTCTGTTGGGGGGAGGGGCTGTGTCCCACCTCTCCCTCTCTACACCCGTTCATAAGCCGACCCCCGTCTTTGGTGCTTCCCTTTTTTACTAAAAAAATTCGGCTTATGAACGAGCATATACGGTACCTTTTTAAAAGAAAAAAACCTAACAACAACAAAACCTACAACAACTTTACAGCAAGAAATACTGCAATTGACAAGAGCTCTGCAATTTTAGCTGTTTAGCTGTAGCACTGCTTTATGATCTGGAATACTGCTACAATTTAATATTTATCTTACAATAATTGCCTTACTTATGTGAATCACTAGACTTCCAAAGAACATTTATTCTTTTCATTGAACTCTATATTCCTTTGTTTTTTGGTACTTTTCCTCAATTACAACAGCAGTTAGTTTTTGTAGTCAGTGTGCATAAGTCCTTGTTGTAGTAATAGCAGTTATGTGTGTGCCTCAAAGAAGAACAGAATAGCATTCTTATACATTTTTAAAAAGTTTTAGATTAATATTTATTTTTGTGTAAAATAAAAAAAGATCTGTCAAGATTAGATACTGAAGTTTGTTCCCAACAGTCTCTATAGAGAGAAGATGATCATAAAAAAAGTTCCCTACATTTTCCAGTTAACTGAGCAGTGCTGACAAGGAGTGACTACTGTGCCTATAGGATGAAACTGACAACCTATTATGACCTTGCACTCCATAATTTTTTATTGAAATATGCTTATGAGTTAAAATATGATGTAACTAGAATATGCTTTATGCAAAAAGCCTCTTGTAAGGTATCATTACAAAGCTTATAATCTACTGAGTGTGTTCATCTTATTTGTATGAATGTATCATTCTTGTATCTGAAGCTAGAAATATCAAGTATAACTCTGAGGTACTATTGTAATTATGCAAAGTGTGGGCCATTGATGATGGTTTAGAATCTTGATGGCTCCCATTGACTAGGAAAACTAGTTTTAAATGGCTCTGTTTACTTGCAAGCCTTCCTGTGTTCGTGTAAGCCATCCCAGGAAGAATGGTGGAATCCATCTTAAACCTAGTCCTTTAGCATTTAGAAGGAGGGATGGGGATCCAGAGAAACAAAAGATTCCTGCCTTGTCCTAAAGCTATAAAAGGGGGGTTTGAGCAGGTTTTGGTTAAAGTCTGCAGCTTTGGGGGCGTGGACCAGACCTGGGTCTGTGTTGCAGCAGGCTAGCGTGTCTGGCTCAACAAGGCAGGGTTCTGGAGTCCCAAGCTGTCAGGGAAAATGGGCTCAGAGGTAAATTCAGCACATCAGGTGACAGTCCCAAGGGGGTCTCTGTGACCGAACCCATCACACCTATCCCCAGAGTAACTGGTTTTTGGGCAGGTATATCCATGAAGACTTAGGGTAAATGAAATTCTTTCCCCAACCTGTGGTTTGCAGAGCTGTGGCACAGCTCCTATTCCAGCCCTTAGGCTGGAATAATGGTTGCTACCCTCCAGTTTTCTGTGCCAATGCAACTGTATAGTCAGTGATCCAGTGACTGACATTGTGCACTCCCCTATGTGGGACTAGCATAGCAGTTGTAACTTGGCCACAAGCCCACGTGTAGCTGTTTGTTACCATGAGTGAGATTAACTTCAAAATACAGTAATGTGTATATTACTGAGTTACGTTTAATGCGGCATCTCTGTAGGGCTAGAAACATGCTGTTTTTATGTTGAGGCAAGCTATTTTAGCTAATTTTCAGAGGTTTATAGGGCTCCTTCTGACCTGTGGAAAGTTAAACCGATGGTAACTAAGGCACCTTATAGACAGATGGATGTGGAAAATTGACCAAAGAGTATTTTTAAAACTCTAGGATATCTGTAATGTATGTGGCATACAGAAAAGAGAGCACATGGTGATGTAGTGTGGTGCTGTATATAGGTTTCATTGATACTCTTTTGGGGTGACTTGTGGTTTTGCCACTTGTGAGTAATATGGTCAATAAAATCTTTATAGTGTGCCACACCAAACAGTAGACAATACAGTATGCCGCATGCGAGGAGTTAAACCTTGAGTAATTTTTTCTATGTATGTAAAATCATTTTGATGTGGGATACTTTTATGCTATTAAACAATTGCTTTGAAATACTTGACAGGTAACCTATGATGCTTAAGTAATTAAACTCCCACCTACCATAAATCCCATTTTGTAATCACATAATAAACGGCATTGTACTTAGTAGCAGCATGGCCACTTTTAGTGTGTCTGTGATAGCATTATTAAGGCTACCGCTGACATAAGATGTTTTACAGCTTCATAAAAAAAGAAAAAAGGATAAAGTAAAGTGACTACTTAATACGTAGGACAAAGTTGCATACTATTCTATTGATTCTTAATAAATCCGAGCAAAGTAAATTACAATGGCAAGATTTAGCATGAGGAATATGAGCGATTAGAAAGCTGACTGTATGTAGCTTGAAACAAGCAAGTTAGCATGTCTATTTTTATTAAATTGTAAGGTTCCAATTCACTATTTCCTCGAGGCCCATTTATGCTTCTCCAGTAGCATAAAGGGCACAGCAGATCTCCCCTATACTGAGGCGGTGCAGCTGAGTGTTGGAACTATAATATCTATCAAACAGCCGTAGTGTAAAAAGGTTAGCTATTGAAATTATCAAGTTAAACAAGAAACAGAGAAGGCTGAGTAGGTTCTATCTGTCAGTTCTGAGCTCCCATGTTTGGGTTTTCGAGTCCAAAAATATGCGGTACATTAGCCCTAAGTGTATTGTTTTACCAGAACATTTAAACAGCTAACTCTTTTCTCTTTTTCTAGAGATGCACCTAACACACATCTCCAAGACTTATATTATACCATCAAACTTTAGGTGATTGTGATTTTTTTGACCATCTCTATTTTTCATAGATCTCGCATTGCAATGGGTGAACTGTTCTGTGTCAGTCTAGCTCCCCCTCCCCCAGGGTTATGTATTTTGGAAACAATTTGTAGAGAGAGAGGGAGGGAAAGGAAATAGGTGAGAGTTAGAAAGTCAAAGCAGCAAATCATGGTGTTGTGAAAATGTTGAAGAAAAAACAATCCGTTTTCATTGTCACAGAAATTGTGCTTTAAGTGAGAAGTAAAACTATGCTGTGCTGGAACTTGTGATCTGGTTTCTTCACGTCTCTTTCTCAGTAGATCCTTTCATTTGCACAGTCTGTCTGTATAAAGAATCCTTGTGGATTTTTTTAATTGCTTCCCCATGCTTTATCTTGATTAAACTTCTCCACTTTACTATCTCATCCATCTTCTTTCAGGAGATTGTATCCTAGAGAGAGAGAGGCTTGATGATTTTCACAGCTATTTTATCTCCCTCTTCTGTGACTCTATGAATAATAACTGGCATTAATTGATGGGAAATATTTAATCCATTTAAATGGAAAAATTACAGGATAAGTGTGATTGATGCTAGCTGGTTCATACAAGTTATGTGAACCAGTTAACCAGTCTTGCAGGGGATTTGGGGTCCAATCCTCCAAGAAACTCCATAACCCTGAAGAGTTTCTCCATCCACCTCCCCACCCCGCATCCTGGGTCCTCCACTAGACTCTGTCTCTTTTATCTTCTGTGGTTGGATGAGGAGTGACTTGAACGCTGAACTCCAATACCACCCGATTAGAGCTTTTCTCTGGGCTCTTCAGAAGGTCCCAGGAAGGGAAGTAGTGAATACTCTTTCACTGAAAGTGTTACATTTTCTTGGCAGGTTAATGTGGGAGACAATGGTGGCTAAATTCTATTACTGAAAGGATTCCTTCTGGTGGGGAACGAGTGGCAGGCTGCACATGTATTCTGGCACAGAATGTTTATTCTTGCGGAGAGGTAAGTAGCAACAAGGGTGTTGCAGGTATTGCTACAGTGAAAGACTTACACATGCAAAGATTCACTTACTAATTGAAACACAGAGGCTATGTCTACACTGCCACTTATTCTGGTATAACTTATGTTGCTCAGGGTGAAGACACCCCCTAAATGACATAAGTTACACTGACTTAAGCACTGGTGTGGACATGCTATGTTGGCGGGAGAAGCTCTCTCACCAACCTAGCGCTGTCCATACTGGTGCCTAGGTTGGTGTAACTTATGTTGCTCAGGGAGGTGGCTTCTTCCCACCCCTGAGCAATGTAATTTATACTGACCTAAGCTGTAGTGGGCACATAGCCTAAGTTCCTGATGGGATGCTATTGCCCATTACACAGTGTTGCTATAGATGTACTTTTGGTATAAACAGAACTATAGGCATGAAATCTGTCCTAATTTCACAAAATCTTTCGTAGCCCATTTTCCCTACGAAAACTTGTGAAATGTTGTGAATTGGTAACAGCTACCAGCCAAATTACCATTCCCCCTCCCCCAATTTTGCGGATGCAAAAATGGGCAAATGTAATGATGGAAAATGTCACTTTTCCCTTCATTTCCTACAGGTCTAGTAAAATGCCCTTGTTTCCTGTAAAGGTGCAGTGGTAATCCTCTCTTTCTTTTAAATCCAATCTGCCAGTGTAAGTCAAGGTGCAGCCACCCCTTGCTTTTCAGGAAGGCTGAAAATTGGTCTAAAGGTTTGCAAATAAGTGATACATTTCCATAAAGGGTGCAACTAATGCTATTATGGGTCTTGCTCTCTTCAGTAGTACTCTTAAAATGGTTAGAGAATGGGGAGTAGTGAGAAGCGGGAGAAAAGATAATAAAAAGTGAATGAACTTTTGCTTTTTGAAAAATGGGCCCTTAAGTACATGACCCTTGGAGTCAATAACACACTCGAGTGGGTTCATGCAGTTCCCATTGAGGTCAAAACTTGTTCCCGAATATGGTGGTAAAATATACTTCTGGTTACGCCTCACAGGGCAGAGTGCCACAGTACAACTACAGCTCTGTTCCATGCATCTGTAGGACACTATGTACTAGTTCCAGCATTTATAATAGCAGGAAGACATTCACTGAGCAACAGAATAATAGTGAGAAGCTGAGGCTGTTTCAACAGCTGTTCAGACAGTCACAACTCCAGTTGCTGAGTCTGAGTTTATTTGGGAAGATGGGGATTGTTGATTATTTAAAAAATATTCTCTTCCTTTTTTCCTCTTTGAAACAGTTTGCTAGCTCAGCATGGGAAAGGGATTTTCTGTGGCACAGAGTAACTTTTCTCAGGCTGCGCTGAAGATAGATGGTACACATTAAATCATAAGTTATATCACCTGCATCTTTACTTGCTTAATAAATTGTCTGACTGTATTGGACTCACTACGTTTAGCTTTATATATATTTGCTAATCAGGCTGGGTAGTTTGCAAGTATCAGAACTGTTTGTAATGCATACATTACTGGTCACAAATGGCATAGTTTTCTGTATCATTTGAATACCTTGCTGAAAACTATGTGTTTTAGGGCTGGTCTACACGGGGGGGGGGTCGTTGTAAGATACGCGCTGAAGTCGACGTATCTTATTTCGACTTACCTCGGGTCCTCACGGCGCGGGATCGACGGCCGCGGCTCCCCGTCAACTCCGCTACCGCTGCTCGCCCTGGTGGAGTTCCGGAGTCGACAGGAGCGCGTTTGGGGATCGATATATCACGTCTAGACGAGACGCGATATATCGATCCCCGATAGATCGATTACTACCCGCCGATTCGGCGGGTAGTCTGGATGTACCCTTACTGAGTAAATGGTGTTTTAATAACCATGCCAGGGGTTTTACCTGCTATAGTAAATGGATTGATAAAGCAGTTCGGAGCTTGGTAGATGATTTTGTATTCAATTCTGTGGGAAATATGGAAACTTAGATTTTTTTTAAAATGTTAAGTTCTTTGAAGTTTTCCAAAATACCAGGAGAAGATCTGCTAGATACTTTCTAAAAATCCTGGACACAGGTTTTGTGGATTTACTCTGGTGAATCTTCCCAGTTGGTGAAAGTAAACTAAAGAAATTAGATAAATTAAACAAACAAAAATGTAAATTGGCATCGTCATTGCCTATTTGAAGCATTTTCTGAAAAGGAGCGTGGTCAAGTTTTGAAGGTTCTATGGGCCAAATCCTGTGGTGATGTTTGTGGTTCAGAAAGTGTGTGTGTAAATGGTAAAGTAGTGCAAGTGCCATAGTGTGCACCAATTTGGCATTCTGTGGATATGAAATCAAGCATGATTAATTCACCAGCTTCCGTTTAGTCATTTAAATAAGAACAGTGGGAGTTTCTGGGTGCTCACCCCTTTGCAAATCTAGCCCAAGATGGCAGAAGGGTTATGGGTAGTAGTAAAATCTACTAGCAGGAGGGTGTAAAACACCCTTTAAACCGTTTAACTCTTATAATTATTTTCCCCCTAGCTTCCTACAGTTTTTGTTCAAGGTGTTAAACAAAAACTTGTCCCTAATGTAACAGAGCAGTTAAAATTGTCTCCTCCCCCATTTGTTATAACAATTTCTTACAATTGTTGATATTTACTTTGAATAGAAATAGTTTAGTAATACATTTTCAATTTATAGCCCATTAATGTAGTTTTATCCCATGCGTTATTTCTTTATTGATATAAAAAGTGTAAATCTCATTCTGTAATTCCCCCTTTAAAATGTATTAAATATAACTGAAGAATATACTGTATTAACCAATGAAAAGAAAGAAGCAAGTGTGTTACACAGAACACATAAGTAAAGATCTTCAAAAGGCTTTCAACTAATTTCCTACTTCAAACTACAAACCTATTGTACAAACACTTACAGCACCTCCAGAAAAGGTAAAAGGCTCCAAGGCTGTGACTATCACAGGTGTATAAGTGAGTTAGGCACTTATCTCCGATTTAAAATCGATTTAATATTTAAGCTTCTTAGAAACCTAAATTTAGGCACCCGGGTTTGAAAATTGTAGACTTAAGCTCTTTGTTTCTCAGTTTCCCATATGTAAAATAGAGGAAATAATACTTCTCTGCCTAACAGGGTGCTTGAGGAGAAATTCCTTGTGACGTACCAGGTCACGTTCCATACTGGGGAAGGGGAGCTGTGTCACCTGTGCCCTGCAACCTTGGGTGCCTTACAATGCCTTGCTGTAATAGCTGCCACCTCGGCTGCTCACAAACTGCCTTCCAGCATGAAAGCCACACCTTGAGTGTCTGTGTGTAACTTCAGCCTGCTGGCTACCCCTTGGCTCTCACTGGCCTTGGTTATATTGGAGGGTGACCCCCAGTCCTGGACCTTCCCCCAGAACTGTATATCCTTGTGACACTCTGTACCTTAGAGTAATACCTTGGTACCCCCATATTCACCATGGTGATATGATTGATATGTTTTGTACAAAATATACCTCGTGAGGTATCATTTTAAAAGTCTTGATCTGGTGAACATTAATATCATGTTGGATTGTATGTGCTATCATTGTATATGAAGCATTGCTATGTGTGTCACTAAAATATGTTGTGAGGTTGGGAACACGCGAAACTAGCCTTTCAGGTAGCCACACTGGAGTAGCCAGACTGCACTGATGGCCCATTCATGGGAACCCACTCTCACAACAGCCAGCCCAGAGACTTCTCGGAGAGAGGACGTAGACAATGGAGACTACTTGACCAATGGGGACTGCCTGATCCCTACTCAAGCAAAGGTCTTTCCAGCAAGCTGGAAGACACTATAAAAGAGGGGAAATGACATCATCACTTGGCCTCTCTCCCCCCCCCCCCCCAACTCAACACCTGGAAACCTGTGTGGAGGACAAAGATTTGAACTGGGGGAGGGTGGTAGCTTGTGTTCAGCATCACAGTTTGAGAGGCAACCCAGGCTGGTGGGAAATAAGGGCTCAGCAGTCTCACAGTCCATGTTACAACCTGTGGACCCCATCACAGAGGCATAGCAAGCAGGGTGAAACACATAGCTTGTTGTTCTGAGTGAGATTTGCACTTCATACACTGGTCTAGAGATTTTAAGTGTGGTGGCTTAGAACAGTCAAAGAGAAGGTTACAAGTTTGTTATTTTCTGTTTGCTTATTTCGGGAAAGGAAAATAGGGACAGAAAAAACAGAAAGATGAGTGAAAGTGATGCCATTGCCAAGTTGGAGCTGTACAGGCTGCAGATGGCAGAGAGAGAGAAAGAACACGAGTGAATCTTGGAGCTAAAGGATCTAGAGATAAAAGAGAAAGAAGCTGAAGCCCAGAAGTTAGCACATCAGAGAGCCCTAGAACTGCAAGCCAGAAAAACTGAGGAAAAGGAAAAAGAGTGAAGGCACCAATTGGATTTGCTAGAAAAGCAGAACCAGAACCCTCCTACAATACTGAATTTTCCCCCTCTCCAAAAATCCACAAATGGGAACAATTGTGATCTACATTCAAAGAAACAGATGATGTTGCAGAATATTTGACTGCCTTTGAAAGGCTATACATGATTCATAAGATTCCTGATGACAAAAGAATCCCCACTTTGGTTGCAAAGTTAACTGGTAAAGCTCTGAATATATTCAATGAAATGCCAATTCAGGATGCTTTAGATTATTGTAAATTCAAAGAACGAGTTTTGAAATGTTTTCAGATTACCGCTGAAACATATCGAGTGAAATTTAGGAATCTTAAGAGGGGTGCTGGTGTAAGTAATGGGGAATATGTGAACAAGATGAAAGATCTGATGGGAAAATGGTGAGGGGCAAAAGGGTCGCAAGCTTTGAAGAAATGTTTGACCTTGTTCCTCAGGAGCATTTCCTAAGCATATGTAAAGATATGAAGCAGTGCCTATCAGAGGTTGTAGCTTGGCATCAGCATCACAGTGTGAGACACTGCCCAGGTTGGTGGGTTTGAAGGGCTCAGTGGTCCCACAGTCCAGGTTGCATCCCAGGGACCCTGTCACAGTCCTGTACTGCCCAGTCCTCTCATGGACAGTACAAATATATTAAGTCTGTTATTCCTTTTAGGGAATAATATGCTATCTTCTTATCTTAAATGAAGTTACTCAGCCACTTAATTTAAACACACTGCATTAGATAAAACAATAAACCAACTTTACTAACTACAAAGAGAGATTTTGAGTGAGTACGCGTGATGAAACATAATAGTCAGAAATGGTTACAGGAAAAATAAAGATAAAATGCTTATTAGTATCTATTTACAAAACTATCTTAGTTGCAAAACAAACTTTCTCACCACATGCTCCAGGAGATTACTGATCAGACTTTCAGGTCAGAGTCCAGTGGCTCGGCTGTTTCCTTTTTTCATCTCGAGTGCAGAGAATGAAATGGGCAGGAAGAGAGACAAGGGTGTCCCGTGGGGTATTTATCCCTTCTTTTTATAGTTTCAGTCCCCCTCTTGAAAAAAACATTTCCAGTTGAGAACCAGGAGCCAAAGAGTCTACGTGGAAGGATGCTCCCTGCCTGCTTTTTTCACCTGTTTGAACTTCCTTTTTTTCCCCTTCCTGCTTGATGATTCTGTTTGCTGCTTAAATGCAAATTAAGGCAAGCACACATTCCTTTGTTTAGGACAGACCTGCTCGCCAACTTCTGCTTGAGCAAGGCTATGGGGTTTGGAACATGTGTTAATAACATTATACAGGGAAATTGTATAACTTCACATAGTGTTGCCACACATATTTTAAGTACAACCTTTCCTCCCTGCGCTCTCAGTGAACTTACAGAAAGACAGGTTTTAGGTAAGTATCATCAATATATATATACATTTTTAATCCTGTCTAGTCATTGGTGTCTTAGAGCTCAGTTAAATTACAATGAAATGGCATAGGTAATTAAAATCCTTTTGCTTTCCCACTGTTTTGTTCTGCTGAATAATACGTTCTCAGGCTTCTTTGAAAATCCAAGTCCAAGTGTCCTGTCACCCATCATTAGGATTTATTTACAAGAGGGTTGTGAGGGCTGTGCTACACGGTCTGTGTATCCAGAGTACATTTATGTCAGTGTGCACACAGGTATTTTCACCATATTTATGTATTAAAGTTATTCCATCAAGAAGGCAGCTATACTTAAATGATCAGAAAAGAGAAGAGTTAGGAGCTAATCTAAAGGATGATCAGAAAGATATTGAGGTGTAATGTGATGAATCTGTGGGGAGGGGAAAGCCACTATTTTCAATTATGTATTCAGCAGCATCACTTCCTGGATTGTAGCATTCTTCTCTCTGTGGTACTGGTGGCAGTACACTGTGATGTGAGCTGAATGGCCCAGTTAGTACTAGAAACATTTTGACAAATTGAAGTGCATTCAAAATGCAACAAAAACAATGAAGGAGCTGGAGAGATTAATTTATGAGCAGTGATTAAAGGCATGAAATAAACTAGATCTGGCTCCATGACACTGCAGTGTATTAGGCTGGAAATGTATCAAGAATGGTGTAGTCCATACTCCTGGGGGCATCCCCATAAGGAGGTTTTGGTCTTTATTGCCCCTTACTCAGGGCTAGGCCTATCTGGCACAGTCTTACCCAAACGATGGAGAGGAATTCTGTAAGGTAGTCCTAGGGAGTTTAACTGAGAGTAATGGGATAAAATTATAGAAAAGTTAAGCATCAGCAACATTTTCCTAAAGGTGATCCACACCTAAAAAAGCTCATTCTATTGTGGGTCCCATCACTCAAAAATTTCTGGAAAAAGCTCTCAAGAATATATTTCAAGATGCAGTGCTTTTCCTGCAGGAGCTGGACAAAGCAGTGTAAGGTCTTTTCCAGCCCTACTATCTCTATGTGTGACAGGTTTGGTCACAGAGACCCCCTTGGGACTGTCACCTGATGTGCTGAAACTACCTCTGAGCCCATTTTCCCTGTCAAGTTGGGACTCCAGAACCCTGTCTTGTTGAGACAGACACGCTAATCTGCTGCAAAACAGACCCAGGGTCTGAACCATGCCCCCAAAGCTGCAGACTTTAACCAAAACTGCTCAGCAGGTTTCCTATCTCCAGCCCCCAGACACCCAGCTCCCAATGGGATCCAAACCCCAAATAAATCCATTTTACTCTGTATAAAGCTTATACAGGGTAAACTCATAAATTATCTGCCCTCTATAACACCGATAGAGATATGCACAGCTGTTTGCCCCCCCAGGTATTAATCACTTACTCTGGGTTTAATAATAAACAAAAGTGATTTTATTAAGTATAAAAAGTAGGATTTAAGTGGTTTCAAGTAATAACAGACAGAACAAAGTACACCTCAACCCCAATATAACACGGTCCTCGGGAGACAAAAAATCTCACCGCGTTATAGGCGAGACCGCGTTATATCAAACTTGCTTTGGCCCTCCCGTTCCTTGTTCCCTGATCACCCCCTCCAGAGACTCCTGTCCCTAATCACCCCCAGGGCCCCACCCCCTACCCAACCCCCTTGCTCCCTGTCCCCTGACTGCTCCGACCCCTATCCACACACCCCGCCCCCTGACAGGCACTCACCGGTAGCGGCAGGAAGCAGAGCAACGTGGCCCCAGCCCGCTCCACTCCGCCACCTCACAGCCACAGCGCTCCGCTTCCCGCCGCTGGTGAGTGCGGGGAGGTTGGGGAAAGGATGCTCCCCATACTCACCTGACCGCCCCTGAGACTCTCTGCCCCTTATCCAACCCCTCGGCCCCAGCCCGGCCTGGCACCCTTAACACGCTGCTCAGAGCAGCGTGTCAGAGCTTTACCGCGTTGTATGCGAACCCGTGTTATATCGGATCGCGTTATATTGGGGTAGAGGTGTAAGTTACCAAGCAAAATAAAACAAAACACGCCAGTCTAAGCCTAATACATTTAAGAAACTGAATACAGGTAAATCTCACCCTCAGAGATATTCCAATAAGCTTCTTTCACAGACTAGACTCCTTCCTAGTCTGGGCTCAATCCTTTCCCCTGGCACAGTTCTTGTTAGTTCCAGCTCAGGTGGTAACTAGGGGTTTTCTCATGATTGCAGCACCCTTTGTTCTGTTACACCTCCTTTTATATCTTTGGCACAAGGTGGGAATCCTTTGTTTCTCTCTGGCTTCCCACCCTTCCTTCTAAATGGAAAAGCACCAGGTTTAAGATGGATTCCAGTATCATGTGATATGTTCACATGTCCTGTGAGATTTCATTACCCGCTGGCTGGCACACACACTAGTATACAGGAAGGCTTACAAGTAAACAGAGCCATTTACAGCCAATTATCCTAGTTAATGGGAGCCGTCAAGATTCCAAGCCACCATTAATGGCCCACACTTTGCATAGTTACAATAGGACTTCAGAGTAATACTTCATATTTCTAGCTTCAGATACAAGAATGATACATTTATACAAATAAGATGAACACACTCATTGGTTATAAGCTTTGTAATGATACCTTAAAAGAGACCTTTTGCATAAAGCATATTCCTATTACATTATATTCACATTCCAAGCATATTTTCATAAAGCATATGGAGTGCAACGTCACACTATGGTTCAGATGGAAGTGGTAAAAATTGCAAGAGAAAAGTGACCTCTAAGAAACTTTTCACTATGAGTAAGGCAAGGTTTGTTTTCTCTGTTTCCTACATACTAAGAGCTTGTTAAAACTACTGAGTTAGTTTCTCTTCTCCATTTCACGCAGAGACTTAAGAGCTTTTTGCACCTATTCGATTCAGATACTAGACAAGCTGAGCCAGTGGATAGGTTGCTAATACCTTGCCAGCTCACATGTTTCATCAGAGCTCTTCTGTTTTTGTATTTGTCATCTAATCCTTCATGGCTTTTATTTTTGACTTGAACACTAGGTGTCTCTGTAGTGATGGTCTGCTACTCTAACTACACCTTTTCATAGGCCTTTCATGAGTTCCCTGATTATTGTTGGTTCTCTTTACCTTTTGGTAGAGTTTATTTTTGTTGCATCTTTAATCTATTCACTTTCCATCTCCTATGCATTAAAATAATTTCCTGTGATGAGATCTCACTGTCCACTGAACCTTGGGTGATCTGATGCTTTTAATTAACTTTTAGGAGGTACATAAGTGTGAGCCCACAGATTAATTTTCAATCCTGCATATGCTTTGCTCTCTACCATAAGAAACATTTAATTTCCCAATGACAGGAAGTCATCTTTGAAGAAAGAATCCCATTCTCTGTATTGTGACGAGGTGCAGTGCTAGGTTTCACTCTCACTGATGTACAGGCAAAGGCTCACTGTGAATCTGAGTTAAGTAAACACATATAGGAAATGTTATTGCTCACCAGCTTGCAAGCTTAACATAAATACAACAATTCATTTTGAAATGGAAATAACCCCATAGGAATTTTTTTAGTAATGTTTGAAGAGGCATGGATATGTCTCTAGGGTTTCCTAAATAAACAAACATGCTTAAACATTTGGGCAAATTGAAAAGTATCGTAACTTCCGAACAACAGCTGCTGCTTGTAATCAAAGTTGTAGAATGTCTCCTGATTTCTGGCAAACAATGTAGTGGCTGAGACTGGCCTTGTGTCAGCCCTGGCTAGAAAAATTTTCAGTAGCTTCTTACCAATAGTACTAATTAAAGCCCCAGGAATATAACCCATACCCTAGTAAAAAATAAAACCATTCTTAACAGGGACAACTGTGATGATTCAGTGATGGAGTCAGGCTCATGCTTAGTCTTTAGATCTTGGGACAGCTAATGTGTCTCCTCCTCCCTCATCTCTCCAGGAGTCCTGGGTCTTATTTCCCAACTTTGCCACTGATTTACTACCTCGGGCAAGTCACCCTGTAGAGCCTGATCCAGCTTCTACTGAAGTCCGTGAAAAGACTCCCATTAACTTTGATAGGAAATGATCAGGCCCCTCAACTTCTTTCTGCCTTTTTACACATCTGTTAAACAGCTCCTAATATCTTTTAAAGACAATGTTGTCTTATTACAGCTATAGATTCAGGCCTGTCGGCTTTCTACTCCTTTTTAGGACTTTGAATTAATGACAGACAAAAGGCACTACGTATGGAATTGCAAGTCTTGTAGGCAGCAGTCTGGTAGGCTAGAAGTGACCCACAACAGCTTTAGATTGATTTAAAAAATACAGTACATGAAGAGTCTGTACAATTTAACATGCAGAAATATGTTGAAAGTAAGTAGATCATTGCAAAAAGAACAGGAGTACTTGTGGCACCTTATAGACTAACAAATTTATTAGAGCATAAGCTTTCGTGGGCTACAGCCCACTTCTTCGGATGCATTGCAGTTTCTAAAGGTTTTAACACAAATAGGAATAGTACTTTTCATTTATATAGCTACCAGTTCATCATCACATTCATTTCTAGATGTGGTTGAAAACTTTCAAATTTGGAAATTTTCTGACCAAAAAAGGACAAATTTTCCACAATATCGATTTTTGCAACAAATTTCCCCTATTTTTCGTTCATCTCAGTTTGTTTGCTTGAATTGTGTGTGTGTGTGTGTGTGATTGTAAACCCAATGAAGCAGGGATGTCTCTCTATCTGTTTGTACAATGACCAACATAATTGGGGCCATTGGACTCTAACATTATAAATCTCTCTTCATAATATTTTCAACCAAGGCTTTCACAGCGATGCTATGAAGCTAAATTAACATTTGCATAATGGTTTGAAATCCTTGGTTGAAAATAGTTGTGAAAATGCAAAGTATTACAATAGATAATGAGAAATACATGCATCCCAAACTCATACTGATAAAATCTTTATATTACACCATCATGTATTCTCTAGATTGGTCTAGATTTGACTGTGTGTGTATTTTATATATTATCTGGTGTGTTTTTGTGTGTGTACGTGTACCAATGCCCATAAACTATACCATGACTTTAATCTATGCAGAAAAGCTGAGATCTAAACTGATTTTTCTCTGTCTAGAACATTATTACTAATTTTTACTGGCTTGTATTTTATGAGGCAGACATATGACGTTAATTAGCTTCATATTAAGCCTCATTGAAAAGGCTAGCCAAGATCTATAAAAATGAGACAATTTTTCCATGTGTGGCCATAGTGACTGATGGAAGTGCAGCGCTGTCAATTGCGATGTCCAACCTCTTGATTTAGACGCTCTGTAATAACTATTTGATTCTTATTAAGTTTCACATGCAAACCTCGATACGTTAAATTAATGAATAGCAATGTAGATAACTCAACAGTGGGACATAGGACAGCTGCTCTTAGCATTGGTAATAAAATTACATCTGGAGAATTTCTTAACCCCCTCCAAGTGTTGCCTGTGTAAAAGGCTAGCTGTATCACACAATTTTTCACTGCTTGTTCTGGAATATGAAATAGAAATTGAGTGAGGGGATGGGTCAGCTGTTATCCATACACATTGCTGGGAAGGGAATAGGGAGGCCTGACACGCTGCTCTGAGCAGCATGTTAAGGGTGCCAGGCCAGGCCGGGGCCAAGGCCGAGTGGTTGGATAAGGGGCAGAGAGTCTCGGGCACGGTCAGGAGCTCCTCCCCGCCAGGGTCTAGGAGGCAGGAGCTGTGGGGGGGGGCACTTTTGGGGGCCCCGCAGTCCCAGAGTGGCCCAGGAGATTAGCGGGGGGGCGGGAGCAACATGGCTGGGACCGGGGCACGGAAAGCGGAGCGGGCTGGGGCCGTGTCACTCCACTTCCCGCTGCCGATGAGTGCGGAGGGCATCCTTTCCCCAACCTCCCCGCACGCACTGGCGGCGGGAAGCAGAGCATCCCAGCCCCAGCCTGCTCTACTCTGCCAGCTCCCAGCCACGGCGCTCCGCTTCCCACCGCAGGTGAGTACAACGAGGCGTCCTTTCCCCAACCTCCCCGCACTCACCGGCGGCGGGAAGTGGAGTGCTGCGGCTGGGAGGTGGCCGAGTAGAGCGGGCTGAGGCCATGTTGCTCCGCTTCCCACCGCTGCCCGTGAGTGCCTGTCAGGGAGCAGGGGGGTTGGGTAGGGGGTGGGGTACTGGGGGTGATTAGGGACGGGGGTCTCTGGAGAGGGCGGTTAGGGAACAAGGAATGGGGGGGGGGCAAAGCAAGTTCGATATAACGCGGTCTCACCTATAACGCGGTGAGATTTTTTGTCTCCCGAGGACCGTGTTATATCGAGGTAGAGGTGTAATACAGCTAAATGTAAATGTATACATCTTGGAACAAAGATTCTAGGCCATACTTACAGGATGGGGGACTCTATCCTGGGAAGCCAAGACTCTGAAAGAGATTTAAAGGTCATGGTGGATAATCAGATGAACATGAGCTCCAAATGTGAGGCTGTGGCCAAAAGAGCTAATGCGATCCTGGGAAGCATCAACAGGGGAATATTGAGTAGAGTGGTTATTTTATTTCTGTATTTGGCACTGGTACAACCACTGCTGGAATAGCATGTCCAGTTCTGGTGCCCACAATTCAAGAAGGATGATGCTAAATTGGAGGGAGTTCAGAGAAGAGCCATGAGAATGATTAAAGGATTGGGAAAACATGCCTTATAGTGATTGACTATAAAAGAGAGCCAAGGGATGGCTTGATTACAGTCTATAAGTCTCAGCATGGAGAACAAATATTTAATACTGGGCTCTTCAATCTAGAAAAAAAAGGTATAACATAATCCAATTGCTGGAAGTTGAAGCTAAACAAATTCAGACTGGAAATAATGCGTAAATTTTTGGAAGTGAGGATAATTAACCATTGGAACAATTTACCAAGAGTTGTGTTAGATTCTCCATCATGAACAATTTTTAAATCAAGATTGGATGTTCTTCTAAAAGAGCTGCTCTAGGAATTATTTTGGAGAAGATCTTTGGCTTGAGTTATATGATTAGTTAATCACAATGGTCCCTTTTGGCCTTGGAATCTATGAATATATGAAAGACCTTTTGAGGTTGCACTAATCCTAAAACAGCCAGACACACTGGGCTCCTGTGCTGCTCATGGGATTCTGGAGAGATGGATGGTACAGAGAGAGGAACTGGAATTCTGTGGGGGAAGGGATGGAGAGCAGAGCGGAGTCAAGGAAGGCAAAAATGGACATGGGTGTGTCTGTGTGTCAGCCAAGAATAGTGTACAACAGTTGATGGCTATGCAGTTAGCACTTCTGGAAGAAGAAGGAATATCTGTGCTGTTAGATACAGAATTATTGGACCAACTGTTCTGTATCCGATCACTTCATATTCAAACATAGTATTTGACCATCTGGTTCATAATTGTGTCTAACATAGGTAGGGGCATATTTACTGGCAAATATTAACAGTTTTCTCATAATTGTTTATGTCTAGGGTGACCATTTTTCCCTATGCTGAATATGGGACACCTGGTAAAATTACTCGTATTCAAGCAAGTTAAATGGCAATCAATCAGAGCTGTGCAATACAAACATCCAAATTAACATCAAGTTGACTGAGTCTCTGTTAAAAAGAAATACTGCTTAGTTAGATCATTTTTATTTATCTTCTTACCTTTAAAGCTTTAGGGCTCACATGGGGAGAGGTGACACACACACACTCCCATAACACCTCTCTCCCATGGTGGTGTGGGTGTTCGACCGACCTGGCGCTTCCTGCTCCGCGCTCTCCGCCCTCCATGCCTGGCTGGGCCTCTGGAATGGACCCACCTCTCCTGGTACCTGGTGCTGCATCTTCCTGAGGCAACATGTGTGTGTGTGTGTGTGTGGGGGAGGAGGCGGCGGGAATGCAGGGTCACATGTCCCCCTCCCCAGATTTCTGCCAGGCTTCACACCAGAATGTGGCCAGCCAGCAGCCTTTTGGCACTGTGCGGGAGGGAAGGGAGCTGCTTCCAGCTACGGGGGGTGAGGGAGAGGAATGACCTGGCTCTCTCCTCCCACTCTTCCCTGTGGCTGGAAGCAGCTTGTCCCTGACTACCTGCACAGTGTTGAAAGGCAGCTAACACCTCCAGGCTGCTGCTGGTCACAGACATAACCTAGCCGCCTCCTGTCCCCCCAGTTACAACATGGGCAGGAAGGGGTTAAGCCCTAAGGATTCATTGTGCACCAGGGCCCAGGAACCTGACTGCAGGGGCTTCAGCGAACCAGGCCAGAGAGGTGGCTCAGCAAGGGAGGGTGCCTAGGGGACGGAGCAGCCCTGCGCTCCCTGGGGGCAGGACCCAGGGCAGGGAGGCAGGTGGGGGCGGGTGAAGAGGGTACTAAGCCTGCAGGTTAGGGATGGGAACAGGCTGGAAATTGCTTCTGCCCCCTGTCACTCCAGAGCTTAACTGAGGGGCAGAGAGGCTTCCCTGTGCCATCGCTGTTTGGGGCTTTGGCACATGAAGGGCTTGGCGCCTCCTGTCCATGCCTTGGGCTGGAGGGTCTTGGGCTTTCCTGGGGCGCCGGCCCAGCCAGAGGCAGTGAGCTGGCCAGGCTGTTAGTGAGCTGAGTGCACCAACCGGGGGCTGGTTCTCCGCACAGCGCTGGGAGTTGGACACACCCCAGTGGGGGGGATATGAAGGAGCAGCGGGGCTGAGTGGGGTGAAGGGGCAAAGCAGGGAGAGGACAGTGAGGGGGGCGCATGTAAAGGGCTGATGGGTGGGCAGCAGAGGCGACACGTAACTGGCCGCCGCCTGGTGCCTGCCCGCACGCACCAGCCACCACAGCTTGCAGTGCACAGCCAGTGCCGGTTGGAAACGGGATGGGGGGAGGGGGTCCTGCTGGCACGCAGCGGGGGCTGCGCTGACGGACCAGCAGGGGGAGCCGGCCCCATGCGCTGCAGCTTTGCCCCACCACCAGCCTTGCACACCCAGCCTCATCGTCAACCCCTGAACCCCCCACTCACCGCTGGTAGGCTGGCGGCTGGCGAGCAGGGATTCGGCCAGCAGCAGGACCTGCCAGTACTGATGTGTGTGTGTGTGTGGGGGGGGAGACAGAAAATACGAAACAATTTGTCTGTTTTTGAGAAAAAGTAGGGAGACCTGCAGGAGGGCTTAAATACAGGACTGTCTCTTTAAAAATGGGATGTCAGGTCACCCTATTTATGTTGCTATTTTATAAAGTGCCCACTGAATAGATAGGCAGATGGTCTGTATGGTATCTTACCATGAGTTGTTCTCTACCTCAAGTTCGTGGTAACATTATTATATTGCACTCTGCATGCTGTATAAACGAGGCATGAACTCTACATTGAGGAACTGACAATCTGATTTGGGAAAGAGTATGTTATATTTTAAAAGGTGAGACTTGAGTGACAGAGCCAATGGAACACTATGAGTGATAAAATGCTAGGCAAAGAGTGGGTTTTAAGGAGAGATTTGAGGAAGGGGAGGAAGACACTTGGTAATTTGAACTTGAAGGTAAAATAGGTGTTCACCAAGAAGTAGTTAGTGTTTTAAGGAGCCTAAAAAGATGCTTAAATGGCATGTAAATAAAAATCCACAATGCTTTTGTGGGTTTGGAAGTAGCCAAAATGCATTTGCTCAGTTCCAGTTAGCACCATTTTCATATTCGCCCATGTGGATTCTATCTTTGGCAGATTGCCATTTATTGAGCATCTCCTGAAATGGCAGTGGTCATGTGTTTACTGTTGAAAGCTTTGAAGTACACAATATGACTGTGTCTAGTGATCTTCATCCAATGGATTGTCAGCTCCTCAAGGAAAGAGTGTACAGTGTAAATGAAAATAATTTCATTTGTTTATTCCTGACATGAAAATTTTTTCTATACAGTTGAGGGGCAGATATGCGAGCAAAGTCTGTGTGTGTGTGTGTGTGTGTGTGTGTGTGTTTAGTAATGAATCTCCATTGGTTTGCTCAGTCAATGAAGGCACAAATCTTTTACCATAGAAGTGGAGTGGTTATCAGCAATCGTTATCTGATCTGAGCATTGTAATTTTTTTTTTATTCTTTCCTACACAATTTTTCTGCAACTTCCTCTGGGCTGAAGGCTCATGCAGAATAATTTGTGGCATACTTGCTTGCTTGAGAACTGTGTGCAGTTCTGGTTGCCTCATCTCAAAAAAGATCTATTAGAATTGGAAAAGATGGGCAATAGAGATGGGCAACAAAAATGATTAAGGATATGAAACAGCTTCTGTATGAGGAGAGATTAAAAAGACTGGGAGGAGACTTGGAAAGGAGGTGACTGAGGGGATATGATAGAGGTCTATAAAGTTGTGACTGGAGTGGAGAAAATGAATAAAGAAATGTTATTTACTCCTTCATATGACACAAGAACCAAGGGTCACCCAATGAAATTAATAGGCAGCAGGTTTAAAACAAACAAAAGGAAGTACTTCTTCACAGAACACACATTGTAGAACTTGTTGCCAGGAGATTTTGTGAAGGCCAAAACTCTAACAGCGTTCAAAAAGAATTAGCTAAGTTCATGTAGGATATATCCATCAATGGCTATTAGCCAAGATGGTCAGGGATGCAACCCCATGCTCTGAGTGTCCCTAGCCTCTGATTGCCCAAAGCTGGTAGTGTATGACAGGGGATGGATCACTCAATAATTGCCTTGTTCTGTTTATTCCCTCTGAAGCATCTGGCAACGGCCACTGTCAGAAGACAGGATACTGGGCTAGATGGACCATTGTTCTGACCCAGTATGGCCATTCTTATGAAACCAGATTGCTGTTCAAAAAGGCTAGTACAGTAACTCCTCACTTAAAGTCATCCCGGTTAACGTTGTTTCGTTGTTATGTTGCTGATCAATTAGGGAACATGCTCATTTAAAATTGTGCAATGCTCCACTCTTACGTTGTTTGGCTTCCTGCTTTCTCCACAGCTGGCAGCCTACCTACGCCTCCTCCCCCCCCCCACAGTGCCTCCCACCCACTGGCAGACCCCGCGGATCAGTGCCTTCCCCCTCCTCCCCGCGCCTCCTACCCGCGGCAATTAGCTGGCTTGCAGCGTTTAGGAGGCAGGAGAGAGCGGGGCGGAGTGAGGACTTGGTGCGCAGGCTCCTCGTCCCTCTCCTGCCTCCTGAACACCGCAAACCAGCTGATTGCTGCGGGCAGGAGGCAGGGGGGGAAGAGAGAGGGAGCCTGCACACCAAGTCCTCACTCCTCCCCCCTCCCTCCTGCCTCCTAAACGCCACAAGCCAGCTGATTGCCCCGGGCAGGAGGCGGGGGGAGGAGCGAGGACTCGGCGCGCCTCCCCGCTCCCTCTCCTGCCCGCGGCAATCAGCTGGCTTGCAGCGTTCAGAAGGGAGGAGGGAGGAGCGAAGATGCAGCGTGTGAAGTAAAGGGGGAGGAGGTGGGGGTACAAGAGGCGGGTCAAGGGTGGGGGTTTGGGGGAAGGGGTAGAGTGGATGGGCCGAGGGTTGAGCCCCCGCCCCCGGCAAAGTCAGTGCCTGTGCTTGCAAGAACAGCAAGAGGAGCAGCCAGACAATCCATTCTCTTCCACTCTCTGACTCCACCACCTCAACCAAGCTTCATACTCAGCAGTGATGATGGTAGTATTAAATTGTTTCTTTAAAATTGTTTAAAACTTATACCTGTATTCAATTGCTTGTTTAAAATTGTTTTAAATGTGTATAATGCCTTTTGTCTGGCAAAAAAAAATTTCCCTGGAACCTAACTCCCCCTAACTTACATTAATTCTTATGGGGAAATTGGATTCGCTTAACATCGTTTCACTGAAAGTCGCATTTTTCAGGAGCATAACTATAATGTTAAGTGAGGAGTTACTGTTAATCCTTTGCTGGGCATCCTAGTACTAGAAGCCTCAGAGTGCCTGACTTACACATAGTTCTCATGGCAAAGGTGGGATAGCGTTATATTGCATTGCCAAGAGATATTTTTTGGCTCTGCACAGTTTGCAGCGAAGTCTTGCTGGATTAGTGCCACACACTGGGAAGAGAGACAAGCCCCACATATTAAGTTAGGCTTATCAACCATGTTCCGAAAGGTAAGACAAAGTGCAAGCCCTCATACAGAAATCTACCATATTTGCCTGTTTTTGAACAGATTGGGACTCAGCAGAGTGGACATAGATTCATATAGTTATCCAGTATATGATTATTTTTAACACAATGGAAGAAATTCTGAATGCCTGTATTATCAGTGCAGATTACTGTTCAAATTAACTACAAATTAGAGTTGTGTCATAAACCGCTATTGAATGTTGAAGAAGGAAAAATTGCAAGAGGGTACAAACTAAAACTGAGATATGGTGAATTACAGAGAGATAGCTGAAAAAGAAAAATTTGGATTCTATCTCTTGTAAGAAAAGTCCTGTCTAAAATATAAGGCATCATTGGCCATCATAAGCTTATGCAAATAATTTGTTTTGCCATCTTTCTAAAATAAATATATGTTCCTCTTTGAGTATTTTCATTAAAAAATTAGTAAACAGAATTCTTTCTGTGATAAAGCATCCGGATTGCTTAAGGCATATCTGAAGTCCAGGATAAATAGAATGAAGGCCAGAGGGGGAAGAAAGATTTTTGTTTCAATCATATGGCAGACTGCTCCTATTTCACGCACTAGAGGTTTTCGGGGGAGGAGTTTCTGTTTTCCAGAAGAATTTTCTAGGATTCACATCTCAGTTCTTCTCAGAAGTAATGTCTGATTTCCACCTAAACAAATCCATCAACTTCTTTGTGTTTTTCACCAAACTTCATTTATGGCCTGGGGAAACTAGGATATGCTGTTTCTGTGTAAAGAGGGCTCTAAGCTACCATCTGATCAGGACTAAGCACATTCCACTCTGTCTCATAAGCAATGTGTGTGGGTGCGGAGCCCTACTGGACATCATCTAGATTCTAGAAAGTTCCAGGTTCGTGCTCCATAATTACTAGTATGTGACTGTTCTATTGATGATCATTCAGAGAAGTTTTATTTTTCATTTTTATCATATGCCTTGAAGGAATTTTTCTGAGCCATTTAAGGGGTCAAGCCATGACAATATATTAATATGTATGGCATTGTTGTTGAGTGATTCCCAATATATTTGGTCCAGATACGTATCCCAAAATATGGTTGCTTGTTTGACTCTTATTTGAACTTCTTGAGTCAACAAGATTGGGTTGGAAATCTTAAGAGAACGGTTTTCTGAGGAGATTTATTGATATTTCCTGCTTCTGCCAATACTCGAAGTATTGAGCTTTTCCTATGCTATATACACTTGCACTCCTGGCACTAAAAATAACCAAGAAATGAGAGCGCACATACCAACTGGAGATATTTTTACAAGCCATGATACAGGGATTGTCATAATAAAGGCACGAACTACCATAGTCATATAATATCCATTGTATATTATAGTCAGCAGCCATCAGTTCTATTCCTGGCTCAGCCTCAGAGTAAATTGTAAATCACATAATCTACTGCATACCTTAGTTGTCTCTTTTTAGATTGGGGATAGTACTTCCTGTCATCACATGGATGTTGTAAGGATCCATTAATTACTGAGAGTTGCTCTGATACTACTGTGATTAAGACTGACCGATATTATAGGCATATGGAATATTCAAAGGGTATGGTATCAACTTTATAATATGTATCTATATGGAGTAGGGTTTGCATTCTGGTTCCATTGGGGAGTTGTAGAAGTTTCCTATAGCAGCTAAAATCACTGATGGCTAATTAATGCAAATCTCTAGGCCTCACCTCACCCTCAGGGAGGAAATTGCATAGACAAGTTTGACTTGGGGCTAGTCTACACTGGCAACGTTAAAGCACTGCTGTGGCAGCACTTTAACGTGGCTTGTGTAGTCATGGCAGAGTGCTGGGAGAGAGCTCTCCCAGCGCTCTAAAAAACCCACCTCCATGAGGGACGTAGCTACCAGCGCTGGGAGCGCGGCTGGCAGTGCTGGGGCACTGTTTACACTGGCGCTTTACAGTGCTGAAATTTGCTGTGCCCAGGGGTTGTTTTTTCACACCCCTGAGCGAGAAAGTTGCAGTGCTGTAAAGTGCCAATGTAGACAGGCCCTTGGTTAAAGAGAGTTGGGAACAAAATGTATAATTATTAAAAGCTACCACCCCAACATGGGGGAGAGGTCACTGTCACTGGCTCTAAGAACTGACATGAAACTGTGACTAAGAGAGACAGACCCTGAGGTACTTTATTTCTCTCCAGGTCTCCACATGGATGACTGCCCAGTAAGCTAAGACCCACATGTAAGCTGTTTATTATTTTTAAGATAAGTTTTCTCAGTAGTGCCGTTGTTCTGAATAGATAATTCTTTGCTTTATGAAGGCTGTCTGGTCACTTGTTAACCCTGTCCCTGCCCCGAAGAGAACAGAACTGCAGGTGCTGAGTGAAGTCAGACTTACTAAGGTGATGACAGTGAATTGCAGGAGGAATTACAGCCTAAATCCCTCCTCTAGAGGGAGAGAGTGGTGGGACTATGTCATGAAAAAGGTGATGGCTAGAGGCCTGAGACCTAAGTGGTGTGCTGTCTAGGAGGCCATGAAGAAGTCAGAGGTACAATGACCTTGGGAACTATGAGTTGCACCTATAGAATGTAGGTTAGATTCTTTCTCTCCACACCTCCCCTCCCCGCCCCGCACTTTGTTTGAACAAGGAAACGAATAGTTGCAAATCATAAGAATATTAGTCACACATAATTAAGATATATTTCATCATAGAATTTTATAGTTTACGTAGGATATGACCTTTAACTGATTCCCTTTCGTCAACGTTGAGAATATTCTCTTGGCACCACACAACAGACTTCAAACATCTAGTAAAAACAGATGATTTTATTTTTTTACACGAAGGGAAGTCATATAAATACTTTCAGGGTTTGCCCTTTAATCTTCAAATAGGATCCACATTTTTTAGGGGAAAAAAAACTCTCATTAAAGGGTTTTGCTATAAATGTCTAAAAATGGTCAATACACCTTGTACAAACTGTAATTTATTTGACGCAGGCAGCCCTGCTTGTGAGTGGTAGGCATAAATCATTGCAAAATGACCAAACTCTTCCTTATGCTTATGTTTTATTTGACAATTTTTTTACTTTGACATGAAATGTGAATTTGTATTATCTAAGCCTGATTTCAATTTGATTAATAATTATACTTGACAGTCAAATTTGTGCATGGAATATGATTGCTTTTCGCTTATGGCTACAAAGAGTCAATCTTGCCCACACCTTTAATTTATCTACTGTAGCAGCCACCAGTGGCCCTATTCTGCCATGGAAGAAAACAGTGCTCTTGAAGCGTTTTGTTGTTGTTCATGATTCATACTCCTGGGGTGAAATCTTGGCTTCAATGAAGTAAATGGCAAAACTCTCATTGACTTGACTTCAAAATTTCAACCTCGGTATTCATTTGTTAAGCATACTCTAGTTCCTGATTTGACAATTTTTAGCCTTATCACAACCTTAATTATTGTAATAAATGATGAACCCTGCCTGTCATTCTCTGGAGAAGGCTTAACAGGTTAATGGTGGGACAGGACAGTGTGTTGGGGCCCCATTGTATTGGATTCTGTACAAAAATTGATAAGATTAAATCTCTGCCCTCTACAGTTTTCAATCTAAAAGAAAAAAATGAATAATGATATATATATAGCAGTAGTGCTTCAGGGCCCTGGTCATGGATCAGGGCTTCTTGTGCTAGGTGCCATGCAAACACAAAACAAAAGGACAGTCTGGTCCTAAAGGGTTTACAACCCAAGTAGATTGTAAACAGATGAAGGATGGAGAAAAAAGTGTAATGTAAAAATAATTGGTCATTCTGATGATTTTTACATGTTTGTTAGTTATATTGTTATTTTTAATTAATAGTTAATAATTAAAACTGGGGGTAGAGTTAAGGTGACTTAGGTAGTAGGATTGGGGAGGAATAATTTGTATATTTTGTGTGTTTTTCTTAGAGGGCAGATTTAATCCCTTTAAAAATGGTTTTAGTTGCACTTGGATTAAATTTTGAATAGTTTATTTAAAAACAAACAAACAAATGTGTTATTCTTAGAAAGAAAAAATATCCCGGCACTGCTTTGCATTTGCTATTACAGCTGTGTTTCTGGGTATTTTCCCCCAGTTTCTTATTCCTACAAGTATAGTTTTTCATTTCAGCCTGTCATATTTTACTTTTATGATATGAATCAAGTTTTACTCCCTGCTGTGGGAATACGATCTTGGATTTGGAAAGCATGTACACAGAGTATCATGCTGTGTATCAGAGTATCAGACCTAGTAGCGTGAAGGTCTTTTTCAAGAACGTGTTAAAAGGGTGGGGGGGGGGTTAAATTTTTTTTAAGTGAGCTGTAAATGTCCCCACAATGTAATTTAGAGGGAAGTTCTTTGTACAGCTTTGAGCTGGAACAGTCAATGAATTTGACTATTAAAATACAAAAAGCCATCAGAAACAGGATTGCAGAGCAGCTTAAAAGAAAAGGCAGAATCAAGAATTGCACGTCAGCTGTTGTGTGCTCTCTATTAACAGAATAAGAAACATCAGCCAACTTAATCATGCGCTGCATATTATGCCATTTTGTTGGAGTTTGACAAATAAACATACACCAAACGAAAAGGTGGGACTTCATTCAAACCTAGTGATGTTGCTAATTCTGTGGAAAATAACAATTGTATTGTCAATTCTCACAACAGCACTTGCAGCCAAGCAAGGCAAGAAACAAGGAGATAGGGAGGTTGGAAAGAGGGAAAACTTAAAAACACTTGCAGATTTTTATCTTGGTAATTTCTCATGTTCTGGCATTGCATTTTAGATGCAGTTTTTCTAGTCAGTTCTCTAAGGCTGTGTTCACTCAGAAATAGGATTTCCGTGGTAGCCAGCTGAAGCAAACCATACACTTTTTTTTGTGATTAACAGAGCACTAACACGGCATAATGCTGAGTCGGTAGAAAAAGATCTCTCTTTATCTTGCCTGCAGAATAAAGGAGCTCAATTCTCCATTCCACTATGGCCCTTTGGGCTGCTCTGCTGGGGCAAAAGGGCTCTTGTCTCTGGGAATGTCCCTGTAGTGACAGAGTAGATTTATGTTCTGGCTATTCCTAGTTGTTTTAACAACTCCAGTGATTGCAGCCAGCCAGGCATATGTTAGAACAGCCTGGATAGGGTGACCAGGTGTCCAATTTTCAACTGGAATACCCAGTCGAAAAGGGATCCTGGTGGCTTTGCTCACCAGGCCGTTGACTATCCGGTTGGTGGCACCACGCAGCGGGGCTGGCAGGCTCCCTGCTAGCCCCGCACTGCTCAGCTCCTGGGAAGCAGCTGGCATTTCCCCTCTCTGGCTCCTACGTGTAGGGGCAACCAGGGGGCTCCGCACTCTGCCCCCGGCCCAAGCGTCGCCCTCGCAGCTCCAATTGGCTGCGGTTCCCGGTCAATGGGAGCTGCGGGGGCGGTGCCTGTGGACGGGGCAGCGCACAGAGCAGCCTGGCCACACCTCCACAGAGGAGCAGGGGTGGGGACATGCCGGCTGCTTCTGGGAGCTGCCTGAGGTAAATGCCGCCTGGAGCCTGCACCCTTGACCCCTCCCTGGGCCCCAATCCCCTGCCCCAGCCCTGATACCCCCCTCCTGCCCTCTGAACCCCTCGATCTTAGCCTGGAGCACTCTCTTGCACCACAAACCCCTCATCCCCAGCCCCACCCCGAGCCCACACCCCCCACCTAGAGCCCTCACTTCGCCCCCCGCGCCTCTGCCCCAGACCAGAGCCCCCTCTCGCACTCTGAACCCCTCAGCCCCAGCCCGGAGCCCCCTCCTGCACCCCAAACCCCTCATCCCTGGCCCTACCCCGGAGCCCGCACCCTGAGCTGGAGCCCTCACTCCCTCTCGTATCCCAACCCACTGCCATAGCCTGGAGCTCTCTCCCGCACTCTGAACTCCTCATTTCTGGCCCCACCCCAGAGCCCACACCCCGAGCCGGAGCCCTCACCCCCTCCTGCACCCAATCTCCCTGAGCCAGCCCGGTGGAAATGAACGAGTGAGGGTGAGGAGAGCGAGCGACGGGTGGTAGATGGAGTGAGGGGGGCGGGGCCTCAGAGAAGGGGCAGGGCAGGGGGTGGGAAAAGGGTGTTCGGTTTTGTGTGAGTAGAAAGTTGGCAACCCTAAGCCTGGAGGCGACTTTAACTTATGGTAGGTGTCGCCAAATTGTTCCACTGACTGGCTAGAAAGTCAAGTATCCGTAAAGGTGGCATAAAGCTACCACTGTTCCCACTCCAGTCCTGCCCCAAGCGTAGCTTGGCCCTTCCTGGGAATCGGTCCATGGTCTCTAAGTTTCAGTGCTACCGATTCATCAAGACTGCATCCTCCTTATTGTCAGTTACCCCCCATAATGAGCACCATCTTCATGGTTTAATCAGAGGAATAAACACTCTGAAGCTGCCTGACAGCAGCCTTACCACTGGTCAAAGACTTAGGGCCTGATTCTGGGCTCACGGATACTTCTTTAAACCAGTGAGATAAGAATCCGTCCCAGAGAGATTCGCTCTCATCTTGTGAAGAGCTCACTATGGGATCGCAACCATGCCTCTCACAGGACTGGGCTCATTAAACTAGAAAATACACTCCTAAAAGTTAAAATATGAAGGGCCAGACTCTCTGCTGGTGTCACTCAATTGACACGAGTGGTGTTATACCAGCAAAGAATTTGGCTCTAAATCTCTTGACTGACTGCATGGAGCCAGGCACCAAGACTGCTGAACCCATTCCTCTGCCTGTGATGGAAATACGTGGAAAAAGTCAATGTACAGTACATCTTGTTAGTCATTTACTGGTCCTGAGCTAGCTGTCTAGGGATGTGTGTATGTTCATGTGGTTTTCTACAGGACTTTTGAACCTCCAGAGCCTATATTTCGGGTGCGTGGAGGAGGGGGAATAAGCATACCTGTTACGAAAGTTGTATAATATGCTGAGTAATTAGATTTTGAAAGTATTTGTTTGTGCTTCTCATCCCATCAGACCAAGCAAGCTTTGCGTTGTTGCTAGATCATAATCTTTCCCCCTTCTCTATGCTTGTCTGGCACTTAGAAGAGAAAAGATCTAAACTGTACACAGGCAGTAGGCCAAAAGACATATTTAAAACTATTCTTTATTGCCCATGCTGTCAAATTTATAGCAATAATGCCAAAAGGATACAAAAGATTAAAATCTATAAAATCCTGCTGCTTCTGTAGGGAGCTAGATTAGGGTTACCTAGTGTCCAGTTTTCAACCGAAACTCCCTATCAAAAAGGGACCCTGGCGGCTCTGGTCAGCACTGCTGACCGGGCCATTAAAAGTACGGTCGGCGGCGCAGAGGGGGTCCGAGGGAAGGCAAGCTCCCTGCCTGCTCTAGCTCCACATGGATCCCAGAAATGGCAGCCAGGTCCTTGCAGCCCCTAGACGCATGGGTGGCCAGGGAGGCTTCACATGCTGCCCTACCCCCAAGGCCAGCTCCGCAGCTCCCATTGGCAGGGAACTGCGACCAATGGGAGCTGTGGGGGGTGGTGCCTGCGGGCATGAAGGCAACGCACACTGTGTAGGACCACCTGGCTGCCCATGCACCTAGAGGCCACAGGGACCAGGTGGCTGCTTCATCAGAGCCGTGGTAAGCACCGCTGTGAACCTGCACCCCCCCCCCGCATCCCAATCTCCTGGAACAGCCCGGAGCCCCCTCCTTCACCCCAAATCCCTTATCCCCAGCCCCACCCCAGAACCCTCATCCCCGCCCACACCCCAATCCCCTGCCCCAGCCCAGAATCTCCTCCCACACCCCAAACCCCTCAACACTGGCCCCACCCCAGAGCCCACATCCACAGCCGGAGCCCTCACCCTCCCCGCATCCCAACCCCCTGCCCCAGCCCAGAGTCCCTTCCCACACTGCAAACCCCGCATCCCTGGCCCCACCCCCAGCCAGAGCCCTCACTCTCGATAGTCCAACCCCCTGGCCCAGCCCACAGTCCCCTCCTGCACCCCAAACCCCTCATCCCCTGTATTGTCTTTATAAATGAATGGAATGAGACATTTGACTATTTCCATTTTCATTGTAATATGTCCTTAGTTAGTATGATATCACTGGAGTTTTAGTATGGGGTTTTTTTGCATTAGAATAATAAGTCAGCGGCAAAACCCAGCTGATGTGCATGTTCAGTGGGATTTAGCCAAATGTAAGTACAGTGAATAGTTGATTTTTTTTAAAGTTGGTCAAACTAGAAGAGCAATTAGCTCATATTTTATATCAAATTACATTTTAATTTTCAAATGTAAGAAATCCCATCCAGATTGGTAATGACCACAAATTACTCCTATTCTCTGGCTGCTGGGTAGCCTCTGGGAAATGAGTTTGGGGGCTAAGGACAGTTCACTGTGAGCAGGTGCTCTCATTGCGAAAATCACCATCCCAACTGGCACTAACCAGAACGCTTGTTGTAGTATCAACTGAGAGGCCATGAATGGAATGGATAAGGTGTCTGAACTGGTCCTCCAGCTCAGGAGTGAGGCACCCTGGTGGGACAGTGTGGAAGAGACGTTTACACGGCCACTGCCAGTACTGTAGCTGTTCTGTGGATATTCAGTCTGTAGGGCCTGCAGTCTCATAAACATGAAGCCAGCCATCTCTGGCATGTTTTCCCAAACATTAAAGTCACAAAATTAGTTTTTAATTTTTGCATTTCAAAATGAAGGCGTCTTTAACTTAAAAGGTGGCCCCCCAAAAAAGTGTTTAAAACCTGGAGAACTACATCTTTTTGGTGATGCTAATAACAAGCCTGTCTACCTAGCCCTTTAAAAACTATGCTAAATTTTAGTCTGATGCCATTTGAAATGACTGTTATGAACACGGCATTTATTATGATAAAACTGACATACTCCAAACTATAGTTTGGCAATACCAGGCAGCATTATCACTTTCAAACTTTCATGACAGCGCTGGCTTCAGGGGGAGAGATACTAATAAGATTAAAGCATTTCCACTGCTGTATCAGAGTCTTTTGTGCTTTAATGACATATGCCTTCCATTCCTTCAAAGACCTGCTGCTGTTTATAGAGTTTATCCCAGCATTTTCTTTCTCTTTACAAACTGATGAAGGCTGAGTCTTAGAGGCATAGGAAACCATTTTTTCCCCAGTAAGTAGTCTGCATTCACAATTTTACTGTGACCTTGAGAAAAATGACAATATAGCCAACAAGGCTAGTTAGTATGACAGTCATTCTCTGCTTCCCAATCATAATCTCTGGATCTGAACAGCCACAGTCTAGAACAGCCCTGACAGCAGTGATGGCATTTGCACTTGCTGCTCTAATTAATAAGAGGATGTTTTTCATTAGCTCAAGTGGCATATTATAACTTCCAACTCAGCTATGTGTCTGTGTTTACATGTTTTTAAAAAACTATGCTTGTGTAGTCTCTTTTTACTTTGGTGTCTGTTCATGAGCTGTGTATGTGCGCTTGTCTGGATTTTTGGTGGGAGTATTTGTGCCAGGGTGGGGAATCATTGAACAGGTGTTGACTTTAATGTTCCAGTTATGATTCTCAACACTTCATTAAGCTGCCTGTCCAGACATTTGGTATGTCAGCTGCCTGCCCAAACAGGTGTGCAAAATTCGTTGGTCCAGTGGACCAGTGCTAGAGTCACTGCTCTAAGTGTGTGCGCATTGGCATCCCATGTTGTGCCCACAGGTTTTTGGAGAAGGCTATTCCTTGCTTTTACCTTTTTTTCCAATCTTTCCAGCTAGTCCAAGGTTATACCCAAGTACATTGGATAGGGCTCATTTTGGATCCATTGAGCACAAAGGGAGATACTGAGCGGTTCATTGGCGGCATTCTTGTTTAGGTGTAAGGCTGTTACCCGGGTTTTGGAGGCATGGGGGTGGAGCTTCCCATATTGAAAGTATTCTGCCATTATCTTGAAGTCGGTGGCTAGGGTGTCATGGGTAGTGGTAAGATCTTTTGTTTTCTGTTGCAAGGGCAATGTCACCGCATAAGTGAACTTATGCTAAATTGTGTCAGGTAATTCATTAATGTAGATGTAGTGAAGAAGCCAGCACAGATCCTTGAGGTAGCTCATCATTGAGAGTGCATGCTTTGCTGATCTGCGCATTCAAAAGAACTCAGTACCTACAGTTGCTCAATATTGTGGCCAGCAATAGTGCTGCAGCATTTGATGACCCTGATGCCTTGAGCAAAAGCCTGTATCTCCATACTGTTTTGAAAGCAGTGGACAAAGCCATCTTCAACTATTGCTATATGTGCAACCCAGTTCACCATGCGGAAATTCCAGCATGGTTTTGGAGTTGATTCAATCAGTGGAACTCCAAATCCAACATGCAGATTTGTGTGGTGGTGTTGGCTGCAAAGAAGATTCCCAAGCAATGTTTGTGAAATTTGCAGAGGAACATTACTATTGTCTTTCATCACAAAGCAGAGGTCTGGGTTTTGCTCAGTATTCCATCTGACTAAGCGAAAAGTCCCTGTTTGTTTTGGGTCAAAAAGAAGATGAACATCTGTGAATAAAGCCCAATCTATGAATTACTTAACTGCATCATTTCTGCTATAGCCCCCTTGTGAGTGCTGGCTATTAAAGTCATCAAGGTGCATAGCTGGGTGGAAAAAAGACAGTATTGCGGACTTCAGCTGGTCAAGATTTGGAGGTTCATAGATGTGTGTTATGGTAATTTGTCCAATTCTTATCGCAGCAATAGAGATTCCTATGGTCTTGGATTACTCCAGAACCAAGACATCTGGAAAACCATGTCAGGTGTACGTGGCGATGCCAAGCTTCGCATCTTTCATGGTGGCAATGAATTCATAGGCATGCATTTCATATCTTGCAGCTTGCTCATAGTCTACAGCATAAGTTTCTTGTAGAGCAACAATATCAGTATTGTTCACTGTGAGAACTCTCATGATAGTGACACTTAGCACATGGGAGACCTTCCACTTTGGAACACATGTGGAGCTGATCCAACAGTTCTTTGGTGCTGTTCCAGACAAGGACAAATTTCATGTTGCTAATCATACTGGGAGATCACCATATCAATGTCCAGTAGTCTTTTGATGACATTCATTGTATTAATCAATAACATAACAGGCACACTATGTGAAGGTTGTCATCTTGCCCCCTGCGATTAATACTAATGATAGGCCTGAGCCATGAAGCGCCAATGCAGAGAGCTGATGTACAGTTCCCCATTCTGTATGTAGCTAATGGCAATGAAACTGTCAAGTCTTTCCTGCACAGCAGGCCAATGCTGTCCTGAAGCATGTTTACTCATCCTCTTGGAACAGAATATCCAGGCTAAGTAGCGTTAAATGTTGTTTGATCAGGATAGCATCTAATTTTCAAGAACACCCTGGGACCCAAAATAAATCCGTTTTCATTCCATTCATTCTCACTGACTTTTTAAAAGTAAACATATAAACAACTGTGTTTGTGGAAGTACAGGAAATTATATGAGAGATCCTAACTGAACACTAGTATTGTTAACAGAAGATACTATTGCCAGCCTCCAGGCATTCAAAAATCATGAAACAGGATCCAACTAAATAAATAAAAATCCTGAGATTTTAAAAATGCAAGATTAGGAGTTCTTCTTTATCTTCCGGCTTTTGAAACTTTAGGGTTCACATTTTCAAGTTCATCTCTGAAACCAGGAGGGCTAGAAACCTATTTTATTTAAAAGAAAGCTGGGATTCTGGAATATTCGCAAGCCTCCAGGGTCTAGGGCTTTAAGAAAACACCAAATATCATGAGACCGCCAGTAAAATTGTGAGAGTTGGCAATACTGCAGAGGGTTGCAAGAAACTCAGCTGCTTATGCAAGCAGAGTACTTGGTCTGTGGTGAGATTTATTGTGGAACTTGCATATTGTATTATAAATTGATTTCAACAAGATATAGATTAGGTCAGTGCTCATAGGCTAAAAATTGTATTAGTTTCCCATGGATTATCTTCCTTTCTAGAAAAAATGAGTCTCTGGCTTTGGGGAATCACTGAGCTATTAACAGTGGAGTGTTTAACCGGGAGCTTAAATTCATAACTTTGCTAGACACTAAAAATCATGGGCTGAATAGAGACACTGGATTTATGGCTTATTACAACAATCTATTAACTCATTTACTCCTCCACATGACTGGAGAGGTGTTAATGAGCCACTTCACCTTGAATGGTCCCTTGAAATGTGCATTAACTACTTATGCTAAACAATCTGTTCCACCTTGTATTTCACTGTGACACTCTGTGTACATTTCCCAGATCTGAAGAAGAGCTCTGTGTAAGTTCAAAATCTTGTGTCCCTCACCAACAGAAGTTGCTCCAGTAAAATATATTACCTCACCCAACTTGTCCCTCTAACAACTGGCCTATTGATCTTTACAGTCTGTCCTATCATGTGTCATATCTGTGGCTCAGTAGCAGGCAATATCATAGTGGGGCCACAAGATACATTGTGATCTGTAAACTGAATGTGGATGCCAAATGTGATTTGCCACCTCGTGCACATTTCTTTAAAGCAGTGGTTCTCAAACTAGGGCTGCCGCTTGTTTAGGGAAAGCCCCTGGCGGGCCGGGCCGGTTTGTTTACCTGCTGCGTCCGCAGGTCCGGCCAATCGCGGCTCCCAGTGGCCACAGTTCGCTGCTCCAGGCCAATGGGAGCCACTGTCATATTTATATAGGCATATTTTCATAAAGCATATGGAGTGAAATGTCACAAGGGACCTCTGCCATCCTGGAAGGAGGGACAGAATTTGTCCTGAGTAAATGCAAAAAATTGTTAGGACTTTATCTCATTTGTTGCAACTCGTTTTTAAAATATTAACTTTGTTTTTAAACAATATAATAGCAGAAGTGATCAATGCACATAATTTACTGAGAAGCTACCAAATTTATTTTGAAAAAGGTGTATTTAACAGCAAAAACATAAGACTCACGAATTTACCCTGAGGGGATGGGTGTGTTTGTGTGTGGGCACGTGTGCTGTTATCTATGACAGCCATTTCATTACAATGATTCCATTGGTCTTCAAATTATTTATTATTTGCATGGGTTAAATTTTCCCCTCAAGCTGTGAATCCAACACACTGTTAATGAGATACCATGGTGGCATAAATGCCTTCCCTTACGTCCCATTGTTGCATAGTATCTCAGATCTTTGAGTCAATGTCTGTCAGAGATTCAAAGCACTACAAGTAAGAATTTCTGAATGAAATATTAATAGCTCCTTATCTTTCCATGTGCGATAGTACTAAAACCATATTCCCAATGTGCTCATTTCTTGCATATTGTCAGGTTTACTTGTGACATGATTTCTTCTGTGATGCCTGCAGGTATTTATCCTGGAACTTCCATCCTCTCCAGTTTTTCCCCTGTGAATTTGACATTCTTGAGAATGTCTGTCTGTCTATGCTCCTATTGGGCCTAATCTTGCACCATTGAAGACAATGTAGTGTTGTCATCGACCTCAATGTGAGCCGTTTGGCTCATTATGTCCTTATCCCAACCTTCCATCCATTCCTTCATTTAGAAACTACAGCCTTCAAATGCATTGAAGAGTGACTAATCAGGGCCGGTGCAACCCATTAGGCGACCTAGGCGGTTGCCTAGGTTGCTAGCATTTGGGGGGTCGCATTTCGGGTCCTTCGGCGGTGACCGCGGCGGCTGGATCTTCGACCGCCCCAGTCGTCATCGGCATTTAGGCGGAGGGAGCTGGGGCAGGGGGGCGCGGGGAGAGCTGCCTGCAGCAAGTAAGGGGGGGGAGCAGCACGCAGCGGAACTCCTCGCCCCAGCTCACCTCTGCTCCACCTCCTCCCCTGAGCATGCCGCCCCGCTCTGCTTCTCTCCCTCCCAGGCTTGCGGCGCCAAACAGCTGATTGGTGCCACAAGCTTGGGAGGCGGGAGAAGTGGAGCAGCAATGGCGTGCTCAGGGAGGAGGCGGAGCAGAGGTGAGTTGGGGCGGGGAGCTGCCGCACGGCTCCCTGGACTGGGGGGAGCTGCCGCCGGGGGGGGGCACCTCAGGGCGAAGAGGGGGAGCTGCTGCTGGAGGGGCGCCTTAGGGCGGGGGGCTAGGTGCAGATCGCTGCCACAGGGCTCGGGGAGTGGGGGGGGCGCAAAGTGGAAGTTTCGCCTAGGGCGCGAAACATCCTTGCACCTTCCCTGTGACTAATCAACCTAATTTAAGATTGATTCAAAGAGTATGGTTCGTATTTGCAGTTTATAGAATAAAAGCAATTTGGAGGCCACTTGAATCTTATGTATTGACTTGCTAAACTTCTTTTCTCTTCATTGATTTTGTGCCCAGTCACTTCTTTCTCAAAGGGAAATGCTTTCTATGGACACACATTCAATCCATTCTACAGACCTCTCACCTGACGCTCTCTACATGCCCCCTTTCATTGATCATGCTTTTCACTACCTTTCTTTTTTTCTAGCACAGTTTCCACAGAATTTAAGAATAACCCCTCTTTGTGATATATGTACAAAAATGGAACATGTCCTTATACTTTCTGTTCTCTCAATGGTTACACTCAACCTTGTTTAGTGTTCTCATCCCCTTTATTTCTTCATTCATTTATGAATAGCAAACTGCTTTACTGTAAATCATTGTAAATCTTGTCAGAAGCATGTCTATTATATTAGGCCAAATATGTTTAAGTTTAATGCTGTCCATTAGGTTTCTAATTCAATCTACAGATTTTCTCGAAAGGGTATTAAAATCATAAAGTTTTGTTCATTGTTTGTAATCCAATACATAAAGAAAAAACAGTAAAGATGGGACTATTGAAGATTAATTTGTAATCATTGCCTAGTATGCAGACATTGGGTCAGATTCTGCCGTTTTACACTCATGCATCATCAGTTTTATCCTTTCCACCAAAAGAAATGTTAATGTTTTCATCATCTTAATATTCCAACATGATACCATGTGACCTGTGCCTCATTAAAGTTGGCCAACCTGAGTTGGATTTTGGGAAATGAATGCTTGCAACAAACTGCCTGTGCACAGACTATAGATGAACAATTATTTTCTGAAACAATTAAGCCAATTTTGATGAATTTTAATTTTAGATTTTTTAAAAACAATAGTTTTCTCATGGATAATTTGCAAACAAATTAAAAAGACGATAAATTGTACTGTTTGCTGATAATTATTTGATCAGCTCTCATTTTGACTGACATCTGATCAAAATGTTTGATTTTGAGTGACAGCAAACCCTGTATATACTTCTAATAAAAGATTGAATGTGTTTTGGGAGGAGTAGGCAGAGTCCTACTACAGAGGGAAACATGTCTGAGCCCATGAACAAAAAGGTGTTTGCTGGAGTTCTCACATGGTCTGCTATAACAGTGAAAAGTGTAGTTTGTCTTCTTTGTTCAATAATTTACATATCCGGGAATAAAGTAGATTAGGATACAGTATCCTGCCTTTAACCCATTTCTTTCTCAGGAAAGAAATAACCCAGTGCTGATGCCCAGATTTCTCTGTCCACTCAGAACTCATAAGAATCTATACTACCATAAGTTTAACTATTGTGGTGCAGTATATTGAACTGTAATGTAACTATAATGTTACAGTATATTGAAGCAGAGGATATGCTACTATGTATTTTAGAATATTAAATATGTTCTTTACTATTGTGTTATAGATAGTGTACTTTGAGAGACATGATGAAGTTTGGTTTTTTTGTGGTACTGTTCCAAGTTTAAAGAGTGAATGGTATGAACAAATTGGGCGTGAAACTTTAAATAGAGAATACATTGAAAAACTTATTTTTCCAGAAACCTGTTTTTCATTTTATTATGAGTAGGGAGATAATGTGAGGAGAGAAAAATAATCTGCTACAGACAGAAACCTAATATATTCTGTTTGGGAACTGTAATTCGCTGCACATTCCTGAGAATCAAACAATCTGTCTATATTATGTCACTCATCACAGAAGTTAAAGCAAGGGGGAAATATGCTTCAGAATATTTCCTTTTGATTTGATGAGCTTTCAGAAATGTATTTAAGTCAAGTTGCACAGTATAGTTTGAATTAAACTGGAGGCATGGCTGCTGATAGTACTTACTGATTAGAACATACCCTAAGATGCTGTAGAGTCACCAGGGTAGACAAGACCTGAATTTTTAAGGAAGAAAGCAAGGTTTTTCTGACAAAAAAGTCCTTTTGGGCCATTTATACATTATAGCAGCACAAGACCAATTTTATTTTTTTTTCCTTTGTAAATCACTTTTAGTGCCAACTGATCTTAGAGGTGGTGGATAGTTTGGAGGTGGAATCCCCAACCTCTTCTGTAGGGGAGCAAACAAACACCTCAGGAAAGAATTCATGAACACCCTTGCAAGTGGAGACTCAGTTTTGGGACTCTTACCTGAGATGTTCCTAAGTAGGGAAGACCAGACTTGAGAAACTCTGGTTGAAAAGAGCTTGTTTGCTAATATTCCTGAGAAGCTTTCTTTTCTCCCTCCACCTTGTTGCTCTGCCCAGGGCTGACAATGGGGCGGGGGAGGGGAAGCCGGTACAAATTACCGGGGCCTGGCGGTCTGGAAGGGGGCCCGGGGCCCCGCTTCCCCCCCCATCGCCTTACCGGGGCCTGGTGGTCCGGAAGGGGGCCCAGGGCCCCGCTTCCCCCCCCATCGCCTTACCGGGGCCTGGTGGTCCAGAAGGGGGCCCGGCTCCCCCCCCCCGCCTCGTCGGCCCTGTTTAGCCGGTCCGCCCTTGCTGGGGGGCCCGAAAAATTTTTTTCACCAGGGCCCAAACCCGCTCTCCGCGGCCCTGGCTCTGCCTTCCTCAATAATAAGGGGGAAATAATGGTAATTTTTTTTTCCTAGTAAGCAGACTGAATGTCTTGGGAAGATTTCTGTCTTCCTGTCCAGGAGTTTGGAACAAGACACTGCCCCCATCCCATGAGATACAGTGAATGCTGGGGCAGTATTCTTAAAGAGGTTGAGTTGTAGGCATATATCCAGCTTCCTTGGAAGTTTTCAAGAGTTCTGCTACTATAATTACACCTCTACCCCGATATAACGCTGTTCTCGAGAGCCAAAACATCTTACCGCGTTATAGGTGAAACCACGTTATATTGAACTTGCTTTGATCTGCTGGAGTGTGCAGCCCCGCCCCCCTGGAGCACTGCTTTACCGCGTTTTATCCGAATTCGTGTTATATCGGGTCACGTTATATCGGGGTAGAGGTTTATTTAGATTGATACTAAACCATAGTCTATTAATTAAAGCCTTCTACTGATATGGGACAACAGCTGAAGCATTCAAGTCCAGTTAGTGTTTGGTAGCATGTAGATTCCAAGATTATAAAATTCCTAGGTCCTATGTGCATCTTTTCTAGGATAAAGGATGAATTAATTTTTTACTGCTGTTCATCTGTATAAATGCACACTTTAAAAATATTTTATTCAAGTGATTAAACATAGACCACTCAAGTGGTCTAGAGCAATAGCCAAAGACATTCAGTAATATAGCTCAGAATGGTGCCATCATTCATATGTCCTTGGCATATTTGAATGATAAGTTGCAGAAAACACTGTATTCTAGCTCCTGCATTTCTCTTAGATGGTGAAAATATTTAAAATGTACAGTTATACAAACTTTCAAACAAAAACAGGTTTGCTAAAACTTCAAGGTGGAGAATGAGTTGGGTTAATTTGGAATTGGTAAACTACTTGGTAGCTAAAAGGTGTAACTGGTTCTGGCTGAGGTTATGTAGAGATGAGCTATTTTGCTAATCCATTTTTATTTTAAACTCAATAAAAGTAGAGCTTGCATGCTGAATGAAGCTCAACATGTCTGATTGCAAATGATTAGCACTAGCATTTACATTTAGGGGAAAAGTGAATAAATTGTCAAGAATTTTAAAAGGAGAGGGTTGAGGGAAACTATAGACAATTAATTTTGATCATTTCATTTCAAAAATAACATTTACAGTGTATGAGTAAACATGTATATGTTTTTAAAACTATCAAGTTGATACCATGCCTACCGAAGCTTGGACATTTTTAAAATATGTAATATTTTGACATTCTTTTGGTGTCTTTGTCTTCCTCCTAGCATTCACTCGGATGGTCATTACTTTGGGTATTTTTACATTTTAACAAATTAATGAGTACAAGATGAATTTCCTCCTCTACACCTTTGTTAAATGTAATATGACATGCTTAAAAGTGAACTGTAAAGTGATAGAGAAAATTGAATGAAGGTCAGGGTTCTATCTCTGTGTCACTAACAGGGCTGTAGCAGGCTGTAACCAACACTTCTCCTGGTCTATAGGATTTCTATTTGGCTTTCACAGAGTATCTTGCTTGCTACCATTATGCTGCTTTTATCACTTTTTCAGTCAGTAATCCATTTTCCTTTTCTCAAGGACATCCTGACAGCCCCAGCCCTTGTGACTCTTATCTTTTCTAACTCCTCCCCTGTAACTTCTAGTCAGCCCCAAAGCATTTAGACATATCAATTACATAAGCACCAAAAAACCCTTTAAAAAGGCAGGAGTTGATGATAACCTACAACCTTTCATGAGTCCATGTTTATAATTACACATTTAGGCAATGCCTCCTTACTGTATCCTCTACTAATTTCACAAGTATCTTATATTTGTCAATAGAAAGGAAATGTAATGTTTTCCAATTGCTCCCAATATTTTTCAAAAGGCAGATGCAATATTCACCTATGGATTAAGAAGCAAATAAAACTTAAATCATAACAATTAAAGTTAGACTGCAGTATGATGGACACATTGCCAAAGACATACAATTTTGAATTAAAGTGGAAAATAGCCAGTTGGCTGCTGAAGGGTGTCTTTTTGAAGATTTCCCCCCTCCCCTACCATGAGAATTAATTTGTAGAACAGGCATAACAGTGTAGTATTGGGAAGCTAGTTTTTTAAAAATATGTTTGGAACATACTGTATTAAAGTGAACACTTTGTAACCAAATACAGTAATCCACCAAGAGGGAGAGTATTTGATAGATGTACAGATACTTTCTATTATATAGCTCCTTCAGTCACTATTGTTGAATAAATTTATTAATATCCATGTAAAACTATTGCATCATATAGCCCTATTGGCATGCATGATGCAGATAAAAGAAGGCAAGGGATAAAATACAGGCCCTGTTGAAGTCAATGGGAGTTGACCCAAGATCTCTGACCTGAGGAGCTTACAATCTGTAGAGTAGATTCTGGTTGTGTCTGCATGGTATGGAAGGTGGGAGAGGATGTAGGATGTTCTTTGCCCCCATGTACTGGAATGGGAGAATGCCAATGCTTGTGCTCCTGAGTGACTGGCACTGAGCATGGTATATAGCCAGGAGTGACTGGACTCACCCTCCATCACCCGCGGTATGCTTGCTAGTGACTAGAGGCCTGTTTTTGGAGAAGCATATAGTCACCTCTAATCATGGCCTGCCCAGCGTGTCTAGAGGCATTTTGCTTGTATTTACCCTACACAGGCAGTATTGTGGACACTACTACTCAGGAGCTACAACTCCTCATGCACCCTTCCCCTTCATCATATGCCTAAGATTCTGTCTCCCTCTGCACACATGAGGAGAACCTGAAGGGATCCAGTCTCAGGCCAGTGCATTGATGCAGGAGACAGCCAAAATGCTTGTACTTCTGAGCTTTATCTACTGTAACTGTTACCAAAAAAATTCACTGTTGCCAGCACCAGCGCAGCTGTGTTGGGAGACCTAGCATAGACCGGTCTCTAGCTCCAGCAGCTTTCTTCAGCACAGTGTCTATTAGATCTAGCTCACGAAAGCTTATGCCCAAATAAATTTGTTAGTCTCTAAGGTGCCAAAAGGACTCCTCATTGTTTTTGCTGATACAGACTAACATGGCTACCACTCTGAAACCTGTTTCAAGGAAAGTACATCATTAACTGTTTTATTTAATAGATTTCTGGTTTGTGACTTGTCAGTGTGGAGTTACATAGAACCAAGACGGAGGTTAGTGGTAGAAAGCCAGCCAAGAGAAGTGAGATTTGAGAGCAGTGTTGCTTGACAAAATGTAAGAGGGAGGAGGCTATTGGATACATAAGGGTAATGATAATCAAGGCAAAGGTGGTGGTGATAACAGCTTTCAGGAGAGAGGAACAGGCCTGTATTGATCACCTACACTGGGAGCAATCCTTTCCAAGAGAGGGTTTCAGAAACACCAGATGTTTATTGGACTGCAAAGTAAACTTTCTTGGGATCGTGCCATGCAATGCCATCAATCTGTAGGCCAAGCACATAGCAAACTCCTAATGACTTCAGTGGGCGTTCTGGGTGCAGATCCATGACAGAGTTGATTAATCATGTTAATATTCTTAGCAGAGTTGTCCAAATTTCTACATCGTGCATCTTTGTAAAGTAATTCTGTGTGTAACAAGGAGAGCTGTAGGAAGCTAGCAGTTTTCACTTCACTGTACAAGCCCGTGCAAAAGCTTAGGTTGTCATGATTTTTTGAGAGGACTTGCATGGGTAAAAAGTGGTCATTTGCACTAATGAATGCCATTTTCCACAGTGGTTTAATTGAGGTATAATATTCTTGCTAAAATCCTGATCAGTCACAGATTAAAGTTTCACCATTTTTACAGAGAAATACCACCCTTTTCCCAAGAAAATGCAGCATTTTTGTGCTGAAATGACAGTTTTATATTTGACATTGCAGGAAATACGGAGTTAAACATACTAAGCAAGAGTGTGTTTGGTACATTTCACTGATCAATATACTGTAGTGATGGTTCTTTAATCTCCCCTTTTGAGGAGAGGTGTTGTAGCTATGCATGCATGCTTGTGGCTAAATTTAGTTGAGCTGTGTAAGACTGGTTAGCTTCAGTTTGCACAGGTTCAGTGAACTCTCCCCCCCCCCCCCCGCCGAGAGGATGAGTGCATGGTGTTTCAGAATCTGAAAAACTCAAAGCAACATTCATGCGAAACCATCTAAGTTTGCATCATGGCTTTCAACCTGTAACCATAAGCTGCAGTCCCTCTTCCCTAGCAGGCCCCCCTTCCCTGACAGGTCTGGGCTGCTCATATGTTTTTCTGTCTTCAGGGAGGAACCTGGAGAACCCCTCCTCATTCCCTCCTACCCACCATTTCCTGTCTTTGGGGCAGCCAACTGGATCTTCTGAGGGTGGTGGATGACTGGCTGGACCACTCCACTCCACTCTTCTGTTTCTTTTTTTAATGGATAGCAAGGTACATCCATTCAACCAATCCACAGAAAACATTCTGAAGGCAAGAGAAGGGACTTCTTTCTCCTGTACCTTTACTTAGCCCCATTTTGGATGAAATAAGATTGTGTACACTGTGCAGCCAGACCCCTGTTTTACTTACTGTAGTAAGAGTCTAATAGTGCTCCTGATCTCCTTGCTGCCCCACTTTCAAATGCCATAGTTTCCTATCTTTCAGTATTTTCCTATGCACATAAAATTTAAAACAGAATCAAATAAATAACTGGGACTTATAACTCTGGAATCAGAAGTAACATTTTGGAGATCCTAGGAAAGGAGACTTCATATCCAGCTACTTTTTAACCACAATGACCATTATTTAAATAGCAGATGCTTCTGTTGTTATAAAAATAATTAAGAAGAGATTATCAAGGTGTTAAAAGCCTGCTATTAGCATAGGACCCAATCTTGCAAACACTTGTGTTTGTGTTTAAGGTATTTGCAAGATTAAGGCTATAAAATGGGAGAAAGGATTAGTGCAAGTAAATTGGATTTGGATTTTCGTACAGTTTGAAAGTAAACAAGAAGCATAAATATTCTAATTATTTATGTAACTTGATCAAAAGATACTAATTTTTTGTCTGATTCCAAAATGTTATCTTGTGAGTACAAGTATTAAGTCCCAGATGGTTGGTGTGCCCAATGACTATTCGCATTCTGTAATACAGTATTTTGATTTTGTAATTGGCATGCTGTTTGCCATTTCATTTTTATTTGACTATTCACATATTTTCAAAGTATACCACATTATAGCAGTATTTTACAAGGAAATAAAACATCTTCTGTTGTAGCAGTTACTGTAATGCTTTGTGGTTTCACTTGATAAGCCAAATTGGCACTTCTCTTTTCTCCTGGTACGTTGATATTTACGTACGCGCAAAACACTTCTTGGAAACTTGCAAATAAGTGTAACATGAACATTTGTTGAGTTTCTCTGGAAGAGCTGTCTGAAATACCGTGTTCTGTTGTTCCTTGTTGTTCTAATGAATTTCTCACGCATGATAGTTTTCCCAACTCAAGGGCTTTGTCAGAGTCCCTGTGCAATTAGAGCTGAGAGCATTTGTTTTTGAAGTCCAGGACCTCTATAGTTTCTGGGTTTAGGTCAAAGCTGCCAAAGCCTGCATTTTAGTCTATTAGCACTAAAGTGTATGTACAAGTATTATATATTAGTTATATTAATGAATATTTATATGATGAATATACAACAATATGGCATGAAGTTTTATCAACATGAACATGGGAGAGGTGAAGCCAAGTGTGAGTTATGCGGGTCATTCCAAATCAGTGTTAAAATCCTTATATCACACCACAAAATCATGTTTTCAGTATATATATGTTACAGAAACCATTTTACAAGAGTTTTAGTTTTAAAACATTTTTGACTTTTTTTTTAAAAATACCACCTACAAATCCAAATGGCTTAGTTACTACAGACCTGATCCCCAGGTTATGCAAGGCCCTGATTCAGTGAAGCATTTAAATTTGGTCTTAAGTACTTTGCTGAGCAGAAATAGGAGAACTCCCTACTTATAGTCAAGCATGTGCTTAAGTGCTTTGCTGAATCAAGACCTACATTGGTGTTGCACCACAGAGTCACATCAGCTGAGATCTGGCCCCCTGGGTCTAACTGCGCGGTGCTCAGACATCTCAAAATGCCCTAAAAAAGTTTATCTGGAAGGGTGAGACATATTTAGGAAATGTCTGTTATTCCAGGCTATTCTAGAGCTAGAAGTAAATGCTGGATCCTGCTGGGAATCTCCCTTTGTCCAACAGTATAAAGCTATGGAGCAAAACCTCATAACTGTGTCTCTAACCCTGTATTGCCATGAGATTTCAAGTTTTGAAGTTTTGACATTTTATGTCTGGAAGAGATGTTGCTCCACCACTTAACCTTGCACTGAGCATGCTCAGTGAATCCCTCTACGTCATTCCAGTTGACCTCAATTGCCATATATAGCAATTAGGCTGAGCAGAATGGACTTAAGTCGTAGGAAAGGGCAGGCATTAATGGCTGTGTAGTTATGAAGTAGGTACTGTGCACTTGCTACCAGTGGGGAACTCTCTTTTTCCTAAGGTTTCCTAGAGTCTGACTTCTCCAGGCTCTCTCAGGCCCTGGATGTCTGAGAGCATGTTCTAAAAAAAGGTCAAGAAGCTTCAGACTGCAGGAATGAATTAATTTCATTGTTGGGGAGGAGTAATTTAACAAAGAGAAGATATTGTATCCTGGTCTCCTGTATTTATAAATATGTACACCCTCAATATCAGATAGCAAAAGCAAAAAGCTGTTTTATAACTCAGAGATACTGCAAGCACCCTTCAGAACTCAAACAAACAACTTTATCCCTGCCTTCAGTCAGACTGTACTCTCAGTCAATACACACCCTGATTCTGCTGCTTCCCAAAAGCCTTCCAACTGCTGTCACTTGCAGAAGGGGGCCTATACTACCTCACATGGCTAACACTTTAGAACACCCAGACTTTAGGACAATCAAGATTTTCATTATTATGATTATTAATTTGTACTGTGGCAGCACTTAGGACCTTCAGTCATGGGCGAGGATCCCATTGTTCTAGGTGCTGCATAAACACAGAACAAAAAGATGGTATGAACGTGTCGCCATAGTGTCTTAGTGCCTCCAAAATACATTTTTGGCAAATAATAATAATAATTAATTGTTATTGGGGACAGAGAAAGATTTTTAAAAAGTGTGAGACCGGGAAAAGAAACCCAAAATTCAAAATGAGATGAAAAATTATGTTTCAGATTTTTTCATCAAAACCATAAAAAATTACTAAATGATACTAAACTGTTCATTCTCTTTGGACATTTTTTGTACACATGGACACAGACACACACTTGACCAACTCTAGGTAAAACTCTTAAATACAGTAAACATGTTTACAACCAGCCAAAATAAACAAGCATCCTAGGTCTCGCATGGTTTTTTTTCTTTTCCAGTTCTAGCCCCAACTGACCCTAGGTACATAGGCTATTTATAACTTCAGCTGTACGCCATAACTGCCCCCTCTTCCCATCAGAGGGAAGAGAAAGTGTGGTAACAAAATTAAACTAATATTTTCATATATATGAAGCTACTTGTTTAATTTTTATTGAGCTTTGCAATGATATCGCTGCATTGTCTGTTCGTTTTCTTTGATCACTTACTTGCAGTCACTAGCCATGTTTTACAGTAAACCCACATAATACTGTGAGCAGCACCATAACAATCTGGATACAGAATATTTCTTTCTTTCCCCTTCACATCAGACTGGGCAATGGCTAATTTATTTAAAAAAAACCATAACTAATAATAATTTGCACTTAAAAAGCACCTTTCAAATCTCAGTGTGCTTTACAAATTAGTTAATTAAATGACAATTACTTATCCAATTACTAAAACTAACACCCTAGATTCTCAGAGGGGGAAAATCAGACACTGTTTCAGTGACTTGCCCAGAGTTCTCAATGAGTCACTGGTAAATGTGGGAATATGAAATCCTGATTTCCCCCTCTGAAGTTTGAATCGCTTGCATAAACTACCTTTCTCCTGAAGGATATTTTAAAAGAGCAATAGCTAGCCTTTATCATTTGTGACAAATAAAACCTGAGCAGGCTGAGATACATTCAGTACTCTCTGTGAAAGATGTTCTGTTCTCCATTTGGCGACTCCAGTAATAATACCGTGTAGATTAACCAGATGTTTTTCTAGATATTGGCATTAAAATAAAAAAAGTGAATTGTGGATCCCAAGTTTTCAATAAATCTAACAAGGAAACAAAGGCCAAGTATTGTGTACAATTGTTTGTTTCCACACAATTGCTATTATCATCCTTAGCTCTATTTTGTAATGTACTTGGTTTGAAGGGATTTAAGTTTTTTTGATTAGTTCAGTGCTATTGCAGTGAATGAAATCATAAGTGGGTCCAGATGAGCCTTGAAGAGGAAAATGGCTATTTCTTTGTGCCAGCGTGTTTCAAAACATACTGTAAAGATTCTGAATAAAGGAGCAGGCCACTGGGAAACAGGAAGGCTCCTGAGTTCTTATCCTAATTTATGCTACAGATTCATCATATGACCTTAATCTTATTACTTAACCTCTCTGTGTCTCAGTTTACCCAAATGTTGTGACAATTTCCTGGAGGCTTAATATTTGTAAAGTGCAATAGGATCCCTGGGTGGCAGCTGCTGTCTACATGCTAGAATTATTATGATACTAAATAAATATAAAATAAAACTTGTAAATGTGAAAATCAGATAAATAAGGTCTGAAAATGGACACAGTCCATGTACTTTAAAAATATCCTGTTAAAAGGAATTGAAGAACGTAGGGATCTGAGTCTGCAGACACTTACCAGGTTGTGTGTGTCTTTAAAAACAAACTACAAACCCAAGAACCCAAGTAAACTGTGTGAATTCGATTGAGAAACTTCCTCTTGCTCACTCTTGTTTATGATGTCAGTACTCAGCCCATTTGGCTTTCTGTTTCTCTTCTTTAATCTGAGATTATTAGTCTAAAATCCCTATCTTCTCACAGTGATAAATCTTTAGGATTTTTTTCCCCTTTAATACTCTTGCTCTTGTCGCTCTTACTTAGGTTGTCCAGTATGTTTTTTTTCTTTCATATTTCCCTCAATTTGCACCCTCTGCTTTGAATGGTATCATGTACAGGCTCTCGAATAACTTTGTGGCCAGGACCCCTTTCCCTTTTGTAAACTGTCTCCTCTAAGCTCACCATACAGAATCAGCACTGTCATAAAAATAAAGTGGATAGAAACCTAGCTCTGGATTTTTGGTTTTGGAAAGCTCTTCATCAGTGTGCTAGAATTATCATCTCCTGTAGAAAAGCATGTTTCAAATGTGCAAAATGTACTTTTAAACCTAGTTTTTACAGTGCTGCTACTCTCCAGCTGGATTAAGAGTTACTGCATTAGGGTAAATGTCACCAGGGTGTGGCATGTCAGTGCATGCTCTTCTATAGCACTTTAGCCTTGCCTACAGTCTAGGTGGGGATTTGTTGGCTGAACAATGCCAACAAATTCCTTTTCACGCTATGGAAAAAGTCTCCATGCTGGTCTCTATTGAGGGAGGGTCAGTGACTGTAATCTATGCTTATCCAGACCAAGGAGCCTTGGTACCCTGCATAACTGGTGTAGAGGGCCTGTGGCTGTTACTCCATATCATAGGCTGGAATAATGGCTGCAGAGCAGCTCCATGCCCTGGCCTTGGGTTGGGATGCCAGGTGGGGATGGATTTGTTTCTCCCTCAGCTCTGCACATCATCCTCCTGGAGTCTGACTAATCAAGCTTTATTTTGGTGGAGTGGATTCACCCCAGGGGATTTTGCTGTAGACTTCAAAGGGAGCAGGGCTGGGCCCCTAATTTCGTATAAAATTGAACTGTACAAACCTCGTTAGATGTCAGGAAATCCAAATGGATGCTTAGTGGAGTTTTTATTGTCTTTTTAAACTAGATCAAGTTTTCTTTCTTTCTCTCATTTGCCTGAGCCACATGACATAATGGCTCATATGAATAAAGTACTAGGATGGAGTCCAAGTTTGGCAGAACATTAAACAAATCAGAAATTAGTTCTACTTATATTCCCATTTGGCTGTGTGCATGTTTGTTCTGTTTATGAGCTAAACTGACAGACAGAAATCATTGAGTCACAGAGGAGAAGACAATATGCAAAATGAAAAACTCAAAAGGAACCTTCTAAGGATGTGAGTTGCATACAAAAAATAAATAAATAAAATAAAAAGTCAACCCAGAAAACAATTTCTAAATTATACACAAACTATTAACTCTTGCAGTAATTTGGGCAAAATTTTCAAAAAATACATGTATCCCATCTGACTTGGGTTCCAAATCACTTTTAAAAGTTGTATCTTTGGTCAATGCTCACAAATCAAACATAATGGTCGACGAGAATATACTGTGTGTGGCTGTAAGTTTAACAGATGTCTGGGTGCTTTTAAAGATATAATAACTATTTTTAGTCAGATAGCAGCATGTTCTTTGCTTGAAAAATACCAGGCACTCAGAAAAAGACTCATAAGAAAAGTCTGAATTGCCAATCAAAGTTATTTAGGTGTTGTTTATAAATCCATGAAACAAAGGATCTGCCAGCAATCTAAACACCTCTTTCTTCCAAAAGGGAAGCTGTGTTATATGATAGACTCTTCAGATGTATTAAAATAAGTTTAAATAGGTATTTAGAAACATATTCAGCAAGCATATTCAACTGGGGCCAGTAACTATACATCTATAACATGCCCCCTCTTGTCAATGAATAGCAACATTAAGAATTAACGGTAAAGAAACCTCAGTATTTCTGGCAAGCACAACATAAACATTTTGGTTCCTATCAGAAACTAAATGAGCTTATTGGCCTCTGTCTTTGAGGAATGCTTAAAGTAAACCCCAAACATCAAAGCTAAAGAATGGTTTTTGCTTTAGCTTAGTCACTTTACTGGTCAGCACTTCAAAGGGTGCTGGGTTTCTTAATATTTAACTTATATTTAATAAATGGAATTGGGAGCTTCAGTGCTCTCAAGTCAGATTTTGAAGGAAAATTTTAAAATATTCCAGCTGCATGAATAAGCACAGTAGCTTGGTTAGAAGGGTTGAGAGGGCAAGTTCCAGTCAAGTAGCAAATCTTATTCACCTTACTTCTGTAGGGTTACTAACTTGAGTAAAACGAACAAGATTTGGCCCCTAGTCCTGTAGTATTTAGAGTACTTAAAATACGTGTATATTACGGGGGTGCTTACATCTTCTTTCTTTTTTCCATCTTACTTAAATGATCCCAGTTCATCTGCTATGTGTGCCCATGATGACAATGTTAATAACACTGTGAGGGGATTTAAACATGAGTATGGTATCTCCAGAAAGTCCACATGGGCATTTGTAATTAACAAGGCCCATGCATGAGAAGTAGAAGAAATGAAAATATCTTGAGCAGGTTTCTCCCTAAATTTGATCTTATCATTATGATAAGGTATAGTTCCAGTACATTCAGTTGACTTGAGGAGTTTCCTGTACCACATAGCAAGTATTGGCATACTCTAGTTGCACCAATAATCAAAAGAGATAAAGTATTCCTAACACAATAGTGCTGGATTCTAAGGGGAAAACAAATCACTCGTCTTCTGTGCTGTGCATATTTAAATCTTGAAATCAGAGGCTCACTCTTTTTTGCTACATATTCAAGTTGCCCTCTCTTATCAGCATGCTGATTTTGGAGAGATATCCTTGAACTGCAGCCTGCCTGCTCTGATCAAGAATGCAAAAACTAAGGATTTTTTTTGTTTGGTTCATCAAAAAGAAAGGGAGAAATGTTTATCTTACCCCACTATGCTGGAAAGTAGGACTAAGCAACTTTGTTGAAATACAGTGTTGGATTTGAAGATGGTTATCAAAGAGACTACTTCTGTAGTTTTTATTTAAAAAGCTTTATACAAAAAGAAGTGAACAAAGATGGCTAAGTGGTTAAACAGCCCAATAAAGGTAGCTGTCTTAATCGCATATTCTGATGCAAAACTATGCTTAGTTCCATAGAAATAGAGCAGGGGTCGGCAACCTACGGCACGTATGCCAAACACGGCAGGCGAGCCGATTTTGAGTGGCACGCTGCCTGCCCGGTGAGAGGAGGAGGAGGAGGGGTGGAGGGGCCGGAAAGCGCCACGCTGGGGGAAGAAGCGGGGGAGGAGGGAAGCTTGGCTGCCGCAGGACCAAGCTTCTGCCTCCTGCCTCCGCAGGGGAGAGCGGGGGGGGGGGGGGCCCCAGCCCCCCCGCCCCACTCAGCCCCCCCCGCCCACCGCTCTCCCCTGTGGGGGCAGGAGGAAGAAGCTTGGTCCTACAGCAGCCAAGCTTCCCCCCCCCCCGCTTCTTCCCCCAGCGTGGTGCATTCCGACCCCTCCTCCTCCCTCTCCCACTCGCTGCCGGCGATGGCCCTTGCGAGGGGGAGGGTGAGGGGGAGCGGAGCGGAGACGAGCCCAGTCCAGCCCAGCCCAGCCCAGCGGCAGCGTGCTCCCTGCTCTGTAGAGGAGGCAGAGAGAGGTAGGGACGGGCCTTGGGGAAGGGGGTGGAACAGGGCATATCACTCCCAGCCCCCTGCCCTGAGCGGCTCATGGCAGGGGGCTGGGAGCACCCCCACGAGCCGAGCACCCCAGCCTTCTGCCCTGCACCCCCCACACCTCCCAGCCCTCTGCCCTGAACCCCCCCACACACCCAGCCTTCTGCCCTGTACCTCCACCCCCCCCCAGACTTATAGAGAGAGACCTTCTAAAAAATGTTAACATGTATTACCGGCAAGCGAAACCTTAAATTAAAGTGAATAAACGAAGACTCGCACACCACTTCTGAAAGGTTGCCTACCCCTGTACTAGTGTCTTAGGAAGGGGATGGGAGAGAGAAGAGGCGCTGAAGTTGACACCAGTTCTGAGAGCCTGTGGGGCAAAGAGGATGATGTAATTGTTGACAGTTATGATGAAAGGGGAGAGAAGGAATTGGGAGGAAAGATGAAGAGTTCAGCGTCTGACATGTTGAGTTTCAGTTTGGCAGCAGGACATATCTAGAGGCAATTCAAAATAAAAGTGTGATCAAAGGGGGGAGTGATTGGGGTGGAAAGAAATCTGGGACTCATTGATGTGATGAAGAGACAGTGATTTCAAGCCTTGAGAGAATGGATGAGGTTACCCAAGGACAGAGTGATCATATTGTGTGCTTACTGGGCTTTTAAAAACCTTTTCCTTTTACTATTATTTGTATGTGAAATGAAATCATGGATAACCCTGAAATACATGCAGATACACTGTAGAATCCTATTTTCCAAACCGTGGTTCCCAATTCTGATTTTGAATATTCCAAACACCGCATAATTCCTGATATGTCATTTGAGCTACAGAATGTTTCTAGGGTTTTAGAGAATTAAATTCTCTCTCCATTAGGTAAGATTTTCTTGCACACACATAATGAAACATGGGACATAATATTAGATTAGATTATAGATTTTTTTATAGATAGATTAGATAATTAGATTTTAGCAAGAAAGCTAAATAGTTACAAATAATGGTTAATTTTGTGCATTTTTGCCTTAAACACAATCGTACATTAAGAATACAAGTTCTTTTAAAAATGTTTTTGTTACCCCAGTCCTCTGAAAAGTATATAATTTTGAGTTTCACAAGCCTAGACATCACTGTGAACGCCCAGTGATAAAAGCCATACTGAATACTGACATAACCAGGTCTACTGTAGTTCATCTTGTGCTGACGTGTTAGCCTGTTGGATTAAAAAAAAATCAGATGTTCAGAGCACTTCAGTTAGTAATAGTATTCTGAAGAGTGTGTGTGTGTGTGGGGAGGGAATTAAACAGGACATGTTTCTTTACCAGATATTAACATTTTGTGGTGAGATTTAGATTTGTTGCCTCTGTTTAGAACTTGGCCTATCTCTTTATGACATAAACGTAAAAGTCAATATAATTTTGTTACATTAATTTTAAAGTAACATTGGGATGTCACCTTCTCACTGCTGTTTTATTCTCATCATTCCTAGAAGTATTATCTTTATATGCCTTATATTAATTTTTGTGTCTTGCTAGTTTGTCTTACCTGTTTTAGAAGAGATACACAAACAGTTGGTAATAGTATGTTTCATCTGATGCATGGTTAATTGTCATTAAATACCAGACTCACTCTAGGGATATACTGGCTTTCCTAGTTCTCAGCATTTATAAATCCATATTCACATATTATTTTCCCATTTTAGTTCTTCTGTAATATCCCTGACTGTCTCCCTCACAGTCCTGCTGGATGATTTTGTCTGGCAGAAGATGCTTTATTTTTAATAAAGATTAAAAATAAGCACAATCAAGTAAGGAGTCAGCTGTGGAATAGACTCAGGGCTGTTTTCCATCTTCATTTACAACAGGGTTTCTCAAACAGGGGTTGCCGCTTGTGTAGGGAAAGCCCCTGGCAGGCCAGGCAGGTTTGTTTACCTGCCCCGTCTGCAGGTCTGGCCGATCGCGGCTCCCACTGGCCGCGGATCGCTGCTCCGGGCCAATGGGGGCTGCTGTAAGCAGCGGCCAGTAAGTCCCTCGGCCTGCGCCACTTCCAGCAGCTCCCATTGGCCCGGAGCAGCGATCTGTGGCCAGTGGGAGCTGCGATCGGCCGGACCTGCAGACGGGCCCTACACAAGCAGCGACCCCTGTTTGAGAAACCCTGATTTACAATCACGGAAATCAGTGGGAGTTCATGGGGAAAAGAAGGGCTGAATGTAGCCCTTAGTAAAAACAAATGAGACAGTGGCCCTTGATATGACCATTGTCATTTTCCTTTATATAAACTTGAGTGAAAAACCCTGAGTTCCCTGCTATCCTCTAACATTCTTAAATCTACCAGGGATTGGTCATACTAGAAATGAGCCCAAGCTGCAAAGTTAAGATCCAGATCAAAATTTTCCTGAAGTGCAAGCATTCAGTTCCATATCTGGATCCAAACTTGCCCAAAGTTTGTGGTGTTGGCCATCGGCCATCGGTAGTCTCTTGTAGCCTCGATTCCCATTTCTTTTTTCTGCATCTGGCAGAAGGGCTCTTAAGAAAGCTGCCTCAGTACTTATAAATACAGTACTTATGAGGCTTATAAATAAAATCTACTTTATCTATTTATAGGTTTACATAAAATGGATTGGTTTCATTACCCTTCAAAATAAAGCTTAAATCTCACTTCAGAGATTTATTTGTCTGACTGGGAAAGGTGTTCTGTTACATTTTTCTTGAAAGGCACTATATGGAAAGAAACTATAGAGCATTACTCTGTTGCTCTTGTGTGGTCTGGGATGATGTTGGTTTGATGTAAGAAATACGCAAGTAGGATTTTGTACAAACACTTGGTCTTTTATTGTCTTTTTAACTAACCAACAGCATCTTAGAATACTCATTGAAGCAGTTTATGCAGATTTGGTGCACTCAGAATACTTTTTTGGTACTGGCATGTGGGCAGATATCTTCAGTTGTCCCACAAGGATTTGTTGTCCTGGTGGCTGGCATGAGGAGGGGGGGAGCAGATCCTGCTGATTAACACCTATGTGCATGTCTGTCAGTATCTGGGAGGACTCTGGCTGCACTCTGCTTCTTGCTAGGAGTTCATTGGTCCTTGCTGGAGTTGATTATATACTGCTATTGATGTTTGTACAAAGCAATAGTCGAACAGTCTCTATTCCAGGAATTTCTAAACAGTAACAAGGAGTGTGATGGAAACAGACATATTGATGTACCAACACCTAAATATTGTGCTATATAGTGCCATCTAGCTAACTTCCAAGATAACTCACATCACCACAGTGCTCAGGCTGGACCAAGAACCCCTTGTCTGGTCTTGCATTATTGAATATACAAGCAAAAGAACAGCCTACAGCAGAAGTCACTTTCTCTGCCGAGTACAACAGCAGTTCATTCTTCCCATCAGTCTGGGAGCTGCTGTTTCTGGCACCAAAACAGTTCCACTTATGTCCCTGGCGGTGGAGGGAGTGCAGTTAACATGCTGGGTGAATCAGACTACACAACAAAATTGTCTCTCTAATTCTTTGTTCCCTGGAATAATTCACTTTTTAGTTTAGATCTGTTTTGAATTTCCCATACAGATGGGGTCAGCTCTGGAGTTGAACTTCCCCAAAAGTCTGTGTGTTGAGACCTGGCCATTTGTTTTAGCCTCCTATAGAGAAGAAGGACATGTGCAAAGTTTAGTTTTGATCCAAACTTCCCCAGGATGTTCATATACAAAGTTTTATTTCTGACTTGTCTCTTATTTTCCAGTTTAGTTTTGTTCCATTTTCACTCCTCCTACCCACTGAGATTTCTCTGAACTATCTAGCTGATTTGGGGTTTATGTAGTTTATTACTCAGTTCCCATTCAGTTACTTAATTTCAAGAAAGATTAGATACATAACAACTAGGGAACGAATTGCATTCACGTTCTCCTTGTGAATATTAAGTGTAAAATGCAACTAATATATATAAAATAAAGAATGGGAATGTTTTTTATTGTGCAGAATCCTTAAAGCTACCCAGTACTGCACCATGTACCTTCTCTTTATTTCTTGTTGGTGATGGAATAAGCCTTTTCCTTTGCTTGTCTTTGCATTATTCATTAGACCAGAATGGGAACTTTGCTAGGCGGGGGGAGGGGGGAATCTGCAATTCTATTAATTCAAGAGCTCTCCTCATGAGAGGAAAAGGACAAAATTTCACTTCACTGCTCACAATGTGAAAGAAGAGACCTCCCCCTACCCACCCCACCCCAAAAAATTGCCTGCAGCTGTTTTTCAGAATTCAAGGCCACACCTGGTTTAAGTGCTACGGTTTTTACAATTATGAACCTCTGGCTAAAGGAAAAGGCAATTCATTGGGGGAAAATAAACAAACAAACCAGGCTACATCTTTGGGTGTTATTTCTGGCCATATCAGCATTTCACAGGTGCACTAACACTATTCTTGTACTCCCAGGGCAACACACTGCATGTAAGATATATAGCAAATGACAACGCTCACTCAGGAATCCTGAAGCTAGGAGTCCTAGTTCAGGATGCTTTTGTATATAGTTAGATGCCATTTTGTTACTTAACAGTATCTTTCCATAAAATTAAAGGAGATGGGAGGAAAGACAGTAACAATTCAGCGATGATAAAGGAAATAGAAGAAGTACTTGGAGTTATTGACTGGCTGGGAGGAGCACCTTTAGCCAGTAATCCTAACTAGTGATTAATCCCCAGGAAGATTCCTGTGTTAGGGCTATTGTTGCTATTATGAATTAAAAATAAACAAAATAAATCATAAGGGTTGCTTTAGTGGTTTCAGTTGCTATTTAGAGAGCATTTACTGAGAACTAATGCCCTGTACATAAGTTCAGGCTTGTGTTTAGAGTAGGTGAGTAGAAGTCAGAACTTTTTGACTTTTCTATTCCCAGCTCTGCCATTGTCTTCTGGGGTAGCCTTGTGTAAAACCTAACTTCTGTGTCTCAAGCCACCTACCTGTAAAATGAGTATAAAAATGCCCCACCCCTCAGGGAATGAGAATTCAGGATTGTAAGGTGCATTGGGCAAAGTGTTGGTATAAACACAGGTGCTAACTGTGATAGTGGCTTTGTGATTTGAACACGCATTCATTGGGAACTAAACTAAATTCACCAACTCATCTCTCACAAGTCATAAAACTTCAGTCAAATAGTAATTTTTGGCGATAATGCTGACTGGACAGGATTCCAGCTGGTCACCTAGAGGAGAAAAGTCCCAGTGTCAAGTCCCAGATGTACATTGAAGTTTACCAACGCTGGGATTTCTCATTGCTTTTTGCTCATGACGCCTGTAATCTTTGATAATCACTTCAAGTAAAACACAATTCCGTTCATATCTTGGGTCAAGATAGACAATTAGGGAAATGTCTTAGCTGCCAACCTCATAATTGCTATTAGCTCAGACGAGACAGGCACCCAATGCCTCCTTTGGACTCATATTCCTGTCTTCTCTACAACACCATTGAAGAATTCTCTTTGTTGTCCTCTTTCATTTACTTCCATCTGCTCATTTCAAACACATTCAGGGCTGGCCCTGACTACCCTCGTATTTAAACAGCACTGGATGAGACTCCCTTTGGAGTCCATCATGGCTGGTTCTTAGCCAGTCCAAGTGGTCTCTGTTCAGGCACTAACTCTCTTCAGGGGCTTAGTGTTTGTGCTAATCTCAACTCCCGTGGGCCTGGGGAGCAAAATACCAAGATTAAGAATCAAGTATTTTATCCTTGATCAGTGTAGTTTGTTTATAATTAGTGGAAGAGTTTACCCCTAAGCATTTAGGGCCAATACAGAATGGGTGTTATTGACTCAGTGCTACAAAGGTCAATAGGGATGCATTTGCTTACACCAGGTCTGTTTTTGGCCTTGAAAGTTCCATTCTAGAAACATATGCTGTACCCGCTGTAACATGGCAAGTGGTAATGTCATATGTAATCTACTATAAGATGAATGGCATGTTGAAAAATGATTCAAGTTGGCTTATGTACGGGACACTAATTCTCCAGCAATGCTCTGTACATACCAACTGAAACAGTATGCCCCCATTAGAACTCCATAGAGTGTGTGTAATATATATATATATATATATATATATATATATATAGCAATGATTGAGGTGCAGGGTGTTTCCTGAGGATTAATGACTGGCTGGGATTCATGGCCTGAAGCTGAGCCAAGGGCTATCAACTTCTACCAGCCGGTCATTAATCCACAGGAAATGCCCTGTGCCTTGATCATTATTACTTAATTGAAATTTTCCCTGCTACTAGAATTCCAATTACATCTTCTTAAGCTCTTGATAATTATTAACCTTGCATATAAAGTAATAGTTTATAACGAAACACATAACCCGTAGCAATGTGGAGGGTTTAATGTTAATAACCTCGTAACCGTGTATAGTTTATCACGCTGAAGAGCTGCATTAACCCCTAGAGTTCAGTTTGTAAACTGAAGTTCTGTTTCTGAGTTCAACAGACTTTTACTATCAAAGTGAGTGTTTCATCCTTCTCCTTTCACAGCCCAATCTTCCCTCCCTATGATATTTCAATGATAAAGCTGTATACACTGCTATGCAGACTGTGACTTTTTTATGTATCCTTTTAAAAGTACAGGTTGCAACCTCTTCCATTGACTCCTGGGAGTGGATGAATAATAAAGAAAGGCATAGGAAATGTCAGAGGAAGGTGCATCCGGGGAGTGTATTTGTCCAACCCTTTCAGGAAGTGACAATCTAGTCCTCTATCATGTCAGTCAGTTTAAACCCATTTGATGTGGCCAGTTTCCTCCAATTCATGGTTGTGTAAGTAGAGCACTGATAGGCGTGCCTCTTCTAGGTTTCAAAGCCCCTTCTAGGAAAAAAATTGCCATCATTCTACCATTTCCTGCTATTGTTCTACCTCAAGCTGAAAAAGCTCTGTCTGTAACTGGGAAAAGGCTGGATCCTGGACCTCTTCATTTCCTTTGTCACCTGAATTGTTGCCAGAGTGGGAGGGAAGGGACATAATAAACCATAATATCTTCATTGATAATGGAATTTTACTGAAGGATATTAAACCTGACAGCCAATTGAATGACAACAATTTGAATATTTCGTTCCATTCATGGAACTGTCGAACATAGAGGGTTACAAAACAGATTTGGAGAAAATGTTAGTATCTTTTAGTTGGTAATGTAACACGTCAGGGTTTAACGTTATTCCAGTAGCAAACTTGTCAAGACAAATATTTGAAACCCCAAAGCTTTTCATTCTAGTTCTACTTAGCAGATTGAAAGCACTGATGCACTGCTATGCTTCTGGCAGCCTGTGTGTCTATTACATATTGAAAGAGAAATACATGCTATCATGTTACATAGCAAAAAGGTAAACCTCCATTTCCCCATACCAGAGAGAGTAGAATCTCCATTTCAGGCCTGTCCTTGTAATGCCAATTTAAATAGATATGTTTCATAAAGTGTTGTTGTAGCTGTGTCAGTCCCAGGATATTAGAGAGACAAGGTGGGTGAGGTGATATCTTTTATTGGACCAACTTCTGTTGGTGAGAAAGACAAGCTTTTGCGCTTACATAGAGCTCTTCTTCAGGTCTGGGAAACATACACAGAGTGTCACAGCTAAATGCAAGGTGGAACAGATTATTTAGCATAAGTAGTTAACGCATACTTCTAGGGACCATTCATGGTGAAATGGCACATTAACGCCCCTCCAGTAATAGGGGGGAAAGGAAGAGGGGAGAAAGGCAGCCAGGGGGCAGGATGGTGGGGCTTATTGGGTTACAGATTGTTCTAATAAGCCATAAATCCAGTGTCTGTATTCAGTCCATGATTTTTAGTGTTTAACAGAGTTATGAATTTAAGCTCCCAGGCTTGTCTTTTGAAAATGTTGTGCACATTTCCTTTGAGGATGATGACTGATAGGTCAGATATAGAGTGCTTGCTTTGTGAAAAGTGTACATTTCATACACTTTATCCCAGCATTTAAGCAAGCAAAGGACAGTGAATACATGTCTATATGACTATAACGTTAATAAAATAATCAGAGTTTGGAATCGAACCTGAACTTTCTTAAAGTTTGAGTTTACTCAGAAGGGTGAGTTTGGTACAGACCAGGGGTCGGCAACCTTTCAGAAGTGGTGTGCCGAGTCTTCATTTATTCACTCTTAATTTAAGGTTTTGCGTGCCAGTAATACATTTTAATGTTTTTAGGTTTCTTTCTATAATATATAACTAAACTATTGTTGTATGTAAAGTAAATAAGGTTTTTAAAATGTTTAAGAAGCTTCATTTAAAATTAAATTAAAATGCAGAGCCCCCGGACCGGTGGCCAGGACCCAGGCAGTGTGAGTGCCACTGAAAATCAGCTCGCATGTCACCTTTGGCACGCGTGCCATAGGTTGCCTACCCCTGGTACAGACCATTATAGAAATAAGGGCCAAATGCAAATTTACACAATGTTCGGGTAGATTGGGATCCAAGATTTTGGCTAGGGCTTCTCCCTAAGAGTCAGTAAAAGTTCTCAGGATTAACATCTCAAAAATTAAAACCAAATAAAAACAACCTCACTGCCTAAAATTTAAATAAACTGTCAAAAGTGAGATGCCAGCCCAGACCTCCAGAGGTGAAATGCATATCCAAACCAGATGTCCAAAATGTCACAAGGTTTGGAGGTATGGTTTAGATAAGCAGCCAAAAGTTTAGACACTCATCCAAAGTTCATGACAATTTATATGAAACTCCTTTGATCTGAAAATCAAGTACAAAATTTCAGTAGGGCTGTGGCTTGCAAGATTTCAAATACTCTCTAGTTCTCGCAGGTCACACTGAAATACAGTGAGAACAGCCTTTTTCATAGTGATTATATATATATATATATATAATATATATATAAAATTTACTTTTAGTCCTGATTGAAATTCAAATACATTTTATTTCGAGCTTTTACTGAAGTTTCAAAATTATTATTATTTTAAGCTAATTCACTTATCCCTAATTAGTAACACAATTTATAAGGCTCTCCAAGTAAGGGAATATCCTGACGTTAGTCTTCATTTTCTCTTCATAATGGTTAAATGTCATTTTCCTCTTTTGATATTTCTTCGTTGCAGGGTATAACCATTGGTTGCTTTACCTACTCAGCTTTAAAATTTCTTTGGGTATTTGGGTAGTTTAACATTTAAAAGGAGAATTGTGTTGTAGTTCAATATTATAGGTTAATGGTGGAAAGGTAACTTCTAGTTTTGTTAGAGAAATACAAACGGAAAATGTTCATAGTGGTATGCTGATAAAGCTCTTATCTAAATCACCCAGCAGGGAGCAGTATCTTTCTTGGCTTCAATTTTGATGTTCAGGATATTTGCTGTCCGTGCTGTAGATCACTTTTTCTTTGTCAGCCAGTTTGCGAACTCTTGGGAACAGACATCCTCACCAACAAATTGTCATTGTGAAAAACGGATTCCATGTTGGCACATCAGCAGAACAGATGGGGATTCAAAACAGAACAAAAGAAAAAAAAATTTAGAAAAAGTTGGCATTGTATTACTTTTTATTCATGGATTTGCTCTGTGCCTTCCTATCAAGAACACTTTGTGGCTTTATAAATTCAGCTATGAAAATGTACATTTAGGTGGAAGTTCCGCCAGTCTCTCAGGCACGTGTCTAACTTTGAGCATGTGAGTAGTCTCATTGACTTAAATAGGACTACTCACTTGCTTAAATACCTTGTTGAACTAATAGGTCCTTGCTCTCAGTTTCTGGATTCTTTAGGATCAGTGGCAAGATTCCCTGTTTGTGGATCCAGTCCCAGGAGAACCTAGGTGCAGAAATGAAGATTTTTTTTTAAAGCAAAATAGATTTTTCTAACCTAAATAAAAAGTTTGTGTTAAGATTTGATTTTGGTTTTTTTATCTGACTGAGGTCATCCATGCTTAACCTTAAAGGGACATCCACTTAAAATTTGTTCTTCTGTCTTCATTAGTTTGTTTTAACATATTATTATTATAAGTGACAACTAAAATTAATATAAATGAAATTTTTATGAAACAAATCCTCCTTTCCCCCCATTTGTTTACTTTGTGCGTTTGACATAGCATTTTGTATGGGCTCTTTCACTGTTTCTCTTCTGTAGTCAGGTCAGTCATTTCCTTCTGTTTGTGTGGACCTTTAAAAATTGGCAAAGGGACCCAGGTACAAAGGTAGTGACTGAAACACCATTAATTCCGTTTTTTGTAGTAGACTAGATTTCAAGATTATTATAACCCTATGAGTATTTGCTTTTTTATATTTTCTAGTTTCCTTTTAGCAATTTTTGATGAAAATTAAATTAATTTATTGCAACTTTTTGTAACTTATATTTGTGATCTATATTAAATCAACATAGAAGAAATCGACCCCGTCTTCTCAAATTCTCTCATCCTTTTTTCTTCTCTTCTCCTCTCACTTTCTTCTTTCATTCTATATTTCCCTCTTTTTTGTTTTTTCTCTTCCTAACCACTGACCTCTTCTTGTTTTTACTTTCATTCTCTTTGCACTTCCATTTCCCCCTTTTGTTTTTGCTCTCTCATTTTTATTAAGTCTTTCTCCAGTTCCTGTTTCTCTTCACCAGTCACTTTTTCTCTGCCTCTCCAATCAGTGCCACACTTTCTTTGTTCCTTTATCTCATGCACATTTTAAAGGCTACCTTCTCAGTCAAAGGTTCAATTGTTTCTGTCCATTAAGAAGCCATGGGAGGGAGCAGAGGGGCAAGAAACTCTGAGGTTGGCCACATAGAATTTCCAGGTAATTAGCCATTGGGTGGGATGTTTTTTTGTTGTTTTCCTTATTTATGTGTTTGTTTATTTGGTGGTAATGGGACAGGTGAATTCTGGGAATCTGCAGGAAAGGGGGTCCTTTAGTGCTGCTGGCCCTTCTACACTGCTCTTCTGCTCCCTCCTCCACTTGTACCATGGTTCCTTGAGAATCAATACTGCCACTGAGTGAGAGATTTTTATGGCTGCACAGTAGCAGATAGGGAGAAGCCCAGCAGGAATTAATGGTGCTTCAGGCAATGTTAACTCCTGATAAGATATTCCCTTGCATAGATTAGTCAAAGATGACAATACAGAGTGATTGGCTGGTGGATCAACCCCCTCCCATTTCCAAAGTAAACACTGATGCAAGACCTCATTGAATTCCTGCAGATGGGTTTAAGCTGTTTCCCAGGGAAGTGAGGAAAATTCCATGGAGTTATAGCTTCCTACTTCCATGCCTCTGAGGAGAGTCACTTGGATCTCAATTCTTTCTCCTTACAGAAGCAGAGGGCTGATCTAGCCCCATGTCTCCATAGACCATAATGCCAAGTCAATTTGCAAAATTACAATTTAGCTGTCTTTAGAGCCTCTTGGTTATGTGTGAGGATGTTATTTCTATTTAACAGATTGTAAAGGAAAAAACAAACAAAAACAAAAACTTGAGGCTCCTAAAATTGCTGTCGGCCTGGCCTGGAGCCAGGCATTTAATTATCTTCCTGTCCTTTGATTGTTGCCTTTACCTTGCAATAGCAAAACAGAGTTTTTGTTTTGGACTCAATAGTGCTACTTATTTATTGTCTTTGCTGTTAAAGTACTTTTATACTGGTGGTGTTCTCCTGTCTCAAAACCAAGTAATTCTTAGAAATATAGATAAATAAAAGGAGCTGCTTTTGTTAATACTATTCAGACTTTGAATATCAAAACATAACATAGAACAAAATTCTTCACATTAATAATTTCTAAAACTGGTATTTTGAGCTTTCTTTCAATTCAAATGAAAACCAAGGCTCCATGTGCCCTCTGATTTGTAAGTGTAGTGATCCTGCCCACGGATCAACTGCAGGGTTTGTGCCTTGCAATATCAATGTATAAACCAATATTTTTGTCCAGTCTGATATTGTAAAATGCATTAGAGGTGGAGAGCTTCTGTAGCACCAAATCACAGCCTCTACCACTTGAGCTAAAAGATAACTCCATTAGCTGGCAGCAGTATTAGGTTGTTAGTCTCTATCTGGACTAGCCACTAGAGGGAGAAATAATACATACTTTATAAATGTGTTGCACAAGCCAAACTTCCATTAAGTTAAATGGCAGTTGCACAGATGTTTATAAGGATTGACTTGATCCCAGAGTCAGTTGATAGTAAAATGAGGCCATTTGGGATAATAGAAAGCTTGTAGGTTGTCAATTGGGAATATGGAGTTTGTGCAGGGATGGGATTAGGAATCTGTACAGTGAAAGAATTATGAACAGCTTTGAGGAGTGTGTACAGGGGAATAAATAGATACAGTGGGAGTGAGAACAAGCTGGGGAGCTTGTCAAAGTGATAAGGGGTGCAAGGCTGACACTGAAAATGGCATATGGCGAGAGGTAGGGATGGGTTGAGAAATCTCTGCAGGGGAGGGAAATGTTAGAGCAGTGGCTCTCAACCTTTCCAGATATTCATAGATTCATAGATTCTAGGACTGGAAGGGACCACGAGAGGTTATCGAATCCAGTCCCCTGCCCTAATGGCAGGACCAAATACTGCCTAGACCATCCCTGATAGACATTTATCTAACCTACTCTTAAATATCTCCACTAATAGTGTGCTCTAACAGTTTTGTATTTTGATGTCTGATTTTGTAAGCAAGCAGTTTTTAAGTGAGGTGAAACTTGGGGGTACACAAGACAAAGGGGTACTATTGTAACCCTAGTTATGATACAGGAGCTGAAGAAGACCATGACAAGAACTACAGGCTTTTCTACAGTGAGGCAGGGACAAGAACATAAAACTCAACCTAGACAAAATACAACTCGAACAACATGAGGTGACACACATTGGATATCTGCTCACAGCAGAGGGACCAAAGTAGATCCCCAAGATCAAGGCAGTCAGAGACATGCCAGTTTCAATGGATGTGAAAGAGGAACAGCACTTCATAGGAATAATTATTTTCTGTCCAAGTTCTAGCCACACCTGTGATGGAACCCATCCGTCAGCTCTCAAGAAAGGATGCTGAGTGGCACTTGAAGTGACCTGGGTGCAACTGGGTACACTTCAAGTGTGGTCGCCTGTTGACACCAAACTATCTCCAAGACAATGTCATCTGCTGAGTCTGTGATAACGATGAGATGCTATCTTGACTATCTCTGGCTGAAGGGACATGGGGCGGGGGTCTAGGCATCAATTATTATTTTGTAATGTTTATGTTAAAATGTTTGTAAAACAGGGAAGATGAACTGTGATCAGTGAAACTGGAGTCAGAGGGCCCATGTTTGCTGGAGGGATTTTTACAGACAGGATACCAGGAAAACAGGGAATGCGAGGAGTTGGGCTGGAAGCAACATAGCTACATGGATGGAGCAGTGCCCACAGTTTAACAAAATTCCACTGGTTCAGTTTGGCCTAATCATTCTAAACACCCTCAATGGTGAAGCACAGTTATATTACATGGCCAAAGACAATTTTCATGTTAGCTGATTTCCATTCTTTGGCTTCCGATTTCTTGGATACTAGCTGCATTCAGGGAAAGAAAACCTACAAATCTTCAAAATGATTTCTCATGGAGTGGTTGCTAATTTGGTTTTAATTTGTTTAATTGGCATCAGTGGCTGGCGCCCTTTGTGTTTTAAGTCCTTGTTATCTTAGACATTTTTTCTTTACTTTTAGAGGATGCTAATTTACATGCAGCTTGGAAGTATTTCAACAGTCTTCTAAAATGTAGCCAACACACGTTGTGCAAGACTGGAGTCACTTTCATTGTATTTGGAAAGCAAAACATCCCCTCCAGCTGCAATGGACACCCCTTGATGCCCTCTCCCATCCACATTTCTTTGTAAGACTGAATATGGTGACTGCACAAATGCTGTGAGAAAGAGGAATGAAAAATTTAATCTCTTTATTTGAGAGACAAGGTGAGTGAGGTAATATATTTTATTGGACCAACTTCTATTGGTGAAAGAGGCCTTTGAGCTACACAGAGCCCTTCTTCAGCTCTGGAAAAGGTTATCAGAGGGTATGTCCACACTGCAGTTAAACACCTGCAGTTAGCCCATGTCAGCTGACTCAGGTTTGCGGCGCTTGGGCTACGTGACTGTTTAATTGCGGTGTAGATGTTTAGGCTTGGGCTCTAGCCCAGGATCCCAGAGCCCATGCTAAGCCCTGGGACCCCATGGATCTTGACAGGTGTGTTGTGGGGTATTGATCATCGTAGCAGTGGGGTCTTACAGGCTTTGCACTGTTGTTCTGGCAGAGTCTGGCGCCACTTTGTCCAGGTCTACTGGGAGCTTGCTTCTAATGATGAGCTTCAAACCACCCCACAACCTCTTCAAGGCCACAAGAGGGGGGTTGGGAAACATTTCTTTCAGGATGTGGTCCCCATCAAGTATCGATTGTAATTGTTTAGTGATTTCCCATATGGGTTCCAGTATGGGAAGGTGGGGTGGTAGGTGGAAACTACAGTTGTGCACTCTCTGGGTTTCCTCCCCCCTTACCCCCCCGTATTGGAGCAGGTTCTCTCGGGGGTTTTGGGTGGCCCATTCCATGATGTGATCTACTTCTCTGGTAGGGTGTCCTTGTCTGGTAAAGGTGGTTTTAAGTGTGTTAAGGTGTGTATCTTGGTCTTTATGAATGGAGCATATACTGCAGTATCTGAGTGCCTGCCTGTAGATAACAGATTTCTTAGTGTGTCTGGGGTGGCTACTGGATCTGTGGGGGTAAGTTTGGTGATCTATGGGTTTCTTGTATATAGTTGTCTGTAAGGTTCCATTGCTGAAGCTGACCGTGGTGTTCAGGAAGTTGATACTAGTATGGGAGAGTTCTAGACAGATTTTGGTGGGTGTGCGGTAGAAATCTTCGAGAGTTTTTAGGTTGTCTGTCCAGAGGATAAAAACATAATTGAGGTATCTTAGGTATATTATTGGTTTCGTGGTGTTTTTTTCCAGAAATTCTTCCTCCAGATGATCTATAAAGAAATTGGCATATTGAGGAACCTGCCTAGTTTAACCCATGGCTGTTCCTAACTTTTTCTAGATCTGAAGAAGAGCTCATTATAGCTCGAAAACTTCTCTCTTTCACCAACCAAAGTTGTTCCAGTAAAAGATGTTACTTCATCCATCTTGTGTCTTCATATTCTGGGACCAACACTGCTACAACAATACTGTCTTTAGTTGTATTTTTTCATAAAATATGATTGGCCAATTTCTTTAGTGATGTAAATTTGATAAGTCTCCACTGAAATCAATGGAATTGCTCCATTGCACAAACAATTTTGTTCTGCTGACTTTTTCTCTAAGTATATTCAGTAAAAAGTAGTTTTTATCATCACATGTAACATTTAAATACTCATCATTAGCAGCAGAATTCTTGAATCATTCCAACATGCTGTATAAATTACTTCCTGAAAGTCATTTTTGATTCTGTGGAGACAAGGACCCAAATTTATCCATGGCATAAATGGGCACAGTTCCCATTGAAGTCTCTGCTAGCTGTTCCTGCTTACCTCAGCCCTGAATTTGGCCCATGAGTCTTTAGTCTAGACTTATCTTCTAATCAAGTTATCAGCTTGGGTCCCAGCAGCAGCCATAGCATGTACTCAACACAAGAAAACTCAGAGGAGCTGCTGGGAGAAAACTATCACTAGCTTTTCACAATGGGAGGAAAAAGTGATAACATTCCTGTTTGCAAACAGATATATGGTCATTGTTTTGATAGATAACTTCAACTGCCACACTCCCCAAGTGGCTCTCTACAGGCAAAAGACCATGGCCATTTTCTCAGAGAATCCTTCGGGATTAACACTATTTTCTGCAATTTTATTGAAACTTTGTTAAAGAAACTATTTCCATGACATCCTGCTAGAGAAATGAAGCTCACATATATTCCATAAACCAAAGAAATCTCTTGGACTCTTACAATAGTGTATTTGGCTACGGTGGAACATCAACCCTTAATATGGCAATAGAGGAATGGGTGACAAGCTTATCCACACACATGGGTGGGAAGTGAAAGATTTTTACACTTTGTTATGAACACATTTTAAAATTCAGATTTAAAATACATAGATTTACTGAATACAATGATTGTCAGCAATTTTAAACTGAAACAAAATGTGTATGATATTGCTTGTTTATTCCTCTCATTAAAAATAAAAGATGTTGTTTTTAAAAAGTTACTCGCATTACAGGCCACATTTTAAACATTGTCTCAAACTTTGCAGCTGCAGCTAGTGATGGGTGCAAAATTATGGTCCTTTTAATTGTTGTTTAATTGTCACAGACCTTCTGACTGCCACCACAAACTGGGCAGTTGGTCACCTTAAATGCTATAAATTGCTCCAGTAAATATTTGTTATTGCATAATCAGAGGCTGGTTCACTTGCCCCAAGAAATGTATTCACAGTTAAGAGTGTGTAATGAAATCCTTTTGTTAGTTAGATGAGCTCTTATTCCTGTTGCTGAGGCAGGAAATTTCCAGATTTTGACTGCTCTGGCATTTGTTTTTGGGAGGGAAATAAATTCTGACTAACCAAAGAAACAAGAAGTTTCTGCAGAAACATGAACATGAAGATCCTGCATCTTGGCAGGGGGTTAGACTAGATGACCCGTGCAGCCCCTTCTAACCCTATGGTTATATGAGTCTAAGTTCTGACTTAAGATTCTATGAGTCTAAGTTCTGACTTAAGATGTGAGTGAACATCTGCTTTGAATCTAATTAGCTAAGCCCAACAGCAGGGAAAGCCATTGCCTCATCGGCCAGGTCTCCCTACAAACGTATATATCTATATTTAATTTATCTACATTGTAAATATCTTGTCTCGGTTATTTTATAATGAAATGTCACTTCCACCATTATCATATTAGAACTTCCTTGGTATTGATTTGATTCTTCAATGAGGTATTTTGGAGGTGATAAATGGTGCAAAGGATTAATTTACCTTTTTTTATTTCAAATTTTGTTTGGTCCCAAGTGAAAATTGGTTTATTTGTTTTGTTTTGTAATGAATATGTTCTAAAAAAGCATGTTCCAAAAAACACTTGATCTTGGGCTCTCCTGCCTTTGCCAGAGATTGAAAAAATCAAATCAAAAGGAAATCAAACCAGATAATAATCAACACAAAATGAATCAGTGCTTTTATCTCATTCCATAGTGTCCATGCTTATGCACATCACAAGCTATCAAACTATAAACATTAACTTCAACTTCCTGCCAAAAAATTACACTTTAAAGCACAGAAGAATGTTTCTTGATTATGAGACTCAAAAAGTTGCTTCCATCTCATTTTTGTCTGTAAAATAAATATGATAAGAATTAATATGTAGAATGAAAACTACAGGCAAAATGCTGGCCCCACCGAAGTCAGTGGCAAAACTCTCATTGATTTCACCCTTTGTTTTGGATACTTATTAAGCCTTTTAAAATTAAATTAATTCTTTTCAAATTTCAGAGGGGTAGCCGTGTTAGTCCGTATCAGCAAAAACAACAAGGAGTCCTTGTGGCACCTTAGAGACTAGCAAATGTATTTGGGCATAAGCTTTCGTGGGCTAGAACCCACTTCCATCCTTTCATGTATTTATACCTGCTCCTGAATTTTCCACTCCATGCATCTGATGAAGTGGGTTCTAGCCCACAAAAGCTTATGGCCAAATAAATTTGTTAGTCTCTAAGGTGCCACAAGGACTCCTTGTTGTCTTTTCAAATTATGTATTAAGGTACCAATATGTTTCAGGCCCCCTAAGAAAAGGCACAAATCTAAAAGACATTGGAATTGCACAGAAAGGTCCTTTCAGCCCTAGGAAACATGTTTTTTGTTAAAGGGGGGAAAAAAAGAACTATTTAAAAAAAATTTTTTTTTTAAATGAGTTGACCACAACAGTCATGGCAGAGATATTGATGAGTTAAGTGGGGATTTTGATCTGGGTATTTCAAGACTGAACGTATTATAGACAATTATAATAGCAAACAAGCCTGATAACAAGCACATGTTTTTAAATGTGAAGTAGAAAATGAACATTAGAACAAAGGAGGCCTTTAAACAAACATATCTTGGGTCAAACTTTCAGCCCAAAGTGCTGCAGTTTCACTTATAAACTTTAGCATATGCACACCCACTAACTTCTGCATGTGCAATTGGGTAATTCTGCATCTAACTGCCTGCTTGCATGTGGATTTCCCCAATTTGTGCACAGCAAATCTGTTTGTGAGATCAAAGCCAGACTTCAGAGAAACATATGGGATATGTACATTACTCAAGATACATCCAATGTGTATGTGATGAAAATGACATTGAGTTTTAATAATTTTAAGAGATAAAGGGCCACATACCTCTGCCTCTCTCCCTTTCATGGTAGCGAGCAGACCTGGCTGGGCACAGAATGGAGAGTATGTTGTAACCTCTTCAAAACTGGTGTGCAGATGCACTGGGCTACACTGCTTGGGGGTCCCTTGAAATCCTGGCTGAGTCAAACAGACTTCCTCAGAATTCTGACTCCAAATGCTGTGTGGCTTGTCAGCCCCTGGCTGTGCATAGGGAATAATCACTGCCACTATAATGTGCTGTATGCATGCTCCTGCAATTCTTGGCAAAGGAGGAGGTTTGGCTGGGAGCTGTGCACTTGCTGAGTGTGGTGCAAAGTGTACCATGCTCAGAATAGTGCCAGCCCCCATGTCTGTTCCTATATGGGGAGGTTTTGGTTGTGAGACTGATGATGTGGCATGTCTGATGCTCTGGTAAAATGTAAGCAAGTAAAATCCATTTATTCAGGTCTGAATATTGGTGAAATTGTAGCAGAAGTTTTGGAAGCAGCCTTGAGCCATCGCTAACTTTGAGCACTCATCGGCTGCCCTCCCAGTGATCTGCTGCACACCATCTATCCATCTCCTCACTGGTAGTCCTCTCCTACAGTGACTCACTACCATTCCTTCCATGCTAAATTCTCAAGGTTATTTCCATCTCTATGCCTGATGTGACCAAATACATAAATTTGCTCCCGGTGATTTCCGATAGTAGGGTCTGCTTCTCTCCAATAATATTTCTGATGTAAGCATTCATCTGCTTCGGTGCTGAGTGCTTCTCTCCACTATGATAATGAAACAACTATAATTATCACTATTAAGTGGGCAGGGATACAGTATGCTGCCCCCCTGGAATGGGATGCAGAGGTAGGAATACCACCTTGTTTAGCAGCAGATATTCTTAAACTGTATTGCTGATGGGCTCCAGAGCGAGTCCTATTGTACTGCTCCCAGCTGTGGTTTGAAACGTCCTGGGTGGGACTGAAAAAAGGGAGCATTTGGCTTTTGAAGTGAGGTGTGGGAAGAAATCTGAGAAAAAAGAATCCGCTAAGGAGTAGGAGAGAGACAGAGAGAGATTTTATGGAAAATGTGATGTTTAAATGTTTAATCTGCATGGAGCAAGGATTTGTCACACTGTGGTGAGACAGAGCAAAACTGTAATTGAAGCTGTTAAAAATGAAGAGTCACACAGTGGTTACTGCTTGACAGATAGAATTTGATCCAATGTAGCCGCAAAAAAGAATATTCCATACTAAACCCAGAAAAGATGTGGCAGTTCAGCTTTTGGATTAAATTATCCTTGCTGATGCATCTGCAAATGCATCTCTACATGTTAGCTTGACCATTACACCCCAGGAAAGATTCACTGGTGGGCAGTGTTCCCTCTAATGTGCAGAATAAATGTTATATGCACTGAGGTAGTATGCGGATGTGTGCCACCAGTAGAAACAAAAAACCTAGATATAATGTATATTTTTAAAACATTACTCCAGCCAGGACAGGTTAGGCATTTTAGAACTCACTACTCAAAGAATTAAATGTAAATGTAAGAGAGAAATAAAAATTATGAAATGCATAGACCAGTCAAAACACTAAAATAACACACTTTGAAAGAATAAACTTACAGAGAATATATGTGCATTGCAGGAAGTACCAAGAAGTAACAACAACGATAATACAAATATGTGTTGGGAGGTGAGTGTGTGTGTATGTGTGTGTGTGTGACACAGAGACTGTGTGTGTGCTGGCTGCTGGAGAAGTTTCTGAGATGCCATGCGCTGTCTCTTTAAGGCATTTACTGAAAGCTCTCCTGCTCCTGAGCCATGTCCCCTCTCCCCCACTCTGTGCAGATGGGATACATGGGCAGGTGGGAGGGAGAGAGACAGAGAGAGTATCTATCTGTGTGAGGGACACAGAGACTGAGATTGTGTGTGCTGGCTGCTGAGGCAGTTTCTGAGATGCCCTGCACTCACTGACTGCCCGGAAGGCTCCTTCAGACCTCAGAGCTGCAGCAAGTCCTGAGCCCTGTCCCCTCTCCCCTGCTCTGTGGATATGGGGTACAGGGGTGGGGGAAGGGGGACACCCCGACATCAGCACCCACCCTGCTCTGCACAGCCAGCAGTAGGGTCCCGGGAGCAGCTGCAGGAGCAACGTGGCTGCAAAGCAGCAGGGGGAGGGGCACCTGAACACATGCTGCCGGACATGGGCGGCTCTGCTAATCAAGTGCGCGGCACTTGAATCTCTCCTGCACGGCCGCCCAACTGCGCAGCTGAGGTAACACAGCTGGTGGGGTAGGGCAGATGATTTTTCTTCTGCTGTGTCCGTCAAGGGTTCTGCCTGTTGGAAGCAGTTATATCAGGGGTCGGCAACGTTCGGCACAGGGCTCGCCGGGGTAAGCACCCTGGCGGGCCGGGCCAGTTTTATTTACCTGCTGACGCGGCAGGTTCGGCCGATCGCGGCCCCCACTGGCCGCGGTTCGCCGTCCCGGGCCAATGGGGGCGGCGAGAGGCCGCACCTGCCGCGTCAGCAGGTAAATAAAACTGGCCCGGCCCACCAGGGTGCTTACCCTGGCGAGCCGCGTGCCGAACGTTGCCAACCCCTGAGTTATATCCTGCTCCTGGGTTCCATGCAGGCCTGGCTGATGGAGACCGCTGAGAGCATGTGCAGGCATACTGCACCTTACTCAGTCAGAGCAGCCAGCTATTTAACACCACTGTTGGCAGCACACACTGTGGGCCTCTTGGAAAATGGGAAGTAGTAAGCACCTTGCAAAAAGCCCTATATAATGTCATAGACAATTATACACTGCCGATAGTGGTGTGTGATGGTTTTCTGTGACTAGATCGTTCGCTAGAACTTAATACAGAGTTATATCCCTGCTGTAGGATACTTTCAAACATCTGTAGAAAGCTCTAAAGTTCAGATATGTTTTTAGAATAATTTCCAGTCAACTCCATCAGGTTAAATTTCGTAGGACTTTTCCATGAGGGTCTCAAGGAGAGACCCTAAAATGAATCTGGTTCCTTGACCACATCACATCTGTCATGTACATTCAATACACCGAACATGCACATTGAAATTGTTACAGTGTATTTTGTAATTGAAAGCAAATATTTGGATAGTATTTTACAAATCCTGTGATGATTTTGACTAATCAGTTTAAAGAGCTTAACTTTATGCTATCTTTATTGTATTTCTCTGAAACTGACAAATGTGGAAAGGACCACTGAAAAATACAAAGTATGGATAATTCTCTAATCTTTAATTTGTAGTGATCTTAAATGCTACTTATAACAATAGCAGGTGAAACTTTTGATATGTAAATTGACACGTATGTTCATCATTACAGAAGCAACCAAATGCTCCTACCTCACTTCCACCTTTATTCTAGTTCTTGATGTCTGCACCTGCTATTTTCACGTTCTAACAAGATCCAGGCTAACCTGGAAATGGCATTAATTTGCTCAATGATTATTTCTGAGAAACCTGATTAAACCAATGAAATGTGTCTTGGCACTATTGACCTGGCAGATGCAGTCATTGGTTAAATTTTCAGTTTAAGGAAATTTGAGGCAGCATCTCAGTCTCCAGTAATGAAATTCTTACAGATATGTCAGTAGAAGCAAGTACTCAGAACGATAGGATCAAGGGAGAAATATGGAAATCAACCATTCAAGCATTAATCAAAATATTTCTATTAGTAAATTGAAACTTGCCTTAGATAATTATTTCTTCAGGTTACTTGAACTTTGAAGTTGTTTATAAAAATGCAAATTCAACAGACATTTCAAAATAGGATAAGAGTGCTGCTGCATACAACACCACAAGTAGTCAGTGCAAATTTGCTAATTGTTCAGTGCTAAGGTGATCTGAAAAACATTGCAAACAGAACATTAGTTATATTTTGTTTTAACTTCTTTGTAAAACTATTAGTTGCGTGCTTGCTTATTTATTTATTTATTTGGGGGCGGGGAGACTGTTTAACAAAATAAGAAGCAGATGCAATTATAGTGCCTAATCCAAAGTCAGTAAAATTTTCCATTGACTTTTATGGGCTTTGATCAGGCCTATGATGCATAAATATACTGAATAACTGAATCCTGAAGTATATGGCACAATAGAGGCTCATACATTTGCGTCCAAGCAGATTCATCTGGAATGTGTCCATCAAAGTTCGCTTATTTCAGCTCATTTGAAGCACTAAATGGTTTAAATTAATATGATTTTAATGGATGTTAAGAGAAAGGAGATGGAATTTGGGATTTGTGGTTCCAATTCTGAAATTAGTCACTTAAATGCCTCAGCTTTACTAGCAATTACACTGATTTTGCTTTGGCAAATGCAACAAATAGCTGCTAATGTAAAAAGTTTAGGAGTGCATAGTCAAAGATTTGCAGCTCAGTTTGGATTATGAACAGTTTGATGAGTGCATTTCGCACTAAACTGCTTGTTTCAAATCCATTTGTGAGAGTTTGTTCTTTTGGAGCTCTTTAATTTTGTGTTTGAATTACAACTTAAGCCATTAGTTCCACAAAGGCTGAGCTGTGCTTGCTTTCTAATGATTAAAGAGGGAAAAGGTGTTAACAGTGTGATTCAAAGAGATACTATATGCACAGTACTAATTTACATTTCTGTGCTAAGCAAAAGTCTTAAATGAACAAATCCTCTTTTAGCATGTAGAAATGATCTATTCCAAGTTGTTTTAGGCTTAAATAGTCAGGCTTCTGCCTTTTAGCAATACAGCTCTTGTCCTTTTACAACTTCTAGTAGAAAACAGAAATGTGGAAACAGGTGAACTTCTCCACATAACCCTGATTATTAGGTGGAAAACATGAAAGGCCAGCATGGTATATAAAATTCAAATATGGTCAGGAAGGTCTGAGGGTGAGGTAAACGTTTCAAATCAGATTTAAAACAAAAACAAGATGCAGTTTTGCCAACTCTTGTGATTTTATAGAGGGTCTCATGATATTAGGTGTTTTTCTTAAAGCTCCAGCTACTGGAGTCCAGTGATTAGGTGAGAATCTCAGCTTTTATTGTAAAGGTATGTTTCAGGCCCTTACATGAATGGAGAAAAGCTTGAAAATACAAGTTGAGTGTAATCTAACAGTTCGAAAACCAGAAGGCAAAGAAAAAGAACCCCCAAATTATTTTTTTAAAAACTCATGATATTTAAGCCAAACCCATGATTTTTGGGAGTCTGGCTCATGATTTAATGCTTGAGGCTGGCAATCCTGCAAGAGGATATTAATTATGATGCATTAAAAGTGTAAGCATTTATCAGAATTAAAAAAAAAAAAGAAAACACCACACTTTTCCCCAGTTACCTATCAAGAAAACGGGAGGGAGAGCTAAAACAAGATAAACTGTAGATTATTAGATTTATCTAGTTGAGATCTAGTGCAAAGGACCAGTGTTTAGTTGATTAAACTCTAAATGTGAAAGTTATTCGCATGTAAAATAGGAATACTGCAATGGCACACTGATTAAATGATTGTTGGAGATAGAAGGCCTGTAAATGGAGAATGATGGTGAAGTCACAGTGTAGCCCGCTGTGATTAACAGAAATAGGTCATGAAAATTGCAGGGGATCAGGCCTCTTTGGATAATTAATGCAAAATGTGAAAAATTGCTGGTGATGGGCCTGATTCTCATCTTACTTAAAGCAATTTAGCACCACTGACTTTTGTAGTGTATTCAAGGCTTAAAGAGGTGCAAGTGGTGCAAGCTTCAGATTTTCAGTATTATTGTATGTCACACAGTGGCTGGCCCCTTTAAGCGAAATGGGTCCAGCTCCCCTGTGCTACACAGGGATGTCCCAGGTTGACCTGATTAAGAGGGTAAAGTGGCATGTAGGGCTGATAAATGAGAGAAAGATAGCTGTGACTGGGGAAGAAGTCCTTGGAGGGAAGTGCCGGAGTTCTCTGGGAAAGGGGAGGGTAGCAGAAGGGTGAGTTTGTGGACCTGCCTGAGTCCGAAAGCCAGGGTGGGGAGGCTGAAGAGGAGTTAGGGCTAGGAGAACAGTGGACGGGCTAGCCTGGTGACCTTTCTAAGCAGGAGAGCCAGTGCCAACAGGCTGAAAAAGACTGAGGGCACAGAGGGGCTAGCTTGCTGATCTTTCCCAGTCAGAGGCTTGGAAACCAGGAAGAAGCCCGGGAAGGACTCGAGCTGAAAGAGCTGGGGTGGCTGTTTTTGATGAAAGAACAGGTGGGGACCAGAGGAAAGCCCAGATGTGGCAGAAGATGCCAGAGCTGTGGCCTGCGGTGTGTTGTTGGACTGTGGTTTAGGATTTTTATGGATGATGTGCACTGTGTGGGGGGTAATTGGACCATATTTTGGGGGTTTAAGGACTATTTACGCTATGTGGGATAATAAACTGACCCCACATAGGGGTAATATCAGACAGAAGAGACCTTGTGGTGGAGTCTTTAAGGAGCCTAAAAGAGGAAATGGGAAGGTGACTCTGGCATTATTGCCCCCAGCAGCAAAGGGGCTCAGGTGGAAGGGGGAACCATGACATTATACTTTTTTTTCCATTGTTCTACTACACAGTGCCCTTCACACCAGGATGTAGCTCCGTTGACAGAGCCACTCTCCTCTCCTGCCTCTGTACCCCACCTCCTTTGGATTTTATTTTTCATTTTACTTGTCAAGAGAGAAGAATGCAGTTCTACTTTCTACTGGGCTTATATCCTGATCTCTGAAAGGCATGGTTGCAAATCCCTTAGTATTACATTCAAAATGACAAGATTTCCTGGTGATAGAGCTCTGGCTGACAATGCACACCAGTTGGCGATGTTCATTTTGGTGACTGCAGGCTTGATCGCAGTTCCTACAAGTCTCACCAATGAGTGGACTTACTGGTACTATTTCCTGTGCATACAGGTGGCAAAATTGTGGCCCCGATTAGGATGGGATGGGTTTTACAGTGTCAGAAACTACACTCATTGCCAGGGCTGGCGCTTCCATTTAGGCGACCTAGGTGGTCGCCTAGGGCACCAGGATTTGGGGGAACGGCATTTTGCTGCCCTCGGCGGCAATTTGGCAGCGGGGGGTCCTTCTGCGCTCCAGGTCTTCGGCGGCAATTCTGTGGCGGGTCCTTCACTTGCTCCGGGACCCGCCGCCGAAGTGCCCTAAAGACCAGGAGCGTGGAAGGACCCTCCCGCCGCAGAATTGCCGATGACGACCAGGAGTGCGGAAGGACCCCCGCCTAGGGCGCCAAAAACCCTGGCGCCGCTCCTGCTCATTGCCTGGCATTGTAGTAACTCCGATGACACAAAATAAAAATGACTCAGACCAATTAATTTCTGTCACTGTTTAGCTATGGCCTAGATACAAACGAACAATCAAGGTAACTTGTTACAGCACGTTTCTGTAGCTTGTTTTGAAGCTGATCCAGTGCCTTTGCCAGGCACTGTCTGCATTCTAGCTATCATTAGGGCACCATGTTTGTCATGGAAGTCACGGATTCCGTTTCTTCCTACAACCTCTGTGACTTCTGCAACAGCCAGTGAGGCTGACCCCAGGGCTGCCCAAGCAGCTTATCCTGGGGCCAGCTACTCAGGCGGCCCTGGGGACAGCCACACTGGCCACTGCTGGAGCGGCTCTGCAGCCAGCCACTTGGGTGGCCCCACAGCCAGCCGCACCAGCTGCTGCTGGAGTGGCCCCAGCCCTGGCCCTAGGGACTGTCCGAGCAGCAGCTGATGTGGCTAACCACGGGGACTGCCTGAGCAGCAATCCCAGGGTGGCCGGAGCAGCCGCTGGTGCCTCCTGGGTCCCCCCCGCAGCTTGTGCTGTGGGTTCCTTCCCTGAAGCTGGTGCTGCAAGCCCCCCGCCCCTGGGAGAACCCCCCTAAGATTCAATCTGAGGTATTTATGGTATAAGTCATGGACAGGTCACGGGCTGTGATTTTTTTGTTTCTTGCCCATGACCCATCCATGACTTTTACTAAAAATACCTGTGATTAAATCATAGTCTTAATCGTGATGTGTTTTTTTCTTCTCTCTCTCATGCCTACTTTTTCTGGATTCAGTGGCCTTGTTGTACTCCACACTTAATTTTTAATTTAATTTCATTTATGACTATTTTACCACTACAGCACAGTACATGCTAGAAGGTACCAGTTGGAATTGCGTCAGACTAGTATAGAACAATCCTAATGAAGGACTGTAAATCAGTGCTGGGGCTTGCCAAGAGACATTTCAGAGAAGCATCTCACCTGTGTGAGAGCAAAAGGCAGGCAGGATACACCCCTTTATTCCAAGATGCTGGAATCCCTGGCTGGTCACTATATTGGTATAAACTCCTTCAGCTTTCTGCCCAATCGTAACACCATTTCCTTATTATTCTGGAGTCTTGTGGAAGCTGTGTGATGGTGGTGTTGTAGGTGCTTTTGGCAACAAGTCACTTAAGTAATGTGGTCTAGTGTTCTGTTCTGTGCATCTGATGGGAGACTGGCTCACTCTGTATTTTGTGTGCATTTTCATCTTTTTTTTTTTTTTGCGTTTTGGAGTTGACATACATGAAGACTAACATTTTCAGAAAGCTTGGGTACTAGCTTTTGCATGGAAAACTACTTAGCTGATGGGTTCACCCAAGATAGTTTTAAATGAAAATGCTCATATTTGCACCCACATTTCAATTACGGGCACAGTTTTCTGTGACATAAAATGCATCTTTTTGGCTGGTGCAACATATTTTAAAATTCCATATAATCTATGATATGTGAAAGACTAATGCCCCAGTTAGCATAGATCAGGGGTGGCCAAACTTACTGACCCTCTGTGCCGCATACAACAATCTTCCGATGTTTGAGAGCTGTGATGCGCCTGCTGGGCCTTGGGGCTTCAGCTCTGCAGGAAGGGGAGTCTTGGGGCTCCAGCCCCATGGGAGGTGCCTGCTGGGGCTTGGGGCTCCAACACTGCTTCTGCTGAAGCCCTGAGTCCTGGCTGATGCACCCAGTGGTGGTGAAGCCCCAAGACTCCCTCTCTGCTGGGCAGAAGCCCCGAGTCCACCCCGCCACACCCAGTCTGGTAGGCGGAGAATGGAGTGGGGAATATGAGGGGCTTTGCGAGCCGCACTTTAGCTGTTAAAGAGCCGTATAAGGCTCGCGAGCCACAGTTTGGCCATCCCTGGTATAGATGGATGTGCCATCCATCTGACAACTACTTTACAGGCAGTAACTCAAATGATTGATGCACAGCAGAACCCATTTTGGATACTCTACAGACAGCAATAGTAAAATGCATAAGTCATGCTTTGAAATAGTGAACATCTGGCAATAGATTTATGACTGAAAATTTACTTGCATGCCAACATCTCATTTTTTTCATCTTTAAAATTACATTTATGATTTCTAAGACATACATCCATTACCACTTGGCTGTTTCTCCCATTGATTGTCTCATATTAATGGTGCCATCAGCATGCAAATGCACACCAGCAATTCTACTGATGTTATAACAACTAAGACAAAAGCAATACACTAGGGGTTATTTTTTTTTAAATGCTTCATGGAACAATATATATTACCCTGCTTTGTAATATTTTTAGTGTAGGTCATTCAAGGAGATAGTTGACTAATGTGTTCAATCTTGAATTGTATATCCTGCTAAAAGTTGTATAGTTTATTCCTGCAGCATATTTCAGGTGGTCTTGTGAAAATGGAGTGGTGATATTTTAAACAAATTGAAACCAGAGATGGGCTCAAACCAAACTCCCTTATCCAAATGTGTCTTTTGAAATCTGAATCCAGATCTGAATTGTGTGGCTTGAGCCTTTCCCCCCGACATAACGGAATCAATTATAATGTACTTGTCACAGCCTGGTTCCATCCCACTGTCTGGGTGGACACTAGTCTGCCGTGATTGGATCCAACAGTTTAATTAATCATGCTTCTAATCCCCCTGGGTGTAGGTAGTGACTGGTCACTGTTCCTAGCTCTGGGTTTCGTAGATGCACTCCCATGTGCAAACCCTATATCTGACACCCTTCCTGGCCAGTCGGACCCCACAGCTTGCCCACCTAGAACCAATGTATCCACTCTCTGAAGGCCCCAGAGACATGTTCTGCCCCAGAGTCCACCTGGCTGTGGAAACTCCAGTTTCCTAGGTTCACCTTTCAGGGACAACATAGCAGTAAAGGGAGATAGGCTTGGCAAAGGAATTGTGAACACACATACTTTACTCTTAACAGCGCACAAGAGAGTTACAGATCTGTGGAAAACCTCAAGCTCCTGAACACAGTCTCCCTGGTCTGATTCCACAACCTCATAGAGTCATAGAAATGTAGGGCTGGAAGATGTCATCCAGTCCAGCCCCTGCACTGTGGCAGGATGAAGTGAAACTAGACCATCTGTGACATTCCCCAGGGTACAACCTGGACTGCTGAACTGCTGTGTTCCCTAACTCTCCTGCAGGATGTCTTTTACACTGCTTTACTGTCAGAACAGCCACTCCTGGTCTGCTCATGCACAGCCACTAGCATGTAAAATCACTCCCAGATGGTTACACAAATGCTCTCCCAGCAATCCATGAATAGATACAGGGCAACACCTGCATATCCCCAGCCCCATGCCTTGCACCCAAGAAATGTACTATCCAGTGCACTTCTGAATAGTGTAAGCTCATAGATAGTCCATCATGCCAACATTGGGAATGATTGTATGCACCAGCCTTGCTGCCGCGAGAGGAGTTCCCCAAGCACTTCAGTCCCAATATACACTGGATTAGATAAAAGAATAAGATAATGTTATTAACTAGACAAAGATAGAACTTGTGATTTACAAGTGATAAAACATAAAAGTCAGAATCGGTTACAAAAGAAATAAAAGAACAAACACACAAGCTAATTCCTAAACTTTACCAAAGCTAATGGGTTTAAAAGCAAAAAGGTTTCTCTCACCAAAAAGCTTTCAGCAGTATGTACTGGCTGGAAAAACCTCCAGGCCAGGACCACTCCCCCCAGTTCAATGATGCTTCCTTTTGTCTTTCAAGAGTTCTTGCTGCCATGAGGAGAGTTGGGAGAGGAGATGTGATTTGTGTGGTGTGAGTTCTCCATTCTTATACCTTTTTTCTCCTCTTTGAAGGTTACCCCTGCCATGTAGAGACAAAACAGTCCCCTGGGAACTTGAGATTTGAAACTTCCTTTAGGTGAATTGTAAATTTCTTGTTTACACCTTCTGTGTACGTGAAGTTTGAGCTTTCTCATGACATGTAAATTCTTTGTTTACAATCTCTCCTGCTGGTGAGTGGTTGCTTCAGCAGTTAATAGTTTTAACACCTATGGACAGTCTTTTGTTGTCTCTGAGGAGCTAGTCTGTTGGCATTCCCCAGAATGCCAACATATTTCATTAACAAAGAAATAGTAAAATCTCATAGTTTTACACACTGTGTTGATACAAGTATCAGAGGGGTAGCCATGTTAGTCTGAATCTGTAAAACGCAACAGAGAGTCCTGTGGCACCTTTAAGACTAACAGATGTATTGGAGCATAAGCTTTTGTGGGTGAATAACCACTTCGTCAGACGCATGTGAAGTGCGTATTCACCCACGAAAGCTTATGCTCCAATACATGTGTTAGTCTTAAAGGTGCCACAGGACTCTCTGTTGTGTCGATACACACATTTTAACAGGACAATGATGTTCAGTAGATTGAGTTTTCAAATGATATCCTCCACAAGGAATACTTTGTGCAAATATATATAACCACCATGTAAAAGTGGTTAATATGGGGATATTGGGTGTCACATGGAGTACAGGACGTCACACAATCCCTGACAGGTATTTGTCCAACTTATTTAGGGTTACCATTCGTCCGGATTCCCCCGGACATGTCCGGATTTTAGAGCTAAAAATAGCGTCCGGGGGGAATTTCTAAATGTCCGGACTTCCCCCCGGGCTCCGACAGCCAGAGACAGCCCCTCCTTCCCCCTGCAGCTGAGAGCACTCCCTCCCTCCCTCCCTGCATTTGCAGATCACCAGCCGGCCGTTCGCACCGGCAGTCTGGAGCTCCTCCCCCTGCTCCTTCTCCCCGGCACGCTGGCCTGAGCGGCAGAGTAAGGAGGCCAGGGGGTCAGAGAAGGGGCAGGGAGGTTCTGGAGGGAGCAGTCAAGAGACGGGGGGGGGGG
>NW_020664413.1:47089968-47093697 GCF_002925995.2 Terrapene triunguis
CTCAGCTGTCGGGCTTGGACGGAAACATTGCCTGAGGGTAGTGAGAGAATGGGTTATCGGTGAGGTGGGGGTGGGCGTGAGCCCGGTCAATAGGGGCAACCCCTACCAAGATCTGAGCCTTTTCTCACACGCCCGTTAGAGCTCGACATTATGCTGTTTGGGACCCCTCTTTGAGGAAAGCCTCTGGATTGCAAGTCCAACCGCTACCTCCTCGTGGTGAGAGCCGGTAACTGGCTTGGATAGTCAGGCGGATTGCGGAGGACGAACCCACATCCCACATTCAGTGGGGTGTGGGACGGGGTTGGGCAGCCCCATATGGTGCCACATGGATGCCCCCCTGGTAAGGGTAGCCTCCCCCAGGTACGGGTTGACTCCCCCTGGTAAGGGTTAGATTCCCCCTGGTAAGGGTAGTCTCCCCCAGGCACGGGTTAGTTTCCCCCTGGAAAGGGTAAGTTTCCCCCAGGTACGGGTTAGTTTCCCCCTGGAAAGGGTTAGTTTCCCCCTGAGAAGGGTAAATCTTTTAGCTATGGAAAAAAGTAATTTATATTTTTATACCGGATTGGCGCTGGACCGGGTTAATAACGCCCTCGCTGTTGGCTTTGATGCCCCGGCTGACAGTGTTAAATATATTAGGGGTGTGATCAGGGTCGCTGGACCAATGGATAAAATGATGTGGACTATAATGAAGTCTCATGAGCATGAGAGTGAGAATCAAGTCCTCCCAGTGGAGCATGGAGAGGAGGTAGAGGAGAATGTTTGTGATGATCATGGTGAGGAGATTTTATCTATCTTACCGATGGTTTTTACAAGGGACACTTTTAATGATTTAACTATGGAAAGTTTCAATCCAGATTTTAAGTATTTAAGTACATTTGATGATCCATATGTTAGCGAATCGGGATATCTTAATGCTCATTTAGTTAATGGGTCTAGTTTATTAAATAGTTTTAGACCAAGTACTGATTTTAATAGGGATCGTAATAAGGATCTTAACAGTACTGGTAGTAATATAAATATATTAGAAAGTAGTTCGTGGAAGGATGGGGTTTTTTATTTAGAGTATCCCGTTGATAGTTTTAATTGTCCAATATGTCCCCAGATATTACCAACATTTGGTAAATGGGCCAAACACATTAATGTGGTTCATAAAAGTAAAGCCATACGAGTTGTATGTAGTAAATGTGGAAAATCTTCTCAATATCATAATATAGCTTGCCACTACCCCAAGTGCATACCCAAGAAGGCGGATACCCCAATGAAGAGCCATACGTGCTCTGTCTGTGGGCTTGGTTTTCATACTAGATCTGGATTGAGCCAACACTGTAGACATAGACACCCTGCTGTGAGGAATGAGCAAAGAAAAGAAGATATGGCTGCTAAAAGTAAGATCAAAGAGGGATCGACTAGATCTCGTATATGGACCAAAGATGAGGTTGCGCAGCTTATACAGTTGGAAAGGAAATATATTGGGAAAAGGAATATAAATAAATGTATTGAGAGCGAGATGAGGACCAAAACGAATAAACAAATATCAGGTAAAAGACGAGAATTAGCAAAGAAGAAGTTAGTGGTAACAGGAGATAGGGAGGAAGTGACTGAGGTAGAGGACATTAGAGTAAATATATTAGAAATTCCGCCCCCAAGAGAGAGGATTTTCCCACTAAAAGGACACCCAGAAGTGGATTTAGTGGAGAAAATATGTAAAGGGGGAAAACAAAGTAGGGAGGGAAGAGAAATAATAAATAGTTTAGGGGAAATTGAAGGATTATTAAAGGAGGATTTAACAAAAGCTCTCGGTTGGGCAATGTTGGAAAAATTATGTTATTCATTAGTAGAGGGAAAGGACCCTAGAAATGAAAGTCAAATAGAGTTGAGGAATAAAGGAAAAGGGAAGATGAGAAAGGAGGGGAGAAGGAAGCAATTTAATGCAATTAGGAGATATGCTACAAAGAAAGCTAAGTATAAATTCTATCAACAATTATTTGATAAGGATAGAAGAAGATTGACTCGCATTATAATGGGAGAGCCAGATAAGGCTAAGTGTGCTATCCCTATGAAATAAATTGAGGAATACTATGTCAATATTTTGGGAACAATTGGACATGGTAATATGATAGGGTGGCCATCATCCACAGAGAATGCGGATAATGATATATTAATGAGTCCGATCTCTGTGGATGAGATTAGAATAGCTTTAAGAGAAATAAGAAAAGATAGTGCTCCTGGCCCAGATAAAGTAAAAGTGAGCAATTTGTGGGATATTTTTAATTTAGACTCCTTAATACTTACAAAAATTTTTAATATATGGTTTCTAAATAGACAGGTACTAGATGAATTTAAGAAAAATAGAACGATTTTAATACCAAAGACACAAGATGAGGAGGAAATGAAGAAGTTAACATCTTGGAGACCATTGACAATTGGGTCAGTTTGGATTAGAATCTATACCAAAATATTAGCAAAAAGACTGGTGGAAACAGTTAAGATATGTAGTAGACAAAAAGGGTTTATATCCGCCCCTGGGTGTGAGGAAAATATTGCTATATTAGATAATTTGATTAAAGGGGCTAAACGAAATGGGAATGAAATTGCAATAGTGTTCGTAGATCTGGCTAAAGCATTTGATTCTGTGGGACACGGACATATAATAGCCGGGTTGAGAAGATTTGGTATAGATGAACATTTTATAGATATTATTAGGGACCTTTATGATAATTGCACAACTAGGGTATGGGTGGGTGATGAAGCTACTGAGTCTATTTTAATTAGGAGGGGGGGTCAAGCAGGGTGACCCGTTGTCCCCAATTTTGTTTAATATTGCTATGGATCCCCTTTTAACTAGATTAGAAGTAGAAGGAAGTGGTTTTTATGTTAAGGGTAATGGTGTCACGTCATTGGCTTTTGCCGATGATGTGGCAATTTTAAGTAGCTCATATAAAGGAATGATTAAAAATTTGGGTATCTTAGAGGAGTTTTGTAAAAATACTAATCTCTCTGTTAATGTGAAGAAAACGAAAGGCTTTCATATTTTAACTAAACATAAAACCTATGTAGTTAATCCTAAGGATAATTGGCAGATAGGGTCAGAGGAGATTGAATATGTTCAACCAGGGGATTTTGAAAAATATTTAGGGGCTAGAATAGATCCCTGGATAGGTGTAGGGGGACCGGTACTTAAAGAAAAATTGAAAGATTGGAGTGAGAATTTAATTAAGGCCCCATTAAAATCGGCCCAAAAAATATTAATTTTACAGACATATATCTTACCGAAGCTATTTTATAATCTTCTTTTAATAGAACCCCCTTTTAATCTTTTAGACGATCTTGATGTGTTAGTTAGAAAAATAGTTAAAGAGATTTTACATTTACCTCAGTGTACCACAGATGGGATATTTTATTCTAGAGGTAGGGATGGTGGTTTAGCTCTCACTAAGTTTAGTGTGCAAATCCCAAATATGTTAATTCGTAAATGGAGGAGACATATTGTCTCGAGAGATGATTGGATGGACCTATCTTATCTATATGCAGGAGAAAATCTTGTGGATAAAATATTGTCATTTAGTGCAGTAACATCTCATCCCAAGAAATGGAGGGAAGAGGAATTTTTAAGATGGTCGGAACTGAGATGTCAGGGAATAGGGATAAAATATTTTAAAAATGATTTAATTAGTAATTCGATTTTTAGAAACTCTAGTAAAGTTAAATCGTCAGCGTATATCGCAGCATTGC
>NW_020664413.1:47098697-47102778 GCF_002925995.2 Terrapene triunguis
TAGTTTCCCCCTGGAAAGGGTAAGTTTCCCCCAGGTACGGGTTAGTTTCCCCCTGGAAAGGGTTAGTTTCCCCCTGAGAAGGGTAAATCTTTTAGCTATGGAAAAAAGTAATTTATATTTTTATACCGGATTGGCGCTGGACCGGGTTAATAACGCCCTCGCTGTTGGCTTTGATGCCCCGGCTGACAGTGTTAAATATATTAGGGGTGTGATCAGGGTCGCTGGACCAATGGATAAAATGATGTGGACTATAATGAAGTCTCATGAGCATGAGAGTGAGAATCAAGTCCTCCCAGTGGAGCATGGAGAGGAGGTAGAGGAGAATGTTTGTGATGATCATGGTGAGGAGATTTTATCTATCTTACCGATGGTTTTTACAAGGGACACTTTTAATGATTTAACTATGGAAAGTTTCAATCCAGATTTTAAGTATTTAAGTACATTTGATGATCCATATGTTAGCGAATCGGGATATCTTAATGCTCATTTAGTTAATGGGTCTAGTTTATTAAATAGTTTTAGACCAAGTACTGATTTTAATAGGGATCGTAATAAGGATCTTAACAGTACTGGTAGTAATATAAATATATTAGAAAGTAGTTCGTGGAAGGATGGGGTTTTTTATTTAGAGTATCCCGTTGATAGTTTTAATTGTCCAATATGTCCCCAGATATTACCAACATTTGGTAAATGGGCCAAACACATTAATGTGGTTCATAAAAGTAAAGCCATACGAGTTGTATGTAGTAAATGTGGAAAATCTTCTCAATATCATAATATAGCTTGCCACTACCCCAAGTGCATACCCAAGAAGGCGGATACCCCAATGAAGAGCCATACGTGCTTGGTCTGTGGGCTTGGTTTTCATACTAGATCTGGATTGAGCCAACACTGTAGACATAGACACCCTGCTGTGAGGAATGAGCAAAGAAAAGAAGATATGGCTGCTAAAAGTAAGATCAAAGAGGGATCGACTAGATCTCGTATATGGACCAAAGATGAGGTTGCGCAGCTTATACAGTTGGAAAGGAAATATATTGGGAAAAGGAATATAAATAAATGTATTGAGAGCGAGATGAGGACCAAAACGAATAAACAAATATCAGATAAAAGACGAGAATTAGCAAAGAAGAAGTTAGTGGTAACAGGAGATAGGGAGGAAGTGACTGAGGTAGAGGACATTAGAGTAAATATATTAGAAATTCCGCCCCCAAGAGAGAGGATTTTCCCACTAAAAGGACACCCAGAAGTGGATTTAGTGGAGAAAATATGTAAACGGGGAAAACAAAGTAGGGAGGGAAGAGAAATAATAAATAGTTTAGGGGAAATTGAAGGATTATTAAAGGAGGATTTAACAAAAGCTCTCGGTTGGGCAATGTTGGAAAAATTATGTTATTCATTAGTAGAGGGAAAGGACCCTAGAAATGAAAGTCAAATAGAGTTGAGGAATAAAGGAAAAGGGAAGATGAGAAAGGAGGGGAGAAGGAAGCAATTTAATGCAATTAGGAGATATGCTACAAAGAAAGCTAAGTATAAATTCTATCAACAATTATTTGATAAGGATAGAAGAAGATTGACTCGCATTATAATGGGAGAGCCAGATAAGGCTAAGTGTGCTATCCCTATGAAAGAAATTGAGGAATACTATGTCAATATTTTGGGAACAATTGGACATGGTAATATGATAGGGTGGCCATCATCCACAGAGAATGCGGATAATGATATATTAATGAGTCCGATCTCTGTGGATGAGATTAGAATAGCTTTAAGAGAAATAAGAAAAGATAGTGCTCCTGGCCCAGATAAAGTAAAAGTGAGCAATTTGTGGGATATTTTTAATTTAGACTCCTTAATACTTACAAAAATTTTTAATATATGGTTTCTAAATAGACAGGTACTAGATGAATTTAAGAAAAATAGAACGATTTTAATACCAAAGACACAAGATGAGGAGGAAATGAAGAAGTTAACATCTTGGAGACCATTGACAATTGGGTCAGTTTGGATTAGAATCTATACCAAAATATTAGCAAAAAGACTGGTGGAAACAGTTAAGATATGTAGTAGACAAAAAGGGTTTATATCCGCCCCTGGGTGTGAGGAAAATATTGCTATATTAGATAATTTGATTAAAGGGGCTAAACGAAATGGGAATGAAATTGCAATAGTGTTCGTAGATCTGGCTAAAGCATTTGATTCTGTGGGACACGGACATATAATAGCCGGGTTGAGAAGATTTGGTATAGATGAACATTTTATAGATATTATTAGGGACCTTTATGATAATTGCACAACTAGGGTATGGGTGGGTGATGAAGCTACTGAGTCTATTTTAATTAGGAGGGGGGTCAAGCAGGGTGACCCGTTGTCCCCAATTTTGTTTAATATTGCTATGGATCCCCTTTTAACTAGATTAGAAGTAGAAGGAAGTGTTTTTTATGTTAAGGGTAATGGTGTCACGTCATTGGCTTTTGCCGATGATGTGGCAATTTTAAGTAGCTCATATAAAGGAATGATTAAAAATTTGGGTATCTTAGAGGTGTTTTGTAAAAATACTAATCTCTCTGTTAATGTGAAGAAAACGAAAGGCTTTCATATTTTAACTAAACATAAAACCTATGTAGTTAATCCTAAGGATAATTGGCAGATAGGGTCAGAGGAGATTGAATATGTTCAACCAGGGGATTTTGAAAAATATTTAGGGGCTAGAATAGATCCCTGGATAGGTGTAGGGGGACCGGTACTTAAAGAAAAATTGAAAGATTGGAGTGAGAATTTAATTAAGGCCCCATTAAAACCGGCCCAAAAAATATTAATTTTACAGATATATATCTTACCGAAGCTATTTTATAATCTTCTTTTAATAGAACCCCCTTTTAATCTTTTAGACGATCTTGATGTGTTAGTTAGAAAAATAGTTAAAGAGATTTTACATTTACCTCAGTGTACCACAGATGGGATATTTTATTCTAGAGGTAGGGATGGTGGTTTAGCTCTCACTAAGTTTAGTGTGCAAATCCCAAATATGTTAATTCGTAAATGGAGGAGACATATTGTCTCGAGAGATGATTGGATGGACCTATCTTATCTATATGCAGGAGAAAATCTTGTGGATAAAATATTGTCATTTAGTGCAGTAACATCTCATCCCAAGAAATGGAGGGAAGAGGAATTTTTAAGATGGTCGGAACTGAGATGTCAGGGAATAGGGATAAAATATTTTAAAAATGATTTAATTAGTAATTAGATTTTTAGACACTCTAGTAAAGTTAAATCGTCAGCGTATATCGCAGCATTGCAGCTTAGGGCAAATATTTATCCTACTAGGGAGACATTAGCAAGAGGAAGAGGAGGTGTGAATGCTCTTTGTAGATGGTGCGGTAAAGTGCGGGAGACTGTTCCCCATATCTCAGGACAATGTTATAAGACTAAGAATGCTAGGATAAAAAGGCATAATAGAGTAGTGTCTGCAGTTGTAGATAAGGTTGGTAAATTAGGGTGGAAGGCAATGATAGAGCCCCATTTGAGAAATAGTAAGGGTGAGTTAAGAAAGCCGGATATTATATTTATAAAAGGAGATACAGCAGTGGTGGTTGATGTTACAGTGCGATGGGAGGATAATGCCGGAAGTTTGGAACAAGCCCACAGTGAGAAGGTGGCTTATTATCTTGAGTTAGAGGAAGAAATTAAAAACTTAACGGGAGGTAAAAATATTCACTTCTTTGGTTTTGTGCTTGGGGCGCGTGGCAAGTGGAGTGAAGGTAATAATGATTTGTTACAATTATTGGGAATGGACAGAAGTAAAAATTTTAAGGAGAGTATATGTAGACTTGTTTTATATTCCACTATTGGTATGATGGCTATATTCAGTGACAGGTAAAGATCCCGGAGTTTCCATTCCGTGTATCTTGCCAAAACTAAATTTTAGCTATTTTGGTTTCCATGCTCTAAATTTTCAAATTTTTAATATTGTTTTGAACATTAACTTATTTAGTGTTATTTAATATCTGTCCTTCAATAGAATGGTTTTAATTATATAATAAATACTTATTAATGGATGAAATTCCAATTTAAATTATTA
>NW_020664413.1:47102878-47153750 GCF_002925995.2 Terrapene triunguis
TAGATGGGTCGGGAGTTCTGGGGGGGGGGGCTGTCAGGGGGTGGGGAGTGGTTGGATGGGGCGTGGGAGTCCCGGGGGTCTGTCTGGGGGTGGGGGTGTGGATAAGGGTTGGACAGTCAGGGGACAGGTAGGGGGTAGGATCCTAGGGGGCAAATTAGGATGGGGGAGGGTCTCAGGAGGGGGCAATCAGGGAACAAGGAGCAGGGAGGCTTAGGTAGGGGGTGGAGTCGTGGGGGGCAGTTAGGGGCAGGGGTCCCAGGAGGGGGCAGTCAGGGGACAAGGAGCAGGGGGAGGGTTGGGGTTCTGAGGGGGGTGGGGAGTGGAAGGGGCGGGGCTAGGGCAGGACGGGGGCGGGGCTAGGGCAGAACGGGGGCGGGGCTCCTCCCGTCCTCTTTTTTCCGTGCTGAAATATGGTAACCCTAACTTATTTTTAAAAGCTTCCAATAAGGGGGACTCCACAACCTCCCTTGGAAACGTATTCCAGAGCTTAACTACTCTTATAGTTAGAAAGTTTTCTGTAATATCTGACCTAAATCTCCCTTGCTTCAGATTAAACTCATTATTTCTTTTCCTATCTTCAGTGGACATGAAGAACAATTGGTCACGGTCCTCTTTACAACAGCCCTTAACATATTTGAAGACTGTTATCAGGTCCCCACTCAGTCTTCTTTTCTCAAGACTAAACATGCCCAGTTTTTTAACCTTTCCTGATAGGTCAGATTTTCTAAACCTTTTATAATTTTTGTTGCTCTCTTCTGGATTCTTACCAATTTGTCCCCATTTTTCCTAAATTGTGGTGTCCAGAATTGGACACAGTACTCCAGCTGGGGCCTCACCAGTGTCAAGTAAAGCAGGACAATTATGTCCTTTGTCTTACATACAACACTTCTATTAATACACCCCAGAATCATATTAGCCTTTTTTGCAGCTGCATCTCATTGATGACTCCTATTCAGTTTGTGGTCAACTATAACCTTAGATCCTTTTCAGCAGTACTATCACCTAGACAGTTATTCCCCATTTTGTAGTTGGATCCTGGGTGAGTTTGGTCCAAGTCCTCTGGACAGGAAACCTGGTCATCTTGTTTCTGGCCGTCCTGGCTCAGGGCAGGTCTACACTTACTTCCTGGTCCGGCCATAAGCAATCGATCTTCTGGGATCGATTTATCGCGTCTTGTCTAGACGCGATAAATCGATCCCGGAAGTGCTCGCCGTCGACGCCGGTACTCCAGCTCGGCGAGAGGAGTATGCGGCATCCACTGGGGTGCCTGCCTGCCACATCTGGACCCGCGGTAAGTTCGAACTAAGGTACTTCGAATTCAGCTACGTTATTAACGTAGCTGAATTTGCGTACATTAGTTCGAAGTGGGGGGTTAGTGTGGACCAGGCCTTAGAGAAGCACACCTTCGGATGCATATAGAGTGAAACATATATTGAGGAGATATATATACACACAACTCTGAGAGGAAGACAACTCCCACCTGTTCATGCTCTCTGTATGTGTGTATATATATCTCCTCAATATATGTTTCACTCTATATGCATCCGAAGAAGTGGGTTGTAGCCGACGAAAGCTTATGCTCTAATAAATTTGTTAGTCTCTAAGGTGCTACAAGTACTCCTGTTCTTTTTACATATGAAAGTTACACAAACAAAACCTTTTTTCCTGAATAAACTAAACAATGACTAATTGAAAATTTGGCCAGGAAAATGATTTTGCCACTGGCTTTTTTTTAACTGTATGTTTTATTAGTTTCACTCTACTTTGAAGCAAAATCTCTGCCTCTATAAAGCATCATGCTGTGAAGTCAATAGAAAGTCTCACATTGGCTTGAATGGTCTTTGGATTGGGCCCTTTGTTCTCCCTGTTTGGAAGCTGAGCACTGCTGATCCCTTGGATAAGGTTCAAATGACAAAAAGGTGTCACAGAGTTGGAGCTTACCCTTTGATCTTCAATTTCCAGCTCTTGTGAGAGGGACATACATGTTTTGTTTTTTCTAAGTAAAAAGCTGGCAAAAAAAGAGAGAGTTGCATTTATTGGAACACTGAACAAAACTGCACATGCAAAAAGTAACTGAATATCAGTGAATGAAATCAGAAACAAACATCCTGTTTTCACCGTATGTGGAAATGTTAACACATTTCTGGTTGTGCATGTGCAGCTGATTTATTGAGTCAGTCCTGTTGGAGATGTGTGTTTAAACTCATTTCCTCTTTCCTCCTCAGTTTCCTTATTTTAGTTCAGATGGTACTGTCAATTTAAAGCAGATAATATGGTAAAAGATCTGCTAGCTAACCTGATACTAGAGTCACACGATTTATCTGAAGCTAGTCTAAAATTAAATTCCAAATAATGCTAAAATTTTGTGCATAATACCCTACTAATTCTTCAAAGTAGCCAACTAGAGCAGCACTTGATTGGTTCACCATAAAGCACAATTGGAATTTTGAATGTTAGTGATTTAATGTGTTTATAAAGTGAAAACACTAAACCATTCATGCCCAAAGTATTACTACTGCAGCTGTACCATATTTATTGGCAGCTTGAAGATACATTTTGTATTTAGTTTGATTTATAGGTCTATAACCTCACAAATGGTAGGAATTTTCCACTGGCAACAGCACAATGAATGGAAAGGACAAAATGATTCAAAGAATTTTGATCATGTTTCATGTACTCCCATTTCAGTCTCTATACTCAAACATTTTCCTCTTTCTCAGAGCTTGTTTTCCTCTTCACTGCTGCTATGAACTTACAAGAGTATTTTTCTAATTACGTTTGCTCTTGTAGGATAAAAGAAGAATTATTTCTACCATGCAAGATCCTCTAGGAAAGGTTATAGCTTCAAAAGATAACAATTTAAAAAACTTTGCAGTTATAGAAACATGAACAAACAGTAAATATTTATGAGATCAAATTTTAATGATTGTGTTTTCAAACTAATATTGGTGCAACTTCACAACTGGCATAAACTTGGATGACTCCCTAATCTATCCATATTGAGCTAGACAAAGTAGGTGAGATAATATCTTTTAATGGACCAACTTCTGTTGATGGAATATACAAGCTTTCAAGCTTCACAAGGTTTTTCTTCTGGTCTGGAGAAGGAAATCAGAGTATCTGAGCTAAATACAAGTTGGGACAGATTGTTAAGCAAAGCGGTTAATGCATGCTGTAGGACAGTGGTTCTCAACTGGGGAGGTCACCAGCAAGTTTTAGGGGGATCTGTAAAGCAGGGCTGGCATTAGACTGGCTAGGGCCAAGGGCAGAAAGTTTGGGCCCCGGCACCCCATGGCTGAAGCCTGGAGCCCTGGCACCCAGTCGGACAGGAGCCCTGGTGCCACGCGGGGCAGAAGCCCCAAGCCTCCCCACCCCATAGGGCTAAAGCTTGTCACCCTAAGGGGCAGAAGATGATGTGCATGTTTCCTTTGAGAATGAATACTAAAGAGGTCAGATATGGAGTGATCAAGTGGCCTGTGAAAAGTGTTTGCCCATGTGTGAGATGGTGGATGGCTCCCCAATGATGTACTAAGATACATCGATGATATTTACATCCTCTGCTCAGAAGACCTAAACTCCCTCAGAGATTTCCATCACAACTTCAACAAACACCTCCTATACATGAGTTTCTCTCTGGCATACTCCCATACCAGCATCAGCTTCCTGGACATCACAATTAGCTTCAACAATGGAACCCTACAAATGAGTATATATCAAAAAAAAAAAAAATCCATGGATCCCCACACTTACCTCCACAGATCCAGCAACGACTCCAGACACACCAAAAAAATCTGTTATCTACAGCGAGGCTGAACTTGCTACAGAGAGAAAGTCCAGGATACATACTTTAACATACTTAAAACCACCTTCACTAAACAAACACACTCCACCAGAAAAGTAGATGGGCATCAGGGAAAGGGCCACCCAAATACCCTGAGAGAACCTGCTTCAATATGGGGAAAAAACCCTATGACTGCACACCCCTAGTTGTTACCTACCATCCCAGACTGGAACCAATACGGGTTATCATTAAACACTTACAACCTCTACTCGATAGGGACTGCATCTTGAAAGAAATCTTTCCTGACCCCCCTGCCCCTTTTCTGGTCTTCAAGCAACCCCCAACCTCGCCAAGCTCAGAGGCAGAAGCAAGCTCCCACAAACCAGGTCACTCCAACTCAAAGTGGCACCAGACCCTGCCAGAACAATAGATGCAAAACCAGTAGACATATCTTCACTGCTACAGTGGTCAATACCTCCTCACCCCCTTTCAAGATCCATGGGTCTTACACATGCTGTGACTGAAAGCAGTCCTGTATTCACACCCTACATACTGTTGTAATAATCTTTGTAGAAAATATGACTTGTGAGGTATTATTTGAAAACTAGTAAGTCGCTGGTGAATAATACCATGGTGAAATGTATGTAGCAACATTATATGTAAAGTTATGAAATTCTCCTCTATACTGTTCTTAGCATATGTTCAAAACCACAGAGCCCTGTCCAGGCAGAACTATCCTTAACAAGGAAAGATGTGTACCTTAATTGACATGTAGGTAGTAAACTGAGTCATTGAGACAGCAGGGAGAGGAGATGGCAGGAGACAAAGCAAATTTGCATTTCAGCAAACATGGGTCAGAAGAAAGAACATGGAGCCTCCTTCACCACCAGACTCCACGTCACCTTCTTTACTGTTTGAATAAACTTTGTTTTGAGACGTAACCCTCAGAAGAATCCACTTCAAAGGTTGATTGGCTATAAAAGATAGGGGTAGAAAACCCCAAGTCCACACGTGTGAGTGCATGCGCTCTCTCTCTCTCTCTCTCACACACACACACACCCATCTAAGAAGACAAAAGAACAAGCCCTTTGATTTTGGGGGTTGTTCCTGACCTGAGAATTTGGTCAGCAACATTGCTGGGAACCTATAGTAAGGATTTCACCTTGAACTAAGTCTAGCTTGTTAAGTTTTAGCTACCAGAAAGATTTTACCTTTATTTCTCTTGTAACGATTTCAGACTTTAATACCTTATACTTGTACAGTAACTTCTCACTTAATGTCCTTCCGCTTAACGTTGTTTCAAAGTTACGTCGCTGCTCAATTAGGGAACATGCTCGTTTAAAGTTGTGCAATGCTCCCTTATTATGTCGTTTGGCTGCCTGCTCTGTCCACTGCTTGTAAGATTCTGTGGAAGAGCAGTGATTTTACAAGAGAGCATTGCACAAGTTCCTCTTCTCCACCTCCTCCTCCTCCCTCCCAGCACTTCCCCCACTGCCAAACAGCTGTTTGACGGCGCTTAGGACTTTCTGGGGAGCGGGGGGAGGAAGGAGCGGGGATGCGGCATGCTCCGGAGAGGAGGTGGAGTGGGGGTGGGAAGAGGTGGGCCTGGAGTGGAGCAGGGATGGGAAGAGACTGGCCTGGAGCATCCCCCGGCAAAATCAGCACCTGGGAAGCTGACGCTGTGAAGGTGCTTCCTAGCATCCTTGCCTGCAGCAGGCTGTGCCTGTGTGGGTTAAGCCAGGGGCACTTCCCAACCACAGTACAGTACTGTACAGTATATAATGCCTTTTGTCTGCCCCAAAAAAACTTCCTTGGAACCTAACCCCCCTCATGTACATTAAATCTTATGGGACAATTGGATTTGTTTAACATTGTTTCACTTAAAGTTGCATTTTTCAGGAACATAACTACAATGTTAAGTGAGGAGTTACTGTACTCACTTAAAACCCATCTCTTTGTACAGTAGTTATAATTGTTTTATTTTTAAGCTAAACTAATCCAGTGTTGTGTTTTAAACTGAACTGTTTGGTAACTCCAGTTAAAGATCCGTTTCCCCTGTAAAGGGTCAATATTCAACAATTTGTTACTTTAATATCTGAACTGCACAGCAGAGGGCATGACAGTGCTAAACACACATTTTGGGAAAAACCAGGACTGGGAGTGTGTTGGGGTCACCCTATAAGTAGTAACCACGACTGGTGGAAGCCAGATTGCGAGTGGAGTGTTGCTGACAGGCTGCTGGGACAAGGCTACAGCTGTACATAGACATTCAGGGTGTGAGCTGCATGCTGTCAGGCTGTGTGTGAGTGGCCCAGGTTGAGAGCTACAACAGCAAAGTATTGTGAGGCACCCAAAGTTGTGGGGCAGGTAGTGATGCAACCCCTCACTGGTCTGGATTGCACCCCGGAATGTGACACATGCTTATCACAACATGTGCTGTACCTCATCCAGTGCACTAAATGCTTCACTAACAACTATGTGGGTGAAACCAGACAATCACTACGGTCTCGAATGAATTCACACAGAGATATGGTAAAAGACAAAAACATCCCATCACCTACGGTGTGCGAACACTTTTCACAAAGTGATCACTCTATATCTCACCTTTATGTCCTCATCCTCAAAGGGAACCTGCACAACACCTTCAGAAGTTGAGCTTGGGAACTTAAATTCATAACTCTGCTAGACTATAAATCATGGTCTTAATAAACACACTGGATTTATGGCCTAGTACAACAATCTGTAACCCACTAGCCCCTCTTTTTTTCTTATTACTGCAAGAATGTGTTAACGGGCCATTTCATTTTAGATGGTCTCTTACAATATGTGTTAACTACTTATGCTAAACGATCTGTTCCCCCTTGTATTTAGCTGTGACACTGAGTACTTTTCCAAGAAAAGCTTGTCTTTTTCACCAACAGAAGTTGGTCCAATAAAAAATATTACCTCACCCCATTTGTCTCTCTAATATCCTGGGACCAACATGGCTGCAACAACACTGCAAGCAACTTAGATTATTGTCATAAATTTGTTTTTTTTGGATGGATTGCTTACGAATTTCAAAATGTTTGTGTTCAAAACAAATTGATATGTTACTTTCTTTTGGGAGTATTTATTAATTACATTTTTACTGTTACTGCTGGACATTCTGAAATAATTTTTATTGCTCAGTCAAACCTAGGTGAAGATTTCCTGTTTAAAAGTAAAGTTTTTTTTAGGCATTTATGAACTTTAACATTTAAAATATTTTTTTTCAAGCTGTTTGGTATATTGCTAGAGATAAGGGTTTAAATAGATTTAAGTAATCCTTATGATTTATTAATTATTTTCCCTATAATGGGCTTTAGAATAAATTATATAATGCAAACAGTGGTACAAATAGCAGCAATAGGAGGAATCTTTCATTTAAGATTTTTTTTTTTTGAAAGCCGTGCACTGAGTAATACTCCATGAGTCAGAGTGACTTTACCTTTTTTTTTTCTTTTTCTTTTTACAGTCTAGTTTAGACATAAGGAGTTATGAATGTTCACTATCTGCAAAGTCTACAACTTTAGAGTCACCTGCTGGTACCACCAACAGTGCTGCAAATAAGCAGTTAATTACCTGTATCAAAAAAACAAACAAACAAAAAAACCCCAACAACCTTTTTTCATCATCCAGTAAAACCAAGAATGAGTTCATAATCAGGACCAGCCAATTCCAGCAAGACTCAGAAATGAAAAGATTGCTCAGTTAATTTATGCAACAAATTCTCCATTTTGTCTTGTTCAGAACACACATTACATTGACATGGTTCAGTCATTACAGCTAGGTTACACTCTACTCAGCAGAGCAGACATTGCTGGAAGATTGCTGGATACAGTATATGAGAAGGAAATTGAACTGCAAAAATTTGATGGAATTTGTAGTCTGAATCTTGATGGTGAAGTAACGTACACAACAATCCAGTAACATTCGCTTGTATGAAAACAGAAGAGATAGGTTTGTTTATCTTACAAAAACAATTTATACATTAGGAAATGCCCATGCAGCAGAATACTTAAAGCTATAACAAACTAGGAACAAAAATGCAAGGGTCAAATCTGTAGCTTTGTTACAGACAATGCTGCAAATGTAGCAAAGATGAGAACAAATCTAGAAGATAATGAAGGGAACCTGAAACTTATAACATATGGGTTTGCTGCTCATTTGATGCATCTTTTAGCCAAAGACACAAGTACAAGTCCAAAAATAAAGGAAAATGTTGAAATTGCAAAATACTTCCACAACAACCATTTCAGCTTCATTGAAGAGAGCAGGAGGTCCAAACTAATTTGCCCCCAAGATATACAAAGAAATTCAGTGGTTGACTGTTTTAAGCTATTTATTAAGAACTGGCCTATTCTGATAACAATTTGCAGTGTTGTCAACTCTCATGATTTTGTCATGAGTCCATGATAATTATTGTTTTCCTTAAAGCCCCAGCTCCTGAAGTCAAGAGGATATCTGATGATTTCAGCCTTCATTCGTAAAGCAAAAGTACGTTTCTAGCCCTCATGGCTGTGGAGAAAGCTTCAAAATGTGACCTCCAGTGCATCTAAAGGCTCAAGTAGCAGAAGGCAAATAAAAAGGACACCACATTTATCATTTTTAAATAATCTCATAATTTTAAAGCCAATGTAATGATTTTTGGTGAGTCTGACTCATGATTTTTGAACATCTGGGGCTGGCAATAATGCAATTTGTGACAAAAATCATGATAAAATAGATGGCACTATCACAGCCAAAGTCAACATCGGACTAAAGAGAAATGCAGAAGAAATGCTGAATATACTGAAGCCTACTGCCATAGCCTTGGACAAACAACAAAGCTTTCTGCTGTATTGCTGATGCTGTTGAAATTTGGAATGAACTTCAAGACACACTGAAGAAAGAAATACCCAACAACAAAGTTAAATTGCAGACAGTAAAGAAAGCAGATGGATCAAGCACTTATTCTTCCTAATTTTGTTGACAATATTCTCAACCCAAAGTATGAGGGTAGATGCCTAACTGCTGAAGAAGATGATGCTATGACCTGGGCATCTAATAATCATCCATCAATCATGCCAACCATAATACATTTGAGGGCTGAAAGCGAACCATTCAAGTAGTACATGTTTGCTGATGACACTTCAAAGGAAGTCACACCATTGAACTGATGGAAGTTACTAGCTAAGCACCTGGAAACAGAGTTTGTTGAAGATTTGCCCACGCCAAAGTGGTTTGCGACTGACCGGTAGCTGTCTGGCGTTGCAAGCTTCCAGAGGGCTATGGCTACTCGCTTCTGGACAGTCAGGGCTGCTCGCATCCGGGTGTCATTGCGCTTCAGGGCAGGGGACAGCAACTCACAAAGTTCCATGAAAGTCCCCTTCCGCATGCGAAAGTTTCGCAGCCACTGGGATTCATCCCAGACCTGCAGCACTATGCGGTCCCACCAGTCCGTGCTTGTTTCCCGGGCCCAGAATCGCCGTTCCACAACATCAACATGACCCATTGCCACCGTGATGTCCTCGGCGCTGGGTCCAGTGCTTTCTGACAGGTCTGTGCCACTCTCAGACTTCAGGCCCTCACCGCGCTGCCGTAGCCTCCTCGCCTGATTTCTCTGCATCTGCCTCTGGGAAAGGTGGATGATAAGCTGTGAGGTGTTGACAACGGCCATAACTGCAGCAATGGTCGCAGCGGGCTCCATGCTCGCAGTGCTGTGGCGTCCGCGCTGTTACTGACCAGAAAAGTGCGCGAACTGATTTCCCGCCGGCGCTTTCAGGGAGGGAGGGCGGTAGTGACGGACGGATGACGACAGTTACCCAAAAGCACCCTCGACACATTTTTTTACCCAGAAGGCATTGGCAGCTCGACCCAGAATTCCAATGGGCAGCGGGGACTGCGGGAACTGTGGGATAGCTGCCCACAGTGCACCGCTTCCAATGTCGACGCTTTCCCCGTTAGTGTGGACTCACAAAGTCGAATTACTGTCCTTAGTGTGGACACACACGTTCGATTTTGTAATATCGATTCCACATATTCGATTTAAGTAAAATCGAACTACTCTCATAGTGTAGACATACCCTTAGATGAGTAGGAACTGAAGCTCCACTCAGTTTTACTAAGTCCATGTCTACACTTACAAGCTTACAGCAGCACAGTGCTGCTGTAAGATTGCTCATGTAGCTGTGTTATGCCAACGGGAGAGAGCATCTCCTGCTGACATAGTGTTGTGCACAAGAGCACTTATGCCGGCAAAACTTATGTTGCTCAGGGGTATGTTTTTTCCATACCCTCTAGTGACAAAAGTTTTGCCGACGTAAGTCCTAGTGCAGAGGTGGCCTCAGGCATATTAGAACATTTTTCCAGGCTGAACCGAAATAATCAGTTTAGTTCACTGATTACAGTTAATCATTTAATTGTAAATGTGAAACATGTTTTGATAAGAGAAGTTTGTATCTAAAACATTTAAGGTTGTTTTGGTTAATAAAAATAAAATTTATATGCTGTTTTGTGTTGAATTCAATTCCAGTTACCATCCTAAGGCAGCTTGACACAAATCACGAGGAAAAAGGTAATTATCCAGTAAATAAGCAATATATCATTCATTTTCTAACATATTAAAAATGTTCAATTAATAAGAATCTGAAAATATTAAGCTCTATAATTGCTTAAATAAAACATTGTGTAGTATGTCCTAAGTCTAGGTAACAAAGAGATGTACCAAATCTAGTGTAAAGATTCTATTGAGTGGTAAATAAACATGTTGTAATGGTTATATCAACCAATGAGAAAATAACTAAAATACAAATGGAAAATTTGATTGAAATTGATTATTCAAATTGAGGTTTTCCACTTGGTGATTAAAATAATCATTTTAATCAATCCACCAGACCTGAAGAAGAGCTTTGTGAAGCTCAAAAGCTTGTTCCATTCCACCAACAGAAGTTGGTCCAATATATTACCTCACCCACCTTGTGTCTCTCCTATCCTGTGACCAACAGTGCAAGCAACACTGAAAACATATCAAGCTAGTCATTTCTGCACAAAAAGATCAGTTATATATCCTTGGGGAATACAATATATTGAAGAAAGGGTGTATGGCCTACTTAGTAGTATCTGGAGGTTCCATTATATGTGATTTAGTTTATCTTCCTCAATGGCACTTCATGATTTGTCTCATTATGATGGTCAGATCTTTCCCAGTATATCTCACATAGGTATAACACCAGTTGAGGATCTGGCACAATACGAGTTGTGAGTTTCTTTTGCTGAACTACAACTGGGGTTGGTTCGGATCTAAGCCCCGTGTTGAGGGAAGAAGGGGTCAGCTACATGGTTCTATTTCCCCCCCCATCTTCATTAGTAATTTATAGTCAATGGGAGCATACAGCAGAAATTGATTTTCAGTTAGAGGAAAGTTAGTAATACACCTCTACCTCGATATAACGCTGTCCTCGGGAGCTAAAAAATCTTACCATATTATAGGTGAAACTGCGTTATATCGAACTTGCTTTGATCTGCCGGAGTGCGCAGCCCTGCCCCCCCGGAGCACTGCTTTACCGTGTTATATCAGAATTCGTGTTATATCGGGTCGCGTTATATCGGGGTAGAGGTGTACTAGAAAAGTTAATAATCTATGTCAGCAATGTCTGCACTACCGCTGTTTGATTATATATAGTTTTAAAGATACTGTATTGCTGCTAAGCAAACTGTGACCTACTTTTGTATAAGTCTGCATGGGCCATTTAGTTCAGTCAACTAATGTTTTCCATAACAGACACATTTATCCCCAGACAGACATGACACACTACTTTTATAGCTTACAGCCATTCTTTTATTGGACCTATCTAACACTTGGCATCTAAAGCCAAAACTAGGACTATTGTTGCTTTGGGGACACTCTCTGCCAGGAAGGGGAGTCCTCTTAAAATATTTGTCATGTGACTGTGATTCATGGAACCTCCTGGTGTTTTAAAACCAGCTGATGAAAATTGCGACCCATCTTTGTGAAATAGTTCTGGTGTACATATGGTGTAACTCCCTGATTACCAGCAGATTTTCACTTTGTCATGCCTTTTTTTCCCCAGAAATAAATCCCCATGTTTATAATAAAGTTATGAGAGTGCTCATGCAGCGCTGATGTAGGGAAAACATTAATAAAATGTTTATATGTCACATAACCTGAAGGGAATGGGAGTTTTGCATGCATCGGGACTGAAGGATCAAGCCCCATTTCTGTTTTCATTCAGCAGAGTTAGAAATCTATCAGTTTTCTCAGCATTACCAAGCAGGGTTTCAATAGAGGCTTCCTTAGCAAATTCACTTGAAGTTCATTGATTTTTGTGGTCTCCAAGTATTTCCATTGTATTGGCTGAGGTATATAGTAACAGAAACGACAAGTAAAGTGGTGAGAGCTTGGGAAAATGCTCTGCAAGATGGCAGTCACAAACTTCAGGAACTAATTTCTACTTAAATTGTGAATTATTAAATTATTATGAATCAAGCAAACAGGTTTGTCCCATTAAAAATAAAGATTGAAAATTCAGCACAAATATTGCGTTTTGAAGTCCTTCAAAGCCTAAAAGAAAGAAACAGACATACAGAAACAGTGGATAGCAAATACTTATGAGATCTAAAAGGTCTCTACACTGAAATGACTTTTCTCTGAGCTTCGACATCTTAACATTTGACACACAGTGGGATATTAGCTTCTTCCAAAAAATAACATGATCTATTTTGAAGGAAAATAAACACATTTAATACGTTAAAAACAAAATGATTTAGTTTTGTCAACAGACAGCTGGTGCTTTCAAAAACATCAGCAATTTCCTTTCTTTAATAATATTTTCCCCATCGGTAGCACTATTCATATGCAGAGCATTTACAACCATTAACTTTACTATTGATAATCAAATCTAAGGATGCATATATGCTCTGTGGGATTATAAAAATCCTAATTCTTGCTGACTATAAATCAAGGTTGTTTTTTCATTTGGTCACAAATTAACCTTTTTTGAACGTCAAAAAGGAACTTGCATCTATGTTTGTGCTTGCAAATGGTTCATTGGGACAATCCAGTCTGTTAGCCTGTGCAAAGTGGGTGTGCTTGTGCATTTATGCATGTGCAAAATCAAAAGCCATGGGTGAAAATTAGGCCTCTGATATTCACTAACCTCCTATGTAAGGGCTCAGTCTTGCAAACACTTATTACATGCTTACCCTTTCATACTAGGGACAAAACCAGTGAGGATTCAGGTTTAAACAGTGGGAAAATGTTTTCAACCTGAATGATGAGGGCAGTTCTGCGTGTAACCTTTTGAAAATTGCGCGTGGGGCACAACCCTCTTTTCTCTCTCTTCTATGATGCCAGTTCCCAGGCACTCAGCAAGTTGTAACTCTGTTTAGCTATAAGGTTAGTTAAATTGTATATATTTTTGATATAAGATCAGATGAGTTAAAAACAAAACAAAATAGTGGAGTTATTCTGGATATCACTTTTCATCCATACCCAGGGAATCCAGCAGGAGACAACATAATAAGTGATATTCTTTGTGCAGAGAAGAACTTCAATGAGAGGAAAATAACTATCAGTCTATGCTGATGAGAAAAGAGGAAACCTTCCATAGCTTCCATGTTCTGAAAACACAGCAATGGCTGTCAGAAACACTATCACCGCCGCCAACTAAGTGCTGCACTGTGACTGAAGAGCTACATTAAACTATTTCCCTGTATTTAAACAGTTGGATTTTTTTCCCCACTGGAAACAGGGCCACTTTCCTGGTCACTGTAAATTTCATGGCAGTTATTTAACATTCAGCAGTGTTAACAAGATTTTAAAGCATGAAATCTAAACATACTACTAAGCAAAGGTTTTCCATCTTTGGCATTTAAATGGAATAGAACATTTCACAATATATACACTTTTATGCTCCAGTGTTAGCCTTGATTACAGAATATTCACTTGAATGATGTGGAGAGTCTACCTCCTAAATATCAACCGAGTGCATTTTTCACATGGGTGACTTTCAGTTTAATCAGAAGTTAGGACACAGACCTCACAAACATTTTTCTGACCGCTAAATACCAGAAAATGTGTTTAGTTGATATTCAACTTCTTATTTGTGTCTAGATAACAAGAAAGGAACATTATTTCATCTGTTTTATATTATAAGCGTAGACTCGAACTGTTTGGATTAGCTGACAGGAGCATAAAACAATTGGGGAAATAAAACTGCTTTAGAAAGAAAAAAATCTGATGAAAAGTCTTTGGCCCAGATCTCCTGCACTCTCTGCCAAACTTGGCTGGGGGCAGGGAGAAGTGGCTTTTAGCCACCTTTGTGGTTCCTCAGGCCTGGATCAACTCATTTTCCTACTGACTGCCCGTGTGCCTCTATCCATGTGGTTAGGTGTCAACTGGGTACAATGGTTCCTTGGGCACATGGCCATGTCAGCCTTATGCCACCTGTGTATTCTCCTACCAGGGAATTTTCAGGAAGCTGTTCAACTGGCTTTCAGGTTGCTTTGCGCCTGCTGCCAAGAGTGGCATCCAAGAGCTTTATGTTGTTGGTAAATGAAACAGTTTCGAAAACAACTTTACTGAACAATAAAGTAAAATTCCAGGTACTTCACCAGAATCACATCCAACAGAGAGATCAGATGTTTAGTAAGAGTATTTAAATCTCCCTGATTTAATGCAAATATTTCATTCTATCTGCCATAAATGAGAGAGAAGCTATGTAATTTTTTTAAACCCAGAGGGCAAAATTCTGCCTTCAGTAACACCCATGAAATCATAGTGAGGTCAAAGTATGAGCCCGGGAAGGGGCAACCCACCTTTTGGTTCTCCCAGTTCTGGGCTAATCTAGGGGCCAGTGCAGCCCTTTGAATAGTTTAGGAAGCCATTAAGGGCTGCTTAAGTTACAGCAGCATGGCCTTCTCTGCCCTTGGCTAGCAGTGCTGAGAGGAATCCCCGCAGCACCATGCACTGTGACTCCACTCTCAACACGTCCCTGCTGCCCCTTACCCTACTTGGTTTGTGGTGGGGACCTTTTTGAGCAGTAGAAGGTGCCCTTGAGCTAAGCCTGTACTAAGGGAAATTCTCCCTGGCCAGACTGAGGGCTCTAACAGAGTAAAAAGACCACAGCAGAGTGGACAATCCCTCTCAACAGATGTAACTGAGTAGAATTATTATTATTTAATGGTTATGTTGTCATAGCACCTCAAGCAGGCCCTATTGTGTTACATTGTGTTGTTAAGCTGAAGGTTGCGTGAAACCTTGTTGAAGCTGGTGGGCATAATAGCCGTCCTTCATTCAGGATAAGTGTAAAAAGTGGGTAAGCTCCTTTTTGGAGTAAGGTAACTGAAACAATAGGAGCAGGGCCGGCTCCAGGGTTTTGGCCACCCCAAGCAGCCAAAAAAAAAAAAAAGCCGCGATCGCGATCTGCGGTGGCAATTCGGCTGGAGGTCCTTCGCTCCCAGCGGGAGTGAGGGACCGTCCACCGAATTGCCGCCGAATAGCTGGACGTGCCGCCCCTCTCCGGAGTGGCCGCCCCAAGCACCTGCTTGCCAGGCTGGTGCCTGGAGCCGGCCCTAAATAGGAGGCACCGTCCAAAACACAGGCCACGTTCAAGGCCGGTCAGAAGCTGAGCTACGTAGATGGAGGCCTTTCAGTGGGGATGAAGGCAAACGCATGGGTCTGGAGATAGTGTGTGTGAGTGTGAGAGAGAGAGAGCACAGAGGCAGACAGAGAAGACTGCAGAAAGGCAAGGATGGCCAGCAAAGTATTTATAGTGTGGCCTTGCAAGAAAGCTGAGAGAGCGCGAGCTTTTTGGGTAGAATGCTAGCTGGAAAAGGAAGGTAGGAATACTGAGCAAGGAAACAATCTCATGCTGACTGGTTCATAGGGTGTTCAGGAAAACAGAACTTTGTGAACGTTCTTTGCAAATACCTGACTCTAATCAATTTCTCTTCCTAACTGAAACAATCTACAAGATCCCAAATACTGGCTAACTGCTCAGGTCAAAAGGAGTAATATTGTGGTAAATGGCAGTTCCTGCCCCAGAGAGCTTAGAGTTTGGCCCTGTAATTTTAGGTAGAAAAGAACAATCAGAATGAGAGAAAATGAAGCGGAAAAGCCATTTGGTCTTCTTGTCCTTCACCCAGGCTGTGGAAAGTTCTTGTTTACAATATATTTGCTAGTGATTTGGCCAGTCTAAATCAAAAAGGTGTACTTTGTCCATTTCCTGTCTTATGTAAGAAACATTTTAAAGCAACCATGATCTCAGAAATATTGAAATTTCCTACCCCATCAACTCCCACACCACCACCATCTGGTATGATGTTAATCTCAAGTTTTAAAAGTATGTGCTTCTTCCAAAAATGTAGATGACTAACTGTGCTTTAAAGTTCCAAAAAAAAAAAAAAAAAAACAATCGACACACAAAAACAAGCAGATATACGTTATAGAGAGGGATAAAGAGAAACCTTATACAGAGTCAGTGTGAATGTAAGCTTCTAATGGTCCTGCCACCGTTCCCTGGAGTTATAAACTGTAGCCTAACAGGTTCCACAACACATGAGAAGTTTCACAGATGCACACAAGCAGACAGTTTTCTATGGATATGTCTCTACTTAAAATATTATAGTGGCACAGCTGCTGCAGCTGTGCTGCGGTAATGCTTGAGTGGAGATACTACCTATACCAAAGGAAGGAATTCTCTCTTTGGTGTAGGTAATCCACCTCCCCTAGGTTCTTCCATCAACCTAGCTCTGTTTACCTGGGGGCTTAGGTTGGCTTAGCTATGCTGCTCAGGGGTGTGGATTTTTCACACCCAGGAGCGATGTAGTTATGCTGACCTAATTTTCTAGTGAAGACCAGGCCTAAAGCTAATGGCTATTATGCAACCACAGCCGTGTTTCTCTGTGTTTATCCATCTTTAATCTTTAAAAGCATTCAACATCCTACACAAATCATCCTCCCCTTCACTTAAGTTATATAACTTTATGCCTTTTGGATCAACATCAAAAATTATCACTCAGGAGCAAACCCAGCAAATGAACAGTTGAGTACAGATGTAGCAGAGGGATCCTCAGTGAAACACCAGTACCAGCCTCCACTGTACAACACCAAAAATCTACTTATAAATGGGGAAAAGATAAGAGTGCTATAACTCCTTGTGTCTAATAGGATAAGTGCAGCTCCATAGAGGGAAATGTGGCAATTATAGGCAGAAGCTAATTAAAACAAGTAATAAAATGAACAACATGTTCCTTTTAAAATGTAGATGGAAATTGTGTAGGAATGGTTGTGAAACTGGTTCAGGATGGTGTTCTGAATTTCTCTTCTTAATCCTGGTAGCTAGCAATTGATTTGTGAAATGTCTACTTGCTGCTGATTCTTAGTAGTAACTTATGCTTATTATTTTACCCAAAGTCCTTCTCTCAGCATTTTTCAACCAGAATGGCTGAGACCTTCCTTTCATATGACCATACTCACTGGCAATTTGTCATCCCTAGATTTATTAGACTTAGTCCTTTGTCCTTCATCTGTAAATATGGTCCCCTCTCTGTTCACTTCTTCCTGTTAATTTCTTCTCCTTTAGTCCCCATACTCTGTTAGAATTGGACTCAGTATGCAAATAGACTTCCATCATAAGACACAATACTCAGTGGTTAGTCAGGGAAATAAGTGTCTCCCGCCTGTTGTCTGGTCAAGGCATGTCACGTCTGGGTGACCTCCCTTCAATTTCAAGGCTTTAAAAACATAATTTCCAATGTACATATAGCTATATCTTTCCTTATATACTATCTGCACATACATTTCCCAAAGATTATGATGACCAGTGTGACTCTGGCTTTCAGTAGACCCCTTACATGTGACACTCTTTGGTATACTAGTATGTAAATACCGGACACAGGGGATCCCTGTAACCATTATGCACCACTGTGCCCTCTGCCAGTTTGCATCAAGAAGTCCTTGGGTCAGAGGTTCTAGTCATGTTCTGCCACAGACTTGCTGTGTAACTTTGCACAAGTCATCGCTTTGGTTTCCCTGGAAAATGAAGACGACACCAACTGGAGCAGGGTGTTGGGAGGCATAATTCATTAATGTCTGTTAACATTAGTGCTGTGAGATCAGGCTGCTATTATAGTGAAGAGTACTATTATAAATGCTGATACAAATAAAATAATATCAACCCTCTGACTTGTATCTTCAGCTGGCGAACATCAGTTTAATACCTCCATTTACTTCACAAGAGCTATGGTGGTTTGCACCAACTGAGAAACTGGTCCTAATCAACACCTCAGAATTGTTAATCTATTCTTTGGGAGGTACTTTGCATGTTTTAATATTGCGTTTATGTTAATATCTTTGAAGTAATTACAAGACTATGGTGTTTCAGTGCTGAGTGTGACTACTATAGCTCCTTAAAACAATTTAAAAGCCAATATTTTGATGCAGCTGTATTTTGGCAGAAATATCTATTGGAAGATATGAGCTTTGATTATTTTACAGTTTTCTTTTTACTAAACAATTCATGCGTTAGCTGTATGTGATGTGAATCATATGTTCCCCTCAAACCAACTGACAGCAGCTTTAAAAAAAGGAATTATAATGATAGTAAATTGCTATTGGCAAGTCATTTTGAAATTACATGGAGGAGACATGGAAAACTAAAGAATAGGTTATTGTGACTTGTTTTGAAACATCACTTTGATTTCAGAACATTCTGTGTGCCAGAAGGTTTTTTAATACAATGATTTTTGTCTTGAGAGAGATTTTTTGTTTTGTTTTTTAGATGGTGGAAGATTTGTAGGTATTTTGCCCTTTACAATTGAAAGAACTCAATTCTAGTCAGGCTAATTGGTTAGAAAGAATGGTATCACATTTCTGTAATGCTAATTTAAAAAAGCCTTTTTCTCTGTCAAGAAACAGGTCTGTTCATATCTTGGCATGTAGATTAGATTTAATATGCCTTATTGCATTATAAAAGTCATAAATAACTTTTACATTATATTAAATTAGCTAAATGTAATTATTGTTCCTTGTTTCATTAAAGAAATGTCACCTTCTAAGTGCTTGTGGACTTGGCGACTACAGTTATTTGAATTATATTTTAAGTATCTAAACACTTTTTGTGTAATAAACTGTTCTCATGCACTTTGTGGTGCATGTAAAACATTATTCCCCTGAAGCTCAGGTACCCAAGTCTTAGAATCAGAGTCTCTATAAATACTTTAGGAGCAAGGGAAAGATGAAGGAATGTGTAGGTCCCTACTTAGCAAGGAAGGAGAGCTAATAATAATGACATCAAGAAGGCCGAGATGTTCAATCCCTATTTTCTTTCAGTCTTCACTAAAAAGGTTAATTGTGACTAGATGCTTAACACAATTAATATTAACAACAAGGGGGAAGGAACATAAGCCAGAATATAGGGAAAGAACAGGTTAAAGAATATTTATCTAAATTAGATGTATTCAAGTTGGCATGGCCTGATGAAATTCATCCTAGGGTACGTACTGAACTAGCTGAAGCTATCTCAGAAATGACTATCTTTGAAAACTTCTGGAGGATGGATGAGGTTCCAGAGGCCTGGAGATATAGTACCTGTCTTTAAAAAGGGGAACAAAGAGAACCCAGGGAATTACAGTCCAGTCAGTGTAACTTTGATACCTGGAAAGATACTGGAACAAATTGTTAAATGATCAGTTTGTAAGCACCTAGAGGATAATAGGGTTGTAAGTTATAGCCAACATAGATTTGTCAAGAACAAATTATGCCTAACCAACCTAATGTACTTCATTGATGGGTTACTGGGCTAGTGAATGGGGGGAAGCGGCAGATGTGGTATCTTGATTTTTAGTAAAGCTTTTGACACAGTCTCACATGACATTCTTATAAGCAAGCCAGGGAAATGTGATCTACGTGAAATTACTATAAGGTGGGTGAATAACTACCTGAAAGACTACTCAAAGTGTAGTTATCAATAGTTTGCTTTCAAACTGGGAGTATGCATCTAGTAGGGTCCCTCCTAGGTCCAGTACTAGTCAATAGACTGCTGCACTGGGAAGCACAGTATGGGGAGGAGGTGAGCAGCCCTCAGTGGTGAAATAACTGGTTAAGGACTATTTAGAAAAGCTGGATATGCACAAGTCCCTGGGTCCAGATCTAATGCAGCCGAGGGTGCTGAGGGAATTGGCTAATGTGATTGCAGAGCCATTGGCCATTATCTTTGAAAACTCGTGGCGATCGGGGGAGGTCCCGGACAATTGGAAAAAGGCAAATATAGTGCCCATCTTTAAAAAAGGGAAGAAGGAGAACCCAGGGAACTACAGACCGATCAGCCTCACTGCAGTCCCTGGAAAAATCATGGAGCAGGTCCTCAAGAAAACCATTTTGAAGCACTTGTAGGAGAGGAAGGTGATCAGGAACAGTCAACATGGATTCACCAAGGGCAAGTCATGCTTGACCAACCTGATTGCTTTCTATGATGAGATAACTGCTCTCTGGATATGGGGAAAGCAGTGGACGTGATATATCTTGACTTTAGCAAAGCTTTTGATACGATCTCCCACAGTATTCTGGCCAACAAGTTAAAAAAGTATGGATTGGATGAATGGACTATAAGGTGGATAGAAAGCTGGCTAGATTGTCGGGCTCAACGGGTAGTGATCAATGTCTCTATGTCTATTTGGCAGCTGGTATCAAGCGGAGTGCCCCAGGGGTGGGTCCTGGGGCCGGTTTTGTTCAACATCTTTATTAATGATCTGGATGATGGGATAGATTGCACCCTCAGCAAGTTCATGGTTGACACTAACCTGGGGGGAGAGGTAGATACGCTGGAGGGTAGGGATAGGGTCCAGAGTGACCTAGACAAATTTGAGGATTGGGCCAAAAGAAATCTGATGAGGTTCAACAAGTACAAATGCAGTGTCCTGCACTTAGGATGAAAGAATCCTATGCACTACTACAGGCTGGAGACCGACTGGCTAAGCAGCATTTCTGCAGAAAAGGACCTGGGGATTACAGTGGATGAGAAGCTGGATAGGAGTCAGCAGTGTACCCTTGTTGCCAAGAAGGCTAATGGCATATTGGGCTGTATTAGTAGTAGCATTGCCAGCAGATCCAGGGAAGTGATTATTCCCCTCTATTTGGCACTGGTGAGGCCACACCTGGAGTATTGTGTCCAGTTTTGGTCCCCCCACTACAGAAGGGATGTGGACAAATTAGAGAGTCCAGAAGAGGGCAACAAAAATTGTTAGGGGGCTGAGGCGCATGGCTTACGAGGAGAGGCTGAGGGAACTTGGGTTAGTCTGCAGAAGAGAAGAGTGAGGGGGGATTTGATAGCAGCCTTCAACTACGCGAAGGGGGGTTCCAAAGAGGATGGAGCTAGGCTGTTCTCAGTGGTGGCAGATGACAGAACAAGGAGCAATGGTCTCAAGTTGCAGTGGGGGAGGTCTAGGTTGGATATTAGGAAACACTATTTCACTAGGAGGGTGGGTTATCTAGGGAGGTGGTGGAATCTCCATCCTTAGAGGTTTTTAAGGCCTGGCTTGACAAAGCCCTGGCTGGGATGATTTAGTTGGGGATTGGTCCTGCTTTGAGCAGGGGCTTGGACTTGATGACCTCCTGAGGTCTCTTCCAACCCTAATCTTCTATGAAATGTTTGTTTTTAATAACCAAAGAATCTACATCTGTTGTCAACTACAAAGTCCTTGTTTGGAGCATGAGTGCACGTGGAGACATTTTCATAATTAAATCACATAGACTTATGTGAAAGGTCACATGATGATTGCCTGATTGTATTGTGCCTTCAAGTTTCTCTCTGGAACTGCTTTTGGAACTGGCACTGATCCCAGCCAGGGGACAAGGACAAGGACTGAGGACTACTACCTTGTTTTTAATTACATTGGTATCTAAGGGTATGGCTACACCCCAATTAAAAACCCAGGGCTGGTCTGTGCCAGTTGATTTGGGGTAACGGGGCTCAGGCTAAGGTGCTGTTTAATTGTCATGTAGACATTTGGGCTTGGGTTGGAGCCTAGGCTCTAGGACCCTGAGAGGTGGGAGGGAAGCCTGAACATCTACACGGCAGTTAAACAGCCCCGTAGCCTGAGCCCCATGAGCTTGAGTCAGCTGGCACCAGCCCGTCATGGGTTTTTAATTGTAGCGTAGACATACCCTAAGTAATTTGTAAATTCACTTCAGCTCTGATCCTGCAAAAGCATATCTTTAACTATATGACATTAAAGTGGAAATGAAAGTGGACGGATCCTCATGTGAGAGGAGTTGACTGCAAGCCATATAACCTCTCGGCACTTAGGGCTCGATAGTCAAGTGATAGCTAAGGGATCATAAAGAAAACGGCCTGGCAATGTGGGAGGAGACACAAAGCTAACAATGTTAACGAAATATGATACGGGGTCCTTTTCCAGAGAAGTGTGCTTGGTTATGATAATAATAATATATGCTGTTTCTATTGCATTAGCACCTAAGAATCCCAATCAAGGGCCCAGTTGTGTAAGGCATTGTATGCACAAATAATACAAAGACAGTCGTTGCCAAAGGGAGAGAGCTCAAAATCTGGGATTTAAATACAATAGGCAATACAGAATGGCAAATCACATCAACAAAGGACGTGACTATATAATTTGCAATTTATATGACCGAATTATTTATCAGTTATTTAATAGCAGAAGACTATTCTGTAACTGGAGATCAATAAATGGAAACAGGCAAAAGCTAGGAGAAAATGTTTAATATGAGCCAAGCTTTGATTGCAAAATAAAGGTAACATGAAACTGTGCTAAACTAGCTGTCACAATAGTTTATAACTATGAGTTTAAGGTAATGGGCTTTTCCCTTTTCAAAAAGAGATTTAATTAGGAAACACATTGAAAAAGTACATGATGATTTAAAAAATTTTTTTTTGTATGACTAACATTAACACAGGTAAACAAATTAAAATATTCACTGCACACCACTCATTACACTTTCATAAACAAACGCATTATAGCCAAGCTATTGATTTACAAATGAACACATCCAAGGGAAAGTGTCTAGGTTTGATTTATGACAATGGTAGGAAGTGCACTGAGAGCTGGAGCTGCTCCACAATTGATGCAACTATGGCAAAAAAAATTGCTTATGATAACGAAATAGCTGACGATCAACATTACATGTCCTGGCTCAGTGTGGAAACAATGCATTTGGGTCAATCAAACAGATGTTATTTGAGACCTATGTTATAAAAGTCTCACAATATACTTAAATCTGTGAAATAATACACAGATTAACTAATGTAACATTCCCCCTATGTAATTTTACGAGCAACCATGATGAGTCTTAGAGGCCATTAGTCTCTGCCATGTATTCCTCCCATATTTTTATCATTTCCTTCCTCTTGCTTTCAGTCATCACTGTTTGCATGGTAAATACGATTAGCTTAGCCCATCTACCAATTAAAAGTGAGTGAAAGCTTGGCCCGCTTCCCTCTTCAATGGTTTCTTTACAACTGATAATGAACCAGTCCTGTGGATAACTTTGAAAAGTTAGAAAACATCCTACACAGTTGTTTGTTCCAAAAACATATATATAATTTAAAGTGAGAATATAAAAGCAGAGCATCTGGACCCTGCGTTGAAGAACCTACAGTCTAAGTTCCTGATTCAATGCCCATTTTTGAATCAGGCCCTAGGTAGAGAGCATAGAAATGCAGGAATTAAGTTGGGATGGGGAACAACAGGCATGCATCTTGTCGGTTCCATGATTTTTGGTTGGATTTTTTGTTGTTGAGAGATTGTCATTTACTAGAAGGCATTGCAGAGTAGGTCAGGTAAAGAGTTCTAAGCAAAAGGGTAGTTGTAATCAGGCGCAGACTCACCCCTGCGGCGCCTCCTGCTGGTCATCTTGGGAATTAGCTCACCACTCGTTAGAGCGCCCTCTGCAGGCTAGGTGTCCCTCCCGGACCCTGGTGCCCTTGGCTTGGGTGCTGGCAGTACCCCACTCTCTCCCTGGGTTTCCCCATTCAGGGGAACCCCCACCCCCTATCCCCACATCGCCTCAGTCATGGCTACTGCCAGTCACCATCTAACCCCCGTGCCCTGGGGCGAACTGCAGTCTATCAGCCAATCATCACAGGCAACAAGGGGTTTGGACTGGCTGCTTTTACCCACCCTCAGGCTGCCCCTCTGCAACCCCAATACCTATGTGGGCCTAGAAATAGGTCCTGCAGCCTGGGGAGTTGCTGGCCTAGGGCTTCCCAGCCCCCATGGCCTTTCCCCAGCCCTGCCTCACTCTAGGTCCCCAATGAGTTCCCCAGCAGCCAGGCCTGTCTCTCTCTCCACTCAGAGGGAGACTCCTCAGCTTCTGGCTGCCCTGGCCGCTTTATAAGGCTGAGTTGCTCTGTTTGGGACATGGCCCCAGCTGCAGCCACTTCCCCAATCAGCCGGGATTTTGCTTTGCCCAGCCTCAGCCCTCTGCAGGGCTTTTCCAACCGCTCCAGGGCTGGAGCGGGTGTTCACCCCGCTACAGTAGTACATGGAGAAAGACCTGGCGATGGGTGAATGGGAGAAGGAAACAAAAGGGCTGAGCAATTGAGGTGAGGAGGGCAGCAGAGAGGTAGGCAGCAGCTTCAAGGATTTAATGCCTTGAAGATGAGGACAAAGATTTTAAATTGGATGGGGAAGATGGGAAGAAGTCAGTAAAAGAATTTGAAGGGTGACTGGGTGTGGTCATGGTAAGTGATTTCTGTGGAAGAATTTGGGATAAATTGAAGAGGTAAGGGGTGAGACTCCAGAAGGAGAGGCAACTTGAAGGAAAACGATGGCCTGGAGTATAAATATTTTCCTCCAAGATCTGAGAGCCACACAGGAATGTTCATCACAATATGAGTGACAGTCAATTTGAAATTTTTTCATGAAACGAAATTCCAAAAACAATTTTGTTTTGGGTCAGTCAAAATGTTTTGATAAATTTGAAACATTTCACTTCTATTTTGACACTTTTAAAAACATAAAATAAGGTACATTGTGAAACAAAAGTAATTTTGTCCAAACATTCCATTTAGAATTTTGGTTTATTTTCGAAATGTGTGGTTTTTTCAATTTTTTTAAAGCAAAATGTCATCAAAATCAATGTGATTTTGTTAAAAAAAAATCCCCTTCTACCAATAGAAGTTGGGCCAATCAAATATATTACCTCACCTACCGTGTCTTTCATTTAATTAAAAGAACATTTTTTATGGAAAACTGTTTCAATAAAATTTTCTCACCAGCACTACTGCTCACTATGCATAACATTTAGCATTTGCTTAAATATTTACAGGTTGGGGGTTTATGTCAAACCTTTCATTCCCAAATTGATCTTGTGGTCCCCTTCAAAGGAGAAAACTGTGTTTTCTGAAAATATTGGATATCTGGCTATGTCACACTTGTGACAACTCCTGTTTTAAAAACAGTGAGACTAACACAATTAAGAGAAAACAAAAATTTGGAGACATCTGTGAATTCCACTGTGCACTCTACTTGTAATGTTATCAGATACACTATGTGTACTGTTACTTAGGACAAACTTTTTTTCTGGGGACCCAGTTGAAGAAAATTGTTGATGCCCGTGACCCAACGGAGCTGGGGAAGAGGGGTTTGGGGTGTGGGAGGGGCTCAGAGCTGGGGCAGAGGGTTGGGGTGTGCGGGTGAGGGCTCTGGAGTGGGGCTGGGAATGAGGGGTTCAGGATGTGGGAGGGGGCTCTGGGCTGGGGCAGGGGGTTAGGGTGCAGGAGGGGGTCAGGGCTCTGGGCTGGGGGTGCAGGCTCTGGGGTGGGGCCAGGGATGAGGGGCTTGGGGTGCAGGAGAGGTTCCAGGTTTGGGGGGGCTCAGGGCTGAAGCAGGGGATTGGGGCGCGGGGTTGGGGCATGGACTTACCTCCGGCAGCTTTCGGTCAGCGGCGCAGCCTGGATGCAGAGGCAGGCTTCCTGCCTGTCCTGGCACCATGGACTGCGCTGCATCCTGGAAGCGGCCAGCAGCAGGTCTGGCTCCTAGGCGGAGGCACACAACTCTTGCCCGCAGGCACCGCCTTCCCCCCAGTTCCCATTGGCCAGAATGCAGAGCCGGTGCTTGGGACAGGGGCAGCGCGTGGAGCCCCGTGGCCCCCCGCCTAGAAGCCGGACCTGCTGCTGGATGCTTCTGGGGTGCAGCGTGGTGTCAGAATGGGTAGGCACTAGCCTGCCTTAGCTAGGCAGCACCACCGATGGAACTTTTAACGTCCCGGTCGGAGGTGCTGACCAGAGCGACCCAGTGCCTGACATGCCACAACCCAGTACTGGATCATCACCCGAACTTTGAAAAATGCGGACTTAGGGTAACATGTCACTGTAGAACCCAAAACACTACCTGTGCTCAACAGCTTTTGTAATTATTTTCAGGGTTCACACTATCAAATTAAAGCTCAGAAAGGTGCTACCTTGATAGATGTATATGATTATTATTTATTATAATGAACCAGGGCATCCTTGTGCTAGGCATTGTACCAACACAGAACAAAAAGATGGATATTTTCTGACTGCGTGTAATAGTATGAACAATCAAATAAGGTACTTTGCTGACAGTCAGAATAAATCTAAGTTTTATTGATCAAATCCTTGCTTTTGAAGCCAGGCTGCTCAACCCAAAAGGCTTTCCTTAGAGGACAAGAAGGGAGTGGGGACTCTGCTGCTAGGAAAATAACAGTTCCAAAATTTTTTCATCAATATCTTAGCTATTATTTGAAGCTCTTTCTTTCTGACTTTGCAGGATTATTATGTGTCAAAAAAGATCCATCAGTGATCTGTAAGCAATTCTGTCTTGCAGCCAACCACAAAGACCCGTCAAAGGGGAATACATCTAAAGCTAAGCTGGATCTGATTTGTTCATTTCATGACAGACTTGCATTACTATTTTTCCCCTATGCACCCGTTTATCAGAGGGCTCTGTCAAAAACAGTCATTTATAGTAGTTCTCTTTAACATCATTCATAGGTAGGAATCTTAGTGGATGGGGGAAGAACGGGGGAGATAGTTTTTGTACAAGGTCACTATGCAGAACTCACCAGAGTTGCATGGCTTCTGACCAGTTATTTTAACAGAAACCATTGCATTTCAGTAGAGTGATTTTGTCCTCACCCACAACTATTTCACATTTGGGGACAATATATACCTTCAAGTCAGCAGCACTGCTATGGGTACCCGCATGGCCCCACATTTTTATGGCTGACTTAGAACAACGCTTCCTCAGCTCTCGTCCCTTAGCGCCCCTCCTCTACTTGGGTTACATTGATGACATCTTCATCATATGGCCCCACGGGAAGGAGGCCCTTGAAGAATTCCACCTGGATTTCAACAATTTCCACCCCACCATCAACCTCAGCCTGGACCAGTCCACACAAGAGATCCACTTCCTGGACACTGCAATGCAAATAAGTGATGGTCACATAAACACCACCCTATACTGGAAACCTACTGACTGCTGTACTTATCTACATGCCTCCAGCTTCCATCCAGGACACATCACACGATCCATTGTCTACAGCTAAGCCCTAAAATATAACCAGATTTGCTCCAATCCCTCAGACAGAGACAAACACCAACAAGATCTTTATCAAGCATTCTTAAAACTACAATACCCACCTAGGGAAGTGAGGAAACAGATTGACAGAGCGACACGGGTACCCAGAAGTCACTTACTACAGGACAGGCCCAACAAGGAAAATAATAGAATACCACTGGCCATCACGTACAGCCCCCAGCTAAAACCTCTCCAGCACATCATCAACGATTTAAACCTATCCTGGAAAACGATCCCTCACTCTCACAGACCTTGAGAGGCAGGCCAGTCCTTGCTTACAAACAGCCCCCCAACCTGAAGCAAATACTTACCAGCAATTACACACCACACCACAGAAACCAACCCATGTAACAAACCCCGTTTCCTACTCTGTGCCCATATCTACTCTAGTGACACCATCAGAGGACCCAACCACATGAGCCACACCATCAGGGGCTCATTCACCTGCACATCCACTAATGTGATATATGCCATCAGGTGCCAGCAATGCCCCTCTGCCATGTACATTGGCCAGACTGGACAGTCTCTATATAAAAGAATAAATGGACACAAATCAGACATCAGGAATGGTAACATACAAAAGCCAGTAGGAGAACACTTCAATCTCCCTGGACTCTCAATAACAGATTTAAAAGTAGCCATACTTCAACAAAAAAACTTCAAAAACAGACTTCAAAGAAAAACCTCAGAGCTACAATTCATTTGCAAATTTAACACCATTAATCTGGGCTTGACTAGGGACTGGGAATGGCTGGCTCACTACAAAATTTTCCCTCTCTTGGTATTGACACCTCCTCATCAATTATTGAGAGTGGACCACATCCACCATGATTGAATTGGCCCCGTCAATACTGGTTCTCCACTGGTAAGGTAACTCCCTTCTCTTCATGTGTCAGTATATTTACGTCTACATCTGTAATTTTCACTCCATGCCTCTGAAGAAGTGGGTTTTTTACGCATGAAAGCTTATGCCCAAATAAATCTGTTAGTCTTTAAGGTGAGACCGGACTCCTTGTTGTTTTTGTGGATACAGACTAACACAGCTACCCCTCTGATACTAAAGAAATATATTGCTCATAGAAGATGCCATACTGAATATCTGCTTACCCAGTGTACAGTATAGCATGAGAAGTGGTGCTGAAAGCATCCCAAAATTTCCTCTCAATGATATTTGTGTGCTTCAGTCTTGACAAGAAAGACCACTAGTTGTGACTGTAGCTTTTGAAATATGGATCCCTGTTCACTACAAATTATAGGGAAGCCACCAATTCATTTCACGTAGTGTACTGTCCAGCCCCCAGAGGCCAATGAGGTGCATTTCCTGCTGACCTGGAACTTTATTCAAGACAGTGATTGGAGACTGAATGCTGCATCCTCTATTATCCATCTTTGGTCTCATTCACCTCCCCCAGACCACTCATGGGTGCTGTGGTGACGAGTTACTTTGTTGTGGTGTGTATGTTATCTTGGGAGTAATTTAGATAGCAGAGCATACACATCTGTGGTTCTGTACTAATGTTTGGATGGTACTGTTCTTGCTGGCTAGGGGCTTGTAGAAGAAAGACACACTTAAGCTGTTTTATGGCAAGGCTCTTACATGGTTGTCTGTGGCTGTAAAATACATGTGTTTATATAGCTGTGGCAGTGATGAGTGAATGTTAAAGGCTCAGTTTAAGTTAGCACCCAAGAGTACTGATGCCTATTGAGAACTCTTTGTTCTAGCGATCCGGTTGGAAATCTCCGGAGAACTGTCCTTGCTAGCAGGATTTCCAGGGTTTCTTTCTTTTGGGAAGATAAAAAATACAATGAAAACTGCCTTTCTCAAGGTATTTTGGTACCGATGCTGCTTGGAGCTAGCATGTGGAGAGACCTACATAAATACCGGTGAGGGTCCTGCATAATAAAGGCCAATGAAAGGTTTATGTTATGAGAATTAACTCTTCATTGCAGTGGGAGAAATCCTGCAGTACTAGACATCCATGAGTGAGTTAGACATATCTCACTGCTAGCCATTTTAGAGGGAATAGTAGGTTAGATAATTTCAGAGACATTTGGCCAGCCTTTTAAGGGAACAGTGTTTAGTAAGTAATAGCTTACTAAATTAGATTCAGTTGGGCATGGGCTTCTATCTACTTTCATGAGCCAAGTGAAGCGAAAAGCTACAGATTTGGACATGGGTGCGGTGTAGAAGGAGTGAGTGTCAGTTCCGTGGCATTTCCCCCCCTTCTCTGATCTCTGCAGAAGCCCTCTGCCTGCACACTGTTGGGATTGGCTTCTAAGGTTGGACTGAGTGCAGGAGAGGACATGACCAGGGGGTATTTCCACAGCATTATGTCCCTCCCTGCTCAATCTCATAGGGACTCTTTGTATACTTATTCTTAATCCCAGCATCCATTTGCTGGGAAGGACACATGGATTAGCTTTCATGTCGCACTCCCCATCAGTACCGGCCCATGCCGGGGAAGCTAAAGATCCACCACCCTGGTTCAGGGAGCTACTATCAGCATGGCTCTGCAGCTCCTTTCTGGAGTTGAGCCTTTAGGTAGCAACCCATTAGAAGACAGGAGCAGATACCCAAGATATGGAGCAGTTTAATAGCATTTATTTTCAGCATTTGCTATTCTTTAAAAATATAAACCTGTACAAATTGAATATCAGGTCTCAACCATACACTGTCCTTAGGACTTATTGGCCAAGAAAAAATAGTTATGGACACCATTATCTTTCTCTAGCTAATTTCATGTTCTATTATTAAATGTCCTATTCAAAGACTGTTCCATTACATCACTCTAGCTAGGAGCTCAAGTTCCAGAGGTGAAAGGCCAATACAGTAAAGAGAAGTCTTAATCCCGTGCTCCACCCAAACTGCTAATTATTCAAGTTCAAAAGATTTCCTTTGCAGTTTTCCCACCTGTTTAATATGTAAGGACTGAACACTTGGGATGACACAACCATTTCCTGTATTTATGGGAAGTGTTGTTAGGAGCAGCTCCTAATCCCACGTGTAATGCTTCACTTGTGTATAGCAGAAAAAACGGACCAAGAACTTGAGCTAAGAGTCTCTAAATCATTCTAAAGTTACATGGGTAACTGGCTATGGGCATTTCATTGACCCAAAGGAACTGAAAGTTGTCATTCTCTTAAATCTATTGGATTTATCCAGCTGGTCTGTGGTCTCAGTTTAGTTTGTAATGGCAAAGAAATACCAGACAAGTAAACATATGTAGTCACCATCAGAACTGACAGACAGACCAAGGACTGAATAGCTGTGGAAACTGAAATCTACTCTCAACCCCTAGATGTGGTCCCTAAAAGGTGCGGTTGTGTGGCAGTGTGAGGAATCTTGCTCTGCTGCTACCTGAAGAAACAGAGGGTTTCCACATCCAGGGGACTTTCCTGAGCAATAAATTGACTAGAAAAATATCAATGACAACCATGTATTTTGGCAAACGGAGAACATCTGATGTTGGAGAGTAAGACATTTTTAGAGGGGCTCATAGTGGGATCTGAGTCCCTAATTCTGGGAAGAAGATAATCACCCATCTTGACAAAGCTAAATTGTTTGCCATATTCTAATGGATAATTCTAGCCAAAACTACTTTAAAGTTGAGAGTGCACATCAATAATTTAGCATAATAGGAATAGTGTGATTATTCCCCAAACAAGCATTATAAGCCCATATAAAGGTTAAATTGAAAAGAAATCCAAATATGGTAAGGTATAGAAATGCACAATTAATGCTCCAAAACCATCTTAATTCTGCCCTGTAGTGGCACCATGAAATATCCATACTATTATGATTAATGAATATTAGTGTTCATGGTACCAGATTAAATTCAACTGATTTTTAAAGACACATTAGATTTTTTTTCACATATTTTTTCCTCATGGGGAAAAGATAGAGAGATGTAAAGGAGTTGGGGAAGGAGGGTAGAATAATCAAAAGGGAGAGAGTGAAAGCAAGCATGCAAAGTGTTAAGTGAGAAACAAGTGTGAATGGGAAGTGACAGGAAATGAAGGCAAGAGAGAAAAAAGTAGGAGTAAAAGTGGAAAGAGAGAAGTGATCACTTGATTTTTCAGCTGCAACTCCCAATGAAGTCAGTAAAAGCTACTAAAATGTGCCCCAGGAGATGTAGGTTGCTTAATCTTTTGGAGCTGTATTGTACTGTGGTCCAGAGATGACGTACTTGTATTCTAGAAGCCTTCCACAAATTCCACTAACCTCTTGTATCACAGAAAGGTATTTGCATTAGTATCTTAGAGAAATCTTCTTGCTGACAAGGCTACCAAGATGAAAGGCTTTAGAGGATCTGCTGTCTAAGGGCCTGGTTCTGAATGTCCTGTGAGCAGTGAAGCCCAGCACCTTAAACAGTCTGAGCCCTGTGTCCCAGGAACACCATGATACCAACTAGCAGAAGGCACAGGGGATACATAGGGTATTACAGAGATCCCCAGAGTAAGATATATTCATAGATTCATAGATTCTAGGACAGGAAGGGAGCTCGAGAGGTCACTGAGTCCAGTCCCCTGCCCTCATGGCAGGACCAAATATTGTCTAGATCATCCCTGATAGACATTTATCTAACCTACTCTTAAATATCTCCAGAGATGGAGATTCCACAACCTCCCTAGGCAGTTTATTCCAGTGTTTAACCACCCTGACAGTTAGGAACTTTTTCCTAATGTCCAACCTAAACCTCCCTTGCTGCAGTTTAAGCCCATTGCTTCTTGTTCTATCCTTAGAGGCTAAGGTGAACAAGTTTTCTCCCTCCTCCTTATGACACCCTTTTAGATACCTGAAAACTGCTATCATGTCCCCTCTCAGTCTTCTCTTTTCCAAACTAAACAAACCCAATTCTTTCAGCCTTCCTTCATAGGTCATGTTCTCTAGACCTTTAATCATTCTTGTTGCTCTTCTCTGGACCCTCTCCAATTTCTCCACATCTTTCTTGAAATGCAGTGCCCAGAACTGGACACAATACTCCAGTTGAGGCCTAACCAGCGCATATATATGCATATATATGCATATAGTTCACCAAAAGGTGGCATGTGAGATCTCTTCCAAGAGCTAGTAGCTCATTGGTCTTCCTAATTGCTGCAAGAAAATAAGAACGGCCATATTGGGTCAGCCCAAAGGTCCATCTAGCCCAGTAGCCTGTCTTCCGACAGTAGCCAATGCCAGGTGCCCCAGAGGAAATGAACAGAACAGGTAATCATCAAGTGATCCATCCCCTGTCGCCCATTTCCAGTTTCTGGCAAATAGAGGCCAGGGACACCATCCCTACCCACCTGGCTAATAGCCATTGATGGACCTATCCTCCATGAATTTATCTAGTTCTTTTTTGAATCCTGTTATAGTCTTGGCCTTCACAACATCCTCTGGCAAAGAGTTCCACAGGTTGACTGTGCGTTGTGTTAAGATAAACTTCCTTTTGTTTATAGACTAACAGACGTATAGGAGCATGAGCTTTCGTGGGTGAATACCCACTTCTTTGGATGCATGCTCCTATACGTCTGTTAGTCTATAAGGTGCCACAGAACTCTTTGCTGCTTTTACAGATCCAGACTAACACGGCTACCCCTTTGATACTTCCTTTTGTTTGGTTTAAACCTGCTGCCTATTAATTTCATTTAGTGACCCCCTAGTTCTTGTGTTATGAGAAGGAGTAAATAACACTTCCTTATTTACTTTCTCCACACGAGTCATGATTTTATAGATCTCTATCATATCCCCCCTTAGTCGTTTCTTTTTCAAGCTGAACAGTCCCAGTCTTTTTAATCTCTTCTCATACGGAAGCTGTTCCATACCCCTAATCATTTTTGTTGCCCTGCAAGATGTTTGTACAGGAAGTAGTTTGAGATCTGTAAAATACTAGGTTCCAAAACAATGGAAGTAAAGCTTGTCACCTGAGTCATGGTGAACATCAGAGCTGACTCAGTCAGCCTATAGAACAATAACCATCTGTGGAAATAGGCTCAGTCTACTGTCTGGGCCAGGCACAGGCCTGAAAATTTACAAAGACAAAGGAACCCCAAGTTAAGCTTCTGAAAAGGGACCTACAGGGTACGAAATAATTGTCTTTAACTACATAACAAGGGTGGGGGTTAAGGTTTTTTTCTTTCACCCAGGAGTAAGATGACAGAAGATCACAGCCAAGTCTGGCTCTAAGATGCTGGAAGGACTTTGAGTGAGTATTGATCTATAAGATAGAAAAGTATCAAGTTAAATAAGCCTAAGTTTTAGGATGTGATTTATTATTTTATATGTAACCATTTGTTTCCAATCCTTCTACTTGCTCTCACTCAAATCTCTACACTTTGTTAAATAAACTTCTACTTATTTCACACTAAACTTATCTAAGTGCTGTGTGTTAAACTGAGTAGCAATCTCAGGTGTAAGGGGTAGGCTGGGATGTGCTGTTCCTTTGGGAGCAGTGAATCTGTAAATGCTGTGTGTGTTTAGTGGAACAGCGTCTTGGCACTCCAGGGGGATCCTCAGGGTTTGGAGTGTGCCTATCTTTAACCTGTAGAGAGAGAACAGGGCCTGTGTGGGCCAAGAGGTGAGTGCCTGTGTTGCCTGTGGCTGGTGCAGTTAGGAGCTGACCCATGGTCAGTCACAGAGAAGGCATCTTCACACAAAGGCCAGGTGTAAACAAGGTGCCCCACAGCATTGTATTTCCCCCAGAAGTGTCACAAGCTCCATTAAGAAAGAGAGAATCAGAGAAATTTGAAAATTGTGGATGCAAAACAAGTAGGAGGAGGGATTTAAAAGCCGGGTAGACTGAACTCCCCCTTGCAGTCCAGGAAGAACACCTACTCTGAGGCTTCCAGCTCCCCAGATATCACCTCTCTTGGATGTAGACATGTAGACAGTCTCCCTGCTGATTACGCTGTTTCCAGGCTGCACAGTTCCCTGCCTACACTGTGAATCCCCTAGCAAAGTTAGACTATCTAAGCAGACCTGCTGTGCTTTGCTTTATTTTTGAAGGCTATGAACAGGGTAATTGCCACAGATATAAGTCACCACAAGCTCTCTGTAAGCAAGCACGTTTATTCTTAAGGCAAAAGCATTACAGAAAAACATGTTAAAAACAATATAAGAACCTACACACATGCTAGTAAGGTAACAGAGATTAGGTAAGGGCTCTGGCCAGTGATCAGTCCCTCAAACCACACCAGTGGGTTTTTCTGTGGTCACAAGGGATACGTCTACACAGCAATTAAACACCCATGGCTGGCCCTGATCAGCTGATTCAAGCTCACGAAGCTCAGGCTGCAGGACTGTAAAATTGCTGTGTAGGCCTTTGGCTCAGGCTCTGGGACACCATGAGTGGGGAGATACCCAGAGTCAGGGCTCCAACCCAAGCCTGAATGTCTACACAGCAATTTATACCCCCCCTCCCCCAGCCCAAGTCTGAGTCAGCTGACCTGGGCCAGCTGCAGCCATGCTGTGGGACTTTTATTTCAGCATAGACATACCCATATTCAGAACAGCTGTTAGCTCAAAGCAAGTACCCCATGAATCTGAGAGTCACTCTTCTATGCAGTTTGGGCTTCTGATGTTGTCTTAATTTAACAGGTGATCAGGAGACAGTGGGTTTCTCCTCAGGGCACAGCTTCAAAAGGATGGGTCCAGAGGAGAGTAATTAGCATTCCTCTCCTCCCAAGTATTTCATAGGAAACCCACTCAGCTAAAAGTTCAATCTTGTCTGGCCCACTGTTTTAAAATCTCTTAACACTTCCCTGGATTTACATTAGTTCAGTCTCCCCTTTACAAAACTTAGATATAATCCCACAATAATACATATGCATTTTTAGTAAAATGAATTACTAAAATACTTAAATTAAACTTTATTGAATTAAGTTTAATTCAGTAAGGTTTATTTTAATTCAATAACGTTTGTCTAGGATATTAGAGGAAATTGCCATATCTAGCCTTTGTTGTTGTTTGCCTCATTTGTTTGTTTCCCAAACATCCTCAGAAGACACATCTGAAAACTGTTACTGGTGTGATGCAGGGGTAGCCCTATTGCCATGACTACAGAAGGCAGGAAGAAGTTTATATATTTATGCAATCAATCAGATTTTGCCAGGTATAAATTAATAAGAGAAGGTGGATAAAAGATTGGCCAGTGTGTGTTACAAATTTGATTTCTTTATCCCCTACTGTTGTTCATAGTCAAAGATTTTAGGGCTGGAAGGGACCACTGTGATAATCTAATTTAACTGTCTGCATAACACAGGCTATAGAACCTCACCCAATAATTTCTGCATCACGCCCATAATTTCTGTTTGAGCTACAGTGTATCTTTTGAAGGATAGTCAGTCCTAATTTAAAGCCTTCAAGTATTATGCTAATGTCATGGCAGGATTAATGATTTACAAGTGTGAAGAAAAAAGCTCCATTGTCATTTGTCACTGACTCTTGCTGTATAGTGCTGCTGTGTGAAAGCCTGCTGGAAACTTTATCATTCATAGAAACCACAATATTGCATTTCTAAGAAACCAATAGCTGGTACTTTGCAGTGCAGTAACACACTATAATGTCAGGTCAGAGCTAGAAAATTTAAGGGAGATTATTTTATTTTTACTTTTCCTGGCTGAATATTTAAAGCTAAAAGAAGAAATTTTTTTACCAGAGGAGCTAATTCACATAATTTAAGCATCAAGAAAGAAGTGCTTAAGTTGTCTTAATATAGTATGTAATGATGTAGTAGGAGGCCTTGACACTAATCTGTTAACTATTTTTCTTATAGAGTGCTCTAAAAGTATCTTTGACAGTTACCTTGTAAATCAGATATATTTTAGTAGAAATTGCATTGCCAGCATAAACATAATTGCAAGACAAGAAAGAGGTTTCAGCTGATCTCTCACCATAAAGCATGAATTATAGTGGCAGTCTTACTGACAGTACAATGAAAACTGTTCTAACAATTACCCCCACAAGGTAACCCTTGCTTCAGCAATATTTTACAGTAGCCCAAGATTTCCAGTAGCATTCTGAAGGATGTTTTTAGTTGAAGTTCTGCTTAATGAGTTGTCCTTGTCCCTTGGTCATTTAAAACCAGTCTCATTGTATCTCATGGAGTTGAAAATCAGGAAAATGATTTTACCAAAAATTTTGAAATTAGAAATTTGTTTCTATTTTGCAGAGTTGAAAGGGATTTAGTTTTCAGTTTTTCATGAAATTTTCTCTGATGAGTTTTACCAAAATTTTGATTGAAATTTTTATCAAAATGAGAAACGCTCTCAATATCAATTTCAGTAAAAGAATATTGCAGGAAATTATGTGAAAATACAAAATTTTGATAATGACAGTTTTTTCCCCCAAAAAGTTTTGCTTTGGAAATAAAGGACATTTTTTGATGGAAAAGAAAATTGTTGTGTGAAAAATTTCAGCTAACTCTGTCAACTGATCCTGATCCCATTGTAGCCAATGTCCAAACTCCTATAAACTTCACTAATAGCAGATCTGCCCTTTATAGCATCTAGTTACACCTTTCCGTTTTCCCATTGGCCGATCTCTTAAATGATTATTCATTTTAAAGACCTGTCCCTCGACACTTTATTTATCCTGGCCAATTCCCCAGTATGATGAAACTGAAAAGTGCAATATAGGAGCAGCATAACACTACCAAATCTTCACAAGGAAAGAAAACTATATATCATGTCTTATAGTTAAATATATTTTATTTTAATGTGTTGTTTTATGTGATGAATGTTCATGATTTGAAAACACACTTCCAATAGGTATTCAAAGATAATTTACTTTTTTGAGTTACAAGAATGGTGACATTAGAATGTACTTGGAGTAATCAGCTTTATTCTGTTTTCAGATTCTTCAGCTCCGTTTCTTGAACTACTCATCTATAAAAGATGTTTATTGTTTTTTATACTCAGCTGGTTTGAATATTATCCCATAATGAAAATAATTGTTTATGGATTACTTTTTCCTTCTCCATTTTGTTTGTTTGTTCTAGATTTGGATTTTAAATGATATAGTCAGGAGTTCAGATTACAAAAAAAGTAAAACATTGGGGGTGATGGTAATTTTTGGTTTATGAATCACTTGGTCAATTTTAATCCCTGCTCTAATCCTGATTCACTTTGCGGCCTTATGGCATCACTTAAAATGTGGGTAATAATATGTCAAAGAGCTATTATGAAAATTATTGAGCTTGTAGAATGCTTTATCTATCAAAAGATGTATATAGGTGCTAAAAAGCGTTGAGTCTAGTTTTCAGACTTGGGTGCCTAAAGTTTGGTAACTCAATCAATATGAAGAGTGCATCCATTATCATTTGAATTTAGCCTCTGACCTACTGGAGATTCCTAACTAGCAGAGACCTCGAACTGGATTTAGGATATCAGAAAAGGGGAGATGGCCTGTGGAAGGCATAAACATTCTCTGAATCATGTAAGGGCTAGGAGTGGAAGACTGGGGGAAAATTAACTTAGGTAAAGGTTTAGATTCAACTGAGTACAGTCTGGTATGCGGACTGAAGTTCTAGTTAGATCTCTGTTTTTCTGAAGGGCCAACCCTTAATTTTTACCCAATTTTTTTTTTTGCAAAATATATTACAGTTATAATAAATTAAATAAAACATTGTGTGATCTGAATTGAAAAAACTTCATGATGGGTAAATTGTATATTTTTTCATTAAGTTAAAAAGGACCAGGAAACCTACAGCAAGTAGATATGTGTTTTCTCACTTCTTGGTTGTAGAAGAGTGAGAATTAGTGGGAGAAAGAGGGAGTTCAGAAATGGGGTTGGTGTGTTTTGTGATTTTTTGATTTTGCGACTGGAGCCCCTGGTCACAATATCATTCCACAGAGTCCAAGTTATGTTTCTAACTGTTATGGTTTCAAAGAACACGTTTAAAACCTAAACTGCAGTGTTGTGTCCCTGAGTTCGCATACAGCCTTAAACAAGAGCATTGAAGTGTGAACTATCACATTCATCCCAATGGTTTAACTATGAAATCTAAAGATGAGTGATTAATGTAAAATGTTGTTAACATAATATAACATAATAACATGTTGTTATTTCTACTGCTGCTCCTTTATCTGAGGCATCTGGCTGATATATTTACCTCACAGTTCCAAACTATCTGCCATGTTTTCTGGAGTGCCAAGAATCACAACTGCCTCCCTCCCAGTTGCCAACACCTCCAAATTCTCTGGACGGCTTCTAGGACATAGCTGTGCACTGTCAGTGCAAATATCTCTGACACTTTCCAAAGTGAAAAGGTGGGCAGAGTACATAATAAATTGCACATAACATCAAAATAAATAATCTAGAGCCTACAGTGTTAGCTGTATTGATGTTTTTCATAGTTAATTTTATTTAATAAAAATGTTTCTTTATTAATATAAATTAAGCTGTTGCAGAATTTCCAGTCTGGTGCCCCAGCATGCCATAAAACCAGGTGTTCTTGTTGTAGAATTTAAGTCCACCTTGCCTGACAGAGTATGCAAGGCTTTGCCCAGAGAATGTGCATTGTTAGTGTTTGCCAACTTTTACAAGACAGCAGGGGACAGAACTCAGAGACTGAGGAAAGATTAGCAGCTCCAGCAATACCTCTAGCAATAATAACTCCCAGTACTTGCTTGGGAGGCTGGAACTATGAGTATATCCTCTTGATTTTATGGTTACACAAAATGAGTCAATATTGAAGAAACAGAAAATCCTTCAGGGGAAATGAAGATACCACTGAAGGAAATATAACCAGATGGGCTAGGTTGGCTGTTGAATTCAATGCCAAAAGTTGTAAAATAATAATTATAACAAGGTTGGGCTCCTTCCGTTCACTGATTGTAAACCAAAGCAAACTGACTGAAGCTCAGGTGCTGCAAGTTGCCAGTAAATGCTCTTCCAGACTCCAAAGAAAATACTTTCCCTCCCTTGTTTTAACCGGATTGATCTGTGACTTTTTTACTAAGTGGATGTAATGTAATTGTATTAACATAATTCTATTCCCTAAATTAATCAAGTGATTTAGGCCTAAACTCTAGTTTTTGTTTAATAAAAGGGTTAAAAAAAGGCTTCATCTATAACTGTTGTAACTATGCACCTATGGTACTACTGTGAATGCTGATATCACAATGGCTGGGTGACTCACTTTACTCAATGCATACAAGTGCAAATGCTGATATCACTAGCCTGTCAGTGCTAGTATCACAGCAGCTTCTATTCCTGACCAGCCATACTAGATCTTCAGGAGCAGCAGCTGTAGGTAATGTTGCAAAGATGGCCCAGAAGTTAGGGTGTTAACCTAGATATGTAGGTTCAAATCCCCAGTCTGTCATAGACTTCCTGTTTGATCACTTAGTCTCCCTCTGCCATAGTTCAGTTCCTAATCAATAAAATGGGCATAATAGTACCTCCTTACCTCACAGGAGTGTTGTGAGCTGCTAAGATACAACAGTAATGAGCCATCTAGGTATCACAGATAGCTTTATTGTGCCTCTGCGTAGAGCACTTGGGGTCTTTGAGCCAGCTTCTTGCAGATTGCCTGAATGTATTAACTACAAAGGAATGGAGTGCTTGTATTTCTTACACTATTCCCTGTAGCAGGCTGCAAAGGTTATTAGTTCTTCCCTCCCAATGGTAACATGGAGGTTGAATTCTTGAGCTGAAAATGACCTGCTTGATGATTATAAGGTCTAAGAAAGAAAGTCTGCTCTACCATTCTGTTATGATCTTTGCCATATATATTGATAATCTTTTGCTTGGTATCCATATAGTCAGGTGTGCATGATGAAGTGGGCATTCGCAAAACATTTGACCAAAGTGTTTAAAACAACAATTAATGTGCTGTAAATTTTCAGTAGTGTCTATTTGGATGTCTCACTTTTTGAGTGCCAAACTTGACACCTGCAGTATATCAAGATGGCCACCCAAAAACTGAGGCACAAAATTAGTGAACATTTTGTTTTGCATGTGTGTGTGAAAAATTACAACTGTATTATTGAGAATTTCTACTCAACTGAAAGAAGATTTGTTATTAGGCAAAGTTTAAATTGGAAGATCAAAGATTCAATTTTATATATTTCTATTTTTGGAAGACTCCATAAACTATTCCAGATATTGTAACTAGTGTACCTACAAGGGCTTTTGGTTTCCCCAAGGTCAGTATATTTCTATTTTCCTTAGTACAATGGCCTTTGTCTCTAAGGAAATAGGGATGGACAGAAAGCTTGATGTTTGTATTTGTTTTAAATGATTTGGGCCAATTTTTAGATCTGAACAAAAATGAACAGTAATATTGTCTCTTAAAGCTCAATCAGTCGAAGATGCTATTTTTTGTAGAAAAGGAACAACTTTTGGTTCATATTTTTAAAATCTTAGGCCCTGATCATAGAATATCAGGTTGGAAGGGACCTCAGGAGGTCATCTAGTCCAATCCCCTGCTCAAAGCAGTACCAATCCCCAACTAAATCATCCCTGCCAGGGCTTTGTCAAGCCTGACCTTAAAAACCTCTAAGGATGGAGATTCCACCACCTCTCTAGGTAACCCGTTCCAGTGCTTCATCACCCTCCTAGTGAAAATGTTTTTCCTAATATCCAACCTAAGCCTCCCCCACTGCAACTTGAGACCATTGCTCCTTGTTCTGTCATCTGGTACCACTGAGAACAGTCTAGATCCATCCTCAGGTAAACACGTACTTATATACTTAACTTTAAACTGCCCAATACTTTTGAAAATCTGTCCATTTGTTTAGGTGCTTAAACATTGATGTCAGAACCTAAGTTTAGGATCTTATTTTTTAAAAATCTTGGCCAATGTACAGTCAAATCTAGAAAAAACAGAGAGAAATACTTTTGTGTATTTTAGTTATAAATGCCAGGTGTTACCTGTTGCAATAGAAGGTAAGAGTTTCAGGCAGAATGTGCTTTTTAAGTTGGTAGTGTCCCTTTAAGAGTGCTGCATGCCACATTTTGTGTGAAATAAAGCAGGTGTTTAGTAGTGCACAGGGACATTATACAACAGAGTAAGAAAGCAAGTGAAGAGTAATTGCTGCAATTGAAACAGTAAGGAAATTCATCTGTTTCCTCAGTATGTGCTCAAGGTTCCACTAATGCTAAAATGGGCATTCAGCAAGTTAAGAAACTTTAAAATATTTATTTTCAGATCCTCAAGGATATAAAATAAGAATAGTAAATGTTGATAGCTACATGAAATGATGGAGAAAAGCCAGGCTTTCCTGGATATCTGTGGGACCATCAGGATGCTTCACTGCGCATTGGAACCAACCAGCATATCACTAGGGGAATCAAAATAGATTTTTAAAAAGGTTATTATGGACCCAATTCTGCAAGGTCTTTACTCATGTGAGGACTCTTCGCTGACAAGAGTAGCTCCGCTAACTTGAGTGAAAATGTTAGTGTGAATAAGGGCTTGTACCATCCAGGCCTTTGCTGCTGTTTGGGTGCTGAATGCTGCTCTATCTATTTAGGGAAGGATTCATTTTCTGTTTTACAGGATCACAATTTGGGGTGGAAAAGAACAAACAATAAAGGGAAACAAATAAACCAAAAGATACAATTTTGTCTAGAAAATTTGGATAGGAGTTGAAAGCATTCAGTTGTACAACAGTGTCATGACTTACATTACGTGCAGTTTCCTGTCTTCAAGGCATATAAACACATGATTTTTATTTTTTTTTTAACCAAAATGTGCAGCACTTGAGATACATGTTTCTGGCTGATAATTAGAGACAGACAATAGGCATGAATTCAGCAAAGCATTTAGGCACATGTCACTGTTTTGCTGAATCAGGGCCATAACTTGTAATGAGTAACTTATTTGATGAATTACACCTCTTTTTCTGGTGTGTGAAGTGTCCACAAACAGATCATGGTTTTCTCAGATACATCTGTTTAATCAAAATTATTTGTCAGTAATTTCTGTGAATAATTCTTGGTCTGCAACCCAATTGCAAACAGTTCATTGCATGTATTGGATATTCAGAATTAAAGGAGTCAGGTCCTGTGTTGATGAAATTATAATGCCTTTCTTTGTAATGCATCTTTAGATTTTGAAGAGCACATGTCTGACTGCATGAACATTGTGCTCTCAGAGTAGCTGCAGTCTTGTTAGAGAAAATATGCATCCTCACTGTATTGCATAAAAACTTTACTTTTGTTCTTTTTTTCTTGTTTTCCTTAATTAAAAAATAAATGATCTTAGGTTCTAATTATATGATTGCACCTTATGTTTGGAAGAACATAACAGTGAACAGTGGTGGTTTTATTATTTGCTTCAGGTTTTTCAGAAGAGGAAGTAGTAAGAAGTTACATATGCTGTGAAATGATTAAATTTTTAGCTGATAAAATTAGTCCATCCATTTATTAGAATACTGCACTGTGTATATAGTACAGAATCGGATATTTTCTTTGAAATGAGTTTTTACAAAAAAGAAACTGAGTTTCCTAAATATAATCTAGATTGGATGTGTGTGCATGCAATAATTCGAAGAGTAGAAGACATCCATTTTAGAGACTCGTAAAAACTGTAAAAATGTGTAACTATAGTCTAGGCTATAAACTTGTATTTTACACAGAATCCCTGTAATCAGTATTATTTCATCACAATTAAATAAACACATTTATATCTGATTATATCATGGGAAATTGAAGGTCATGTCAAGCTCAGTGCTAAAAGTAGAAGTGTAAGAGGAAACAGATTTCCCCAGGTTTTTTTTTTTCCAACTTCCAGCATTTTTTCCCCCCGTTTTGAACATACCATGAAGCAAATCAGGCTTATTTTAAGGTCATACAGTATATGTGAAAAACCATTTCCATAGCATGTTCCTCAAAAGGTAAAGGCTGGTGTCTCTGGGGAAGTTTCAGTCCCCTTCAAGGGAGGTTCACATGAGCCAAAGGGAAATGAAAAAGGAATAAATGTTCTCGCTTCATCTTTAGGACTCAGCACAGGGCAGAATTGTCCCTTGCAAACCAAATGGGCACAGATAGTTTTGCTTTTGCTGAGCCCTTAGGGTATGTCTACAATGCATTTTGGAGCTTGCAGGAGCGAGTGGCCCAGCCCGTGCTGATAAACTCAGGTTGGCAGGGCTCATGCTAGTGCTCAAAAATAGTTGCATAAAAGTTCCAGCTTGGGCTGTATCTCTGGCTCTGAAGCCTCAGATGCGGGGTGGGCTTCAGAGCCTGAGCGTAGCCCAAGCTGCAACCATGTGCATCAACCGTGCTTACCTGGCAGCTCTGACGGGGGCTGTGTTTCTTCCCTTTGAGAGTCTGTGACCAGTGTTGAATACAGTGACTAGACAGATAGTCTTAAACCAAGCCATTGTTTCATTTTAACTGCTGGAACAAATATAGAATAAAGAAGGATTTTAAAACAATAAACGCACTATACACACCTATCTTACTGTAGCGAGGCGGTGGGATACCCCACAGCCCCGCGGAGGGACGAGCCTCCCCTAGCACCAATGTGGGTGGAGCCAGTGGATCCTGCGCCCGCCCCCCAGAGGTCACAGCGCAGGACAGGAAGTATAAAAGCCCAACTGCAGAGCTCACTTGAAAGACAGCTGCCGGAGAGGCCAGATGCCTGTGGCCTAGCTCCGGGTTGGGAGATGCCGGCAGGCTGCAGCCGATCTGAGGACTGGCCAGCCCAGCCAAGCCTACCCCTCGCCAGCTACCCAGAGGAGCAGCCAAGCCTACCCCTCGTCAGTAACCCGGAGGAACCGATGGTGCTGGAAACCTCCAAGGGCACCGCCCTAACCCAGGTACCTTACGAGGGGTAGTGCGGAAGTAGCCCGGGGGCAGCCGACCCTGGTCTGGCCGCAGCACTGCCAGAACCAATGTCAGTGTGTTGCGGTCAGGATCCCCACTGACACAGCAGTGAGTCTTCTGCCGCTGCTAGGGCCCCGGGCTGGGACGCAGTGGAGTGGGTGGGCCTGCGTCCCCCCTGCCACCCCACTCACGGGTGGCAGTCTCCCCCTCGCACCAGAACCAGGAGATACTGACTGTTTGTTTGCTGCCCTGCCCTGATCCAGGGCCTGGGCTTCTATTGAACTACTTGCTCAGCCCCTGCCTAAGGGCCTGAGCTCCTGACTGTTTGTTTACCTCCCCGCGCTGACCGAGGGCCTGGGCCCATAGCGAACTATTGCAAGAACTATTGTGGGATACCCCACAGCCCCGCGGAGGGCTGAGCCTCGGCCGAGCCCTTCTACACTTACCTAAAGCCCTACCATCCTGTGCTAGTGGGCAGGCAGGCTTCGCTTCTTTGAACACTCTAGCAGATGTCTATCACAGTCTGAACAACTCCCCAACAACAAACTCCCCTCTGGAAAGAGACAGGCTCTTTTTATCCAACCAGAGATCTTTTGGTTTTTGTCCATTCCTGGACATTCAGTCCAGCTTGTCAAAAACCAGTGCTGTAACTGACTGGAGTTGGGAGATAGAACCTTCACAGCAATCAGCTCAGGCATGTTCTCTTAGCAGCCACTGAATGTTTACTGCAGGATGGCTTATCTTGAGCCATTTTTCTTGCTTGTTTCCCTTACACTGTTAAAACTAAACCAACTTATTTATTTAGTAAACACCCCAATAGCCAGGTCAACATACAGTATTTATAAATTACAGAGCACCTCCACATCTGCCCTGCCCTCCATCCCACAAAATGGAGGTGTAACCATGCATTTGTGGGTCACAACTGAGAATACTAAATTCAGGACAAACTGCAGAGAAATAGAGGAGATATACCCCAAAACTGAAGGTTATTCTCCCATGAGGTATACCAAATCAGCAACAAAAGTAAACTTGTGTTTCACCACACTGGCTAACAAGAAGTCAGAACAGCAGTTTCCTTAGGCATTCCAGTCCTTGTATCACCACCAAAAATACTAGACTTAGATAAGAGTGGTTCTTTAAAACCAATCTCATCAAATAAAAGGTTCTTCTGATCCCAAAGGACCAGCCACACACCCATGTCAATACATAACTCAGGTCTTACCAAAAAAACCATGCTGTTGCCAATCCTTTAGTATCTAAAGGCTTATTCATAAAAGGGAAGAAAGAAAGGTTTGAGTTAAAATTGGTTAAAGGAATCAGATACATACATGCGTCTGACGAAGTGGGTATTCACCCACGAAAGCTTATGCTCCAATACATCTGTTAGTCTTAAAGGTGCCACAGGACTTTCTGTTGCTTTTTACAGATCCAGACTAACACGGCTACCCCTCTGATACCAAATACATACAGTTATTCCAAAGTTCTTGGTTCAGGCTTGTAGCAGTGATAGAATAAACTGCTGATTTAAGTCAAGTCTCTGTTTGTTTGCTTCCAAATCATTGGTTAGAATGCTCCCATTAGTATAAGTCCATAGTCCAGAGGTTTGAGCAGGAAAGAGAAAATGGAGGTGCTTCCAGGGCCTTTTATAGCTTCTGCCATGTGGAGGGAAACCCATTGTTTGAAACAAATCACAGGTGATAAGGTGGTGTTTGAAGTCACATGTCCATGCATAATTTTGCTTAGTCACAGTAGAAGTCACTCAAACAGCACGTTCACAGGAAAGTCCATTCAGGGTAGGTGGGCATCTTCCATTGTGAGTTAAATGTTCTTTTGATGGGCCACTCAATTTGAATAGTCCCTCCAAGATGTGCTGGCTAAATACCTTGTGGGCGTTACCCCAGGAACAAACATTTGAAATCCAGGTGTAGACCCAATACTCAGAGTATCAAATACAAAAATGATACATGCATACAAATAGCATAATCATATTCAGCAAATCATAACCCTTTCATAGACACCTTAATTGACAACCTTTGTATAAGATTTGTTGCAAATATATAATAGTGGTTGCAACAATTATCATATTTTAAGTAGATAACGTCACAGGAGGGGAAGATATGATATGGTATTTTTAGCTATGCAACTGTTACAGACTCTGTGATGACAGCCAATTTTTGTGTTCAGTTCAGCGGTCTCTCTTAAAGAGCCATTACTTTTATTATGTCTTGGTTTGTGTGTGTGTAGGAGCAAGATTTTATAATGTCCCATGAGAATGAATGTATGATTTGATTTCATCCTGTCAGCCACCCTTTTTGAATAGCAGAAAGGAATGACAGACCAGAACAATCCTTATGACTGATTATGGTCACCCTTTTGTTTTAGGATAAGTTATAATCTCTACTATGGTTTCCTATATGTATTACAAATTAGACACTAGTTAAATATACATTTCTTTGTTTTAAGGTTTTAGTAAGTCAGAGACAGTATCTTGTATTGTATCTATGTTGAGGGCCTGAAGCCCCAATGTGAATTGTTTTAGTTATAAGATTTAGCAAGGCTTGATTTACAGTGTATTCTGCTGAATATACAATACTGCTGTCTGTATACCTTTGAAGGTTTCTGTAAGAGATTGTTTGTTTGTGTGAATGAGGAATGCATGCATCAGGAAAAGATAAAGTGTGAAAGCCATCACAAATGTCCAGATGGTCAAGAAGAAGTGAGAGACTTGGAAAGACCAGGAGACAATCAGAAAACATCCATTGTAGCCGATGCTAAACATGTTAGCAGCATTGATGACCTCAGAGGTGAGCAGGCACCCTCGAAGGCGAGATAACAAATAGGAGATAATGTTGGGAAACCCGACAATAACCATCAAATGATAACACCACTTAAGGACTAATGATTACAGGATGACATTGCAAAATGCATGGACTCAAATGGGAATTTACAATATAAAGCTGGGGTGTTTTGCCATGGAACTCTGGGTTCAGTCCTGCAAAGCCTCGGAGCATCGGATCGCGACCGACAAGAGCCCAGCTCCTCACTCGTGCTCAATCTAACTGGCCATTACATTGACTCGAGCTACAACAGACTGGTAACTATAAACATCAACTGGCAGGACTCTGCGTGCGTGTGTGTGTGTGTGTGACTAAAAAGCATATGCTAACTGTTGTATTCTCAATAAATGCTGTTTATTTGCCTTCTCCTGAAAAGATTCCGTGTGCTTTGTATGAGCATAACATTTTTGGTGGAGAATCGCGAAAGTGGGAAGAGTATATGCGCTGTAATTACTGACAATACTGCTAAGTGATTGATCATGCAGGTGTGCACACCCCCAGTCATAGAGATACCGGGCAGTAAAAAGGGAACCAGGTATGGTTAATATTGTATTCACTGTTGGTATTTTATGAATTGAGAATTTGTTATGATTAAAGGTATACACACCCTCAGTCGTAGCAGGGCTGAGAGACAGGAGAGCGGTTTAGCATCCCTCTCTCCACCCCAGACTGCTGGGGGGAAATAATTGGAGGTGGGTATACCCCCGGTCGTAGAAGTGCCGGCAATAGGGGGAGGATTAGAGTCCTCGCTCTGACCCGTCTGTCGGGGAAAGCTATAAAAACTATAGGTGCATACACCCTCGGCCGTAGCATGACTGAGCATAAGATGGAAAACTTAGGGTTTCTCGCTCTGCCCCTGGGAAGGGTTTTTTATATTTGTTGTGTGAACCCTCAGTGGTAGAAGGCCGAGCAATACAGAGGAAAGCTTAGCGTCTCTCCCTCTGGCCCAGAGTGGGTTAAAATCATAAGCCCTGGCACTGGCACGGGCAAACATAAGATACAGATCTTGTTCTGTTAAACCAAACTCTGAAGGATATAGGAGTTTGGGCAGTGTAGTATTTTTTGTGAGTGATATTGTGGTCATTTCACAATTTTGAGAGAAATGTTTAAGGAAAGGGACCAGGAAGGGTGGGGGCTAGTTGAGGAGCCCACCCTCCTTGCTGAATTGGTAGTGGAACAAACCTTGTGCCCATGGAAAGGAACGGTTCATTGGAAAAAGCAGGATCAAGCCCAGACAAGCAGGCAAGCAACAGCTAGAGAAACTGCAAAACAGGTTGGAAGCCCTAAGGGCATAGTGGCAGGAGTAAGAAAAGCAGTAAGTGCAGGCATGAATCCCTGGAACAATACTTAAAATGGTGAAATCTGAGTCGATAAAGGTGTCATTTTGGGAGATAAACAAGTGATTTAAGGAAAGTCAGTGAAAAGTTAACTCTACAGAGGCTGGAGAGAATTAAGCAGTTAAACTTTGTAAAAATGTTAAAAAGGACGGTGTTAAAGAGAAAAAGAATTCTTGGTTTCTTTGCAGCCATTCTGAAGGAAAAATGGGCCCCTTTTCCAAAGGAATGTCTGTAAATAATCCAGGTAAAGAGACAATTTGATTGAAATCATTTGACTATGGACAATTTAGTCAAATTTGCTAAAAGAACATAAGGGGGTTCTATTGGAACTTAACTGCCCCCATGTATGAACGGAATGTAATCTATGTACAGCTATGTAAAAAACAGAACAGTGTAGAAGGGATGTTAAGAAAAAGTGTATGTAACTTAAGGAAAAGAAAATGTGTATCTATCTATTTGTCTGTGGAAATATGTGAGGTTCTAAGAACCTAAACCAACACATTTGGTTTGTAAAACTCCTGTTTTGTAGGTTTAAGATAAATTGGTGTTGTTTTGTTTTTAATAATGCCACTAAAAATCCATTTGACTCTTTAATTCAAAGTTGTAAAACTGACAGACCTTTTTGCCAGACACAGGTAATTAGTGTTGTTTGGCTTTGGCATTTAACCCTTAAGGGGTAACTTGATTCTTTAAAAAATTTAAATTGTTTTTAAATAAAGACCAAGTCATGGCTACAGCAGAGCAGTCAAAATCAGGAGAATAGGGAAAGATTCTGGATTCTTTTTGTTTGTTTGTTTTTTGTAACAAAATAGCAGATGAGAGCTGTAGAAAAAGAATGAGAAATTAAAAAAAAAACCAAAAAAAAAAAAACCAGTGCCCCTCTGAAGCAACAGCAGGGGTGAGATGCACAAAACAAAAAGAAGCAATGTTAGAAACACTGAGCCTTAAGATGGCTCTGTGTAATAGACTGTCGCTTTGATAAGGGTACATGAAAACTCTGTAAGAACAAAAAGAAACAGTTACACCTTATGTAAAAATTTATATGGCTAATGTTAAAGTATAGAAGGAGTGTGCATTTCCCCCAGGACAGTGTATATTATAGAAGGGGTAAAAGAAATGAAAACAAAACATGCTACTTAATTAAAATCCTATTAGGGCTCCAAAGGAGCCACAATAGATTGTGTTTTCTTTTTCAGATCTCTGTGTGTTTTGGAAGCAAGAGTTAAACGTAATCAAAACTCTGGTAAAAGTTAATTGTGTCTGCTGATGGCTTTGAATCCAAAAGCCAAGTCTGTGTTGATGCAGGAGATGTAAAGGGCTCCTAGGAGATTTAGTGACAGAAGAGGTACATATTGAAAAATAAAATATTACCTGCATTCTTCGCTTTAGTATTCACAAGGGAGGGCAGAGGAAAAATATCACCAGCAGATGTGAGAAGGAAGATGATTTGCATTAGTAGGAGCATTGCCAGCAGATTGAGGGAAGTGATTATTCCCCTCTATTTGGCACTGTTGAGGCCACATCCAGTTTTGGATGTGGACAAATTGGAGAGAGTCCAGCATAGGCAATGAAAATGGTTAAGGGGCTGGAGCACATGGCTTCCAAGGAGAGGCTGAGGAAACTGGGTTTAGTTAGTCTGCAGAAGAGAAGTGGGGGGGGGGGGGGGGGGATTTGATAGCAGCCTTCAACTACCTGAAGGGGGGTTCCAAAGAGGATGGAGCTAGGCTGTTCCCAGGGTTGGCAGATGACAGACCAGGAAGCAATGGTCTCAAGTTGCAATGGGGGAGGTCTAGGTTGGATATTAAGAAAAATGATTTCATTAGGAGGTTAGTGAAGCACTGGAATGGATTACCTAGGGAGGTGGTGGAATCTCCATCCTTAGAGGTTTTTAAGGCCCAGCTTGACAAAGCCCTGGCTGTGATGATTTAGTTGAGGTTGGTCCTGCTTTGAGCAGGTGGTTGGACTAGATGACCTGCTGAGGTCTCTTCCAACCCTAATTTTCTATGAGTCTATGATTTGCATGAGTTTGCAAGATCTGCAGTTTTTGTACTTTTAAATGAGACGTTGCAGTGTGACCCTGCCACCCACTCTGCAGTCATCCTGCTTAAACTCATTTCTTCCATTAAACTTCTCAACAATATTATTATTTGCGTTATAGTAGTGGCTAGGAGCTGCAGTCTTGGAGCAGCACCACATTGTGCCAGATGCTGTACAAACACAGACCACAAAGACAGTCCTTGCCCTAAAGAGTTTACAAGCTAAATAGTAAACAATACATTCTAATATCTACCATAATCTGTTAATCTTCCAGTTAGAAATTTAAAAAATACTGAATTGTTTTCACACTGAAATATTGTCTGTGTTTGAACTGTATTCTCTAACTAAGATTTTAATTCCTTCCCTCCCCTGCCCTACTGAGACAGGGGTCTTGCTGTTTATGTATCACACAGCATTGTGTTTATCTGTGCTCAGTGAGTGAATGAGTGAATATGGATTCTTTATTCTGATATGCTCTTTGATACATGCTTTAAGTAGGGTTACCATATTTGGAGTGTCC
>NW_020664413.1:47173750-47188117 GCF_002925995.2 Terrapene triunguis
CTAGTGGCCCAGGAAGGCAGTAGAGAAGGGAAGCAAGGAAGGGGTCTGAGTTTGCGCCTCAGCCCCTGGAGGTTTCTTACCCTCTTCTTCCTGGGGCAGGGTCTCCCTTCCTCCAGTTCTCTGGTCTTTCAATTGTCAGCAACACACCTACAAACTCTAGTCCTTTCTCTTTCCTAATACACCCTGTCTGCCTGAAACAGGGTTTTTTTATTAGGCTCCTGGCATGGCCTTAATTGACTACAGGTGCTCCAATGAACCTGTAACAACCCTGCCAAGTCTACAGGGAACCACACCTTAATTAGCCTAGGGCTTATATTTCCCCTCTACTACTCTCCCACTGCTTCCTGGCTCTGCTGTATCACAAGTCTCAAATTAAAAGTATGCCTCAAATTAAAAACCATAATAAGAGGACCAAAAAAGTGCCATCATGGCTAAACACAAATGTAAAACAAGCAGTTAGAGGCAAAAAGGCATCCTTTAAAAATTGGAAGTTAAATCTTAGTGAGGAAAATAGAAAGAAGCATAGACTCTAGCAAATGAAAAAGTATGATTAGGCAAGTCAAAAAGGAATTTGAAGAACAACTAGCCAAAGACTCAAAAACAAACAGCACAATTTTTTAAAGTACATCAGAAGCAGGAAGCCTGCCAAACAATCAGTGGAGCCTCTGGACATCGAGGTGCTAAAGGAGCACTCAGGGAAAATAACCCCATTGTGGAGAAGCTAATTGAATTCTTTGCATCCGTCTTCGGAGCTGAGGGTGTGAGGGAAATTCCCAAACCTGACCCTTCTTTTTAGGTGACAAATCTGAGGAACTGTCCCAGATTGAGGTGTCAATAGAGGAGGTTTTGGAACAGATTGATAAATAAAACAATAATAAATCAACAGGACCAGACGGTATTCACCCGAGTTCTGAAGGAACTCAAACATGAATTGCAGAAATACTAAGTGTGATGTGTAACCTCTCTCTTAAATCAGCTTCTGTGCGAGATAATTGGAGGATACCTAATGTGATGCCAATTTTTAAAAAAGGTGATCCTGGCAATTACAGGCCCGTAAGCCTATCTTCAGTACCATGCAAATTGGTTGAAACTATAATAAAGAACAGAATTATCAGACACATAGATGAACACGATTTGTTGGGGAAGAGTCAACATGGCTTTTGAAAAGGAAAATCATGCCTCACCAATCTATTAGAATTCTTTGAGGGGGTCAACAAACAGGTGGTCAAGGGTGAGTAAGTGAATATGGTGTACTTGGACTTTCAGAAAGCCTTTGACAAGGTCCCTCATTAAAAGCTCTTAAGCAAAGTAAGCTGTCATGGGATAAGAGGGAAGGTTCTCTCATGGATCAATAACTGGTTAAAAGACAGGAAATAAAGAATAGGGATAAATGGTCAGTTTTCAGAATTGAGAGAGGTAAATAGTGGTGTTCCCCAGGGTTCTGTTCCCTGGGACCAGTGCTGTTCAACATATTCATAAATGATCTGGAAAAAAGGGTAAACAGGGAGGTGGCAAAATTTGTAGATACAAAATTACTCAAGATAGTTAAGTCCAAAGCTGACTGCGAAAGGTTGCAAAGGGATCTCACAAAACTGGGTGACTGGTCAAGAAGATGGCAGTTGAAGTTCAATGTTGATAAATTCAAAGTAATGCACATTGGAAAATATAATCCCACTCTACATACATAATGATGGAGTCTAAATTAACTGTTACCACTCAAGAAATAGATCTTGGAGTAATTGTGAATAGTTCTCTGAAAAGATCCATTCAATGTGCAGCAGAAGTCAAAAAGGCAAACAGAATGTTAGGAACCATTAGGAAAGGAATAGATAATAAGACTAAATATCATATTGCCAGGATATATATCTATGATACGCCCATACCTTAAATACTGTGTGCGGTTCTGGCCACCTCATTTCCAAAAATATGTATTAGAATTGGAAGAGGTACAGAGAACGGCAACAAAAATGATTATGGGTATGGAACAGCTTTCATATGAGGAGAGACTAAGAAGACTGGGACTTTTCAGCTTGGAAAAGAGAGACAACTAAAGGAGGATATGATAGTGATCTATAAAATCATGAATGGTGTGGAGAAAGTGAATAAGGAAGTGTTATTTACCCCTTCACATAACACAAAAACTAGGGAGTCACCCAATGAAATTAATAGGCATCCAGTTTAAAACAAACAAAAGGAAGTACTTCTTCATACAAAACACAGTCAACATGTGGAACTCATTGCCAGGGGATGTTGTGAAGGCCAAAATTATACCAGAGCTCAAAAAAGAATTAGATAAGTTCATGGAGGATAGGTTCATCAATGGCTATTGGCCAAGATGGCAGGGATGCAGCCTTATGATTTGGGTATTCCTGGCCTCTGACGGCCAGGGGCTGGGAGTGGGGGATGGATCACTTGATGATCGCCTGTTCTGTTCATTCCCTCTGAAGCACCTAGCATTGGCCACTTTCGGATGACAGGATGCTGGACTAGATGGACCATTGGTCTGACCCAGTATGACCTTTCTTATGTTCTTATGCTGCTCTTTACTGATGAGGAAAGAGATCATTACAGCGATTATCACAGATTAAATTGCCTCCTATAAAATCTGTACAGCTAAAAAGAGGAAGGGGTGGAAGTTGTGTACTGTATTTGAGAAGATATAGTCCTCTTTGAAACAGAGTTCAAACCCTGTCATGTTTATGGTCTGTTTTGTATACAATGTAATTTATAAAAGCTTAATGAAAAGATTAATTTTAATTTACATGTAATATCTGAGGCCAAGGTTTTCAGATTTTGGTGCCTTAAAGTGAGGCATGTAAATAAGTGGCCTAATTTTCAGAGATGTTGAGTGCTCACAGCTCCCACTGAAGGCAAAGAGACTTGACACCTCTGAAAATCAGGTATCCAAATATAGTTGCCTACATGTGGATTTAGGTGCCTAACGTTAGTCACTCAACTTTGTAAATTTTGGCCTCAGCATAACATTTTTACTAAAAAGCTTGAGCAAAATGTGTGTTGTGCCCACTTTGTGCTACATTGGTGGGTTATGGTCATAGGTGAGGTGTGGAGAATCAGGAGTGGAGAATCACTCCACTGGGTACCTCCAGTTGTGCAGAGCCAGTCTAGAGGCTCCTTCTCTGATGCCACCATACTACAACATTTTCTGCCACTCCTCTCACTGCACCCCACCTTGCTGCCAGCACATGGAGTGTAGACAGGATGCCCTGACACTTCACCAGACCCTTGCAGTTTCAGCTCCTTGGAGCTTTTGGCAGCTGGTATAAAGCCTCAGGCCATGTCCACACTACTGCAGGATCGATGCTGCGGCGATTGATGCACCAGGGGTTGATTTAGTGGGTCTAATGAAGACCCACTAAATCGACGGCAGAGTGCTCTCTGGTCAACCCTGGTACTCCACCAGGAACATGAGGAGTAAGCTAAGTCGACGGGAGAGTGTCTCCTGTCAACCCAGCATAGTGTAGACACCGCAGTAAATCGACCTAAGCTATGTCGACTCCAGCAATGTTATACACGTAGCTGGAGTTGCGTAACTTAGGTCGACTTACTGCGGTAGTGTAGACATAGCCTCAGTGTTTGTGTAGGGGGAACAACCCTTCACACCGTAGTCAAAGGACATGGGGAGTGCAAATATTTTCTTTACATCAATTTTGCACATGCTGCTAGCCCCTCTTACCTAGTGCTAGTGTATGGAAACAATGTACTCCAAAGGCATGAGAAAATGGGAAGTATACTATAGTACCTAACTGGAAAATTCCTGAGAGTAAATCCGCCCCCTGCTTGCTATTCAGTTAAAAATTAGTAGTTTATATAAATCCTTCCCCCCACTCTCCATTGATCTGAAATATACTTGAAAGGCAAAATTTCCATCTACTAGTCCATGGATCTCCAGAATCCTTTAAATATTGTTCTGTTTTACCATAATTGTGCATTTAATGCCATGTGAAGGCTTCAATGAAAATGTTTCTTCTCTTAGAGAACATATTTTCAGATTTTTTTAAGAAGAAACCTGTCCAAATCTAGTCTATGATTTTTAAGTAACTGGTGATGAGTGTTGTGATACTGTTAATGTAATCTGTTTTGGAATGAAGATGATATCAGACAGTGTATTCTCCCCTGCAACAAAAACAATCATGCTAAAAATTAATGATTGTCTTTCATCCCTTCTATTCTTGGATTGTTAAATATTAATATATCAAAATAATTTCTTAAAACAACAGGTACAAAAAGAGCTCTTACTGTAGTATATAGGCCAAATTCACCACTGGCATCAGAGGGCCCAGCTCCATTGACTTCAATAGGGTTATTCCATAGGAGCAGATTCCCATTGACTTTCAGGGGCATTGGTGCAGGCCCTTACAAAATAAATCATATACCTTGCTTCTGCCATAACTTGCCATTTATGCCTTTGAAACTACCCACCTTCATTAGTAAATGATGATAATATATAATTCTTTGTACTTCTCTAGCGTGTTTTATCTTTGATCTCAAAGCACATTGCAAACATTAGTTAAATAATGGAAGGAATACATGCTTGAGAAACCTAATTGGTTTTGCCATTGCAAAAAGGATATGAAACAATGTTCTCTTTTATCTTCTGTTGAAAAATGTGCCTGGCTTATGCAAGCCACATATATAATAAAATGAAAGCTAATATCTGTTTTAAAATGGTGAAAGACAGTCACTTGCTTGTAATAATTTCATACAAGAGACTATTAAATACCCATTACCTGGGAGGCTCATCGATGGTAGCCACTCTGCACATGGGCAAGGCCAGCCCACAACATTTTGGCACCTGAGGCGGGGAGCTCAAATGATGTCCCCATGCCCCCTCGCTTGGGCCAAAACTTTGAAAGGTCTCAATTCTGCCTTCTTCCTGTTCTACTCCTCTCATGGTACTGCTTTGCTGCCTACCCCAATAAAGGAGAACCAACAACTTAAAATGCCTTGTTCAAAAATTTTAAGTAACACTTAACTTTCAAATGCCTGAACAGCAAATGTAACTTTTCTTGTCTGCGTAGTAAACACGGGCATTTTTATCTGTTTGAATAATCAAAGTGGTGCTTTCCGTGCCTTCTTGGTTGCAAAGATTTGAACTGCTTCTTGAAGGTCCACAGTCTGGGCCAGCTCATGCTCTATTGAAATGGTTGCAAGGCCGACCAGCCTCTCCTGTGTCATTGTGGAGCATAGATGTGTTTTTATTAACTTCAGCTTGGAGAAGCTGCGTTCTCCACTGGCAACTGTTACGGGAAGTGTTAGAAGTATGCACAGAGCAACAAAAGCATTTGGAAAGAGGGTGGTCATCTTAATTGTGCACATATATTCCAAACAGCCTTTAGAGTTGATCCTGCTCAAATGTATCTTGAAAGGGCTTTCAGTTCATCACCTAAATCACTTGAATCAATATCACGCATGTCATCATGTATCAACACTGTCTCTAGTTCCCTACATTGCTGGTGTAAGTCTTCTTCAGGTATAATGAGGAGTTTTGGAATATCATACAACATCCCAAATATACTGCTGTGTTCCTTGAGCTGTATGAAACGTTCTTCAACTGACTGCATTGCACAATCTAGCACCTGGTTAAAGAATTCAACTTTGAATTGTTGTTTGGGGTCTCTTATGGGATTATTCCGTGCCTCGTAATCAAAATGTCTTCTTCTTCGGTGACTCTTGTATTCTTGAATGGGTGGGAAAATAGCTTCAGTATGAAGTTCCTCTGCCAACTTCTGTGCACTCTTCAGAACGTTTTGAAATCCCTCATCTGACCGGTAAGACTGTAGGTATGACTTTGCTTTGTCCAGTTGTTCCATTGCTCCAGATATACCAAGGTCAACACCTTGGAGTCTCTTGCTTACAACATTTCTTTCAAACAGTATGTCATGCCACAACACTAAGCCACACAGAAATTTGAAGTTCTCTATGTTTCTGGTGATTCCATTTCCCTCTGCCACTGTTCTCCCATGAACAGTTCCTGTCATAGCATTATCCTCCATAATGGCAACTATGGCATCATCTATTTTCCCAGTTTTGTGTTTGATAGGCTTTATTGCCTCCACTCGATTTTCCCATCGTGTAGCACTCAGTGATTTCAGTGTCAGAGAGGATGTTCCCAGATGTTGCTTCAAAATTTGCCATCGATGAGTTGATGCAGAGAAAAATACATAGATGCTTTGAATGACATTAAAAAATTCAGCAGCCTCACTAGAAGCTGATGCTGCATCACTGACCACCAAGTTGAATGAATGAGAACTGCATGGGACAAAAAAAGCTCAAGGGTTTAACTCTCGGCTCTGTGTCTGCACTCCTCTGTTCTTTCCTCTCATGTTGGCACCATTATCGTAGCCCTGACCTCTCATGTCAACTATCGCAGTTCCCGTATCTTCCAGCTTTTTAAGAAGCACATTTGTCATACCAGCTCCTGTAGTATCATCAATGTCAAATTCTAGAAAATGCTCTCTGACAGTCACCATTGCAGGGACATTTTCACTAGGTTCTGTTGTTGTTACAAAACGCACCATTAAAGTCATTTGTTCCGTATGGCTGATGTCAGGTGTGAAGTCCAGAATAACAGAGTAATATCTTGCTGACTTCAGATCTGCCACAATCTTGTGTTTGACTTTTGTTGCCAGTAACTGTATGATCTCATTTTGAATTTTTTTTCCAAGGTAGTGGTGTGTGTACATTTCTTGGGTGGTGACTCTTCTTAGATGTACAGCATCAAACTCAGCTATCAGCTCCACAGTTTTAAGGAAGTTTCCATTGTTTGGCACATACATCTGATCTGAAGAGCCATGCAGTGCTAGGTTTTGGGTAGCAAGCATTCTCACAATGGCAATAGCATTTTCAGAACATTTTGCCAGTAAAGAGACTCTGATGCAATCTTCTCTTGATGCTGATCATCTATGGTGGCCTTTAACCTTTGTCTCATCTCAAGCTCTTTCCATCTATGGAATGCTCTCTGGTGATTTGCTGCCTTCTCATGGCGTGCCAGATTTCTAGCCAGATTTTTCCAGTAGAACCCAATGTGGCTGGAACATTAGACTGGAAGAGTTTGCAACAAAAACAGTATGCAGCATTCTGGGGTTTTTGAGTACATAAGCCATGGCTTCTCCACTTTGTCACCATTGGGGATTTCACGCCAGTAATGTTTTGGATGGAAACTTCTATTTTCATTGTCTTTGGGGAACATGAAGTTTTTCACTTGCTGTGGACCATGCAGTACAATGAAGTCCCTCAGGCTACTGCTCAAGTGGGTCCACAGTCCTGGATCATCTAGACTTAAGGAACTAAACTCAGCAGCAGCTGTTTCTTGCGCCTCCACCACATCTTCTCTGATCTCCACTTTTCATCAGGAATGTGCATGGTTACATCCATTTGAGATGGAGATGTGGATGCTGCAGTAGCTGCCAGGTCACCTGCACTCTGACTAACGGGAAGATCAGGCATATCCTCACCACTCACATCCTCACTGGGGCTGGAAGGCTCACCATGAACATTTGTCTCTATGTATCGCAGGATAGCTCCTTCCTGCTTAGATAGAAAAGCTTCCTTTGCTTTCTTCCTTTTTCTGAATGCTGCCCCAGAGGGGCGTTTTCTTCTTTCACTCATGACTGCTGTTCTGTGCCAGCTATAGTGGCTCTCAACACTCAGCTGAAGGGGACAAATAAGCAGGTTTGTAGCAGGGCCTGAGTGAGGGAAGATATTGTCTTAAGGGCCTAACTGGCTCCTACTACTTCAGTTGACTGCCTGTTCTCCTCAAGTGAGTTCAGGGAAGCAGCAGGAAACAGGAAGCTCCTTGAGAAGCTGGTGTTAATCAGTTCAGGCTCCTGGGGGTGCTAGAGAGGTACATAAGAGGCTCCTCCTCCTCTCTCTCCCTGCAGTCCCTGCTGTTTTCTGTTGTTCCCTCTCACCTTTTCTCCTGCCTGCCTGTTATGTCTCTTGTGCCCTCCTTCCTCCAGCACAGCACTCCATCATCTCTGTGCATCTGGAGCAGAGAGAATACATATGCACCAGCAGCAGACACAATTTTCTACACTCTGCGTCCTAGTGGCATGCCCCTCCCCTCCTCCCACACACAGTCTGGCACCTGAGGCGGCTGCCTCAGTTCGCCTCATGGTAAGGCCAGCCCTGCCCACAGGTATTTCAAACAATGCCATTTCTCATCATTCCTGGAAATATTGCCTCCACCCTGTTTGTTTTGGCATTTCTTGATGCTGTAAAATAATGTAAGGAAGTCATTCTTTTCAGAGTCAGTATTTCCATGAATCTCAGTGTTTTGAAAGAGAGAGCAAATGTCAAAAATATGGGCCTTAATATGTTTTCTTACTTGCCCAAGAATGATCAAGCACTCTTCTATCTTTTTAAGAATTAAAAGTGGATTAGATTTGAGCATATAGAGGACTAAATGCACTCAGTATGCACTCAGGCAGCATCACAATAATGGATTGGATTCCCTCTTGCGGCAGTGTGAACCAGAAGTAACTCCGCTGAAGTCAACAGAGGTTAAGTATTGTAAAACCAGTGTGAGCCAGAGGAGAAATTGTCTGTCTGGATGTACAAAAGCAAAAGCTTACAGGTAAAAGCAGGACCCAAACCCTTCTCATCTATAAAGGTTTAGCCTGGCTCATCTCCCATTTTTATGTCAATTTTCTTTTGCAAAATAATTGCATGGATTTCTAGTAATACATAGCTTTGAAAAAACCTCTCACTGATGTACAATGAAAGGGCCAGGCTTGCAAACTCTTTTGTGGTGCAAATTTATACTCATGACCAGTTCCACTGAAGTGAATAGGAAAGCTTATATGAATAAAAGTTACATGTGCTTGCAGGATAGGGCCCTTCAATACTAATTTGGCAACTATGATAGGAAGGGTATTTATTTCCTGATGGTTAATGACCAGTTGAATTGGAGATTGAAGGTGAATCTTAAATCCCTTAACTGCCATTTATTAACTATCAGGAAATACTTGGCCAGGGTATTGTGTGTATAGTATTTTTCTGTTTTCTAGCAATTAAAAGACCAGAGAAAATTCTTCTCACCTTACTTACTCCAGTAGTCCTATTGAGATCAATGGAACTTCTTGGGTGGAAAAGCTGAGTCACTGTACAGTAACCAATATGAAAACAGAACTTTATTCTCAAGGTTTCCTTAGGTTTATAATTATAATTACCATACCTTGAAAGTAGGTTTTAAATGGGTGGGTGTCACGTAGTCTGGAGTGGCTCACAACCTTGAGTGCCTATCTCAGGGCAGACACCCGAAACTGGTGGTATGTTCTATAATTAGATTTCACTAAGCCAGTAACAAATGTGAACTCCTGGATCACTGTAACAGTCTTACGATGGAGTCACAGACAGTCCCCTTAGACTCTCCAGTCTATCTTGCCACCGAGACAAACTGAACTTTGTGATAAAAGGTTACTTAAGCCTAAAATCACACCACATCAGGTTGCTCCTAGTCCCAAGAGACTAGTCCTTACCCCAGATCAACTGGTACTCCAGATCTTATGCCAAAGACAATCCTGGCAGCCAATTCTATAGTAAACTAACTATAGGTTTACTAGCTAAGAAAAGGAAATGAGAGTTATTGAGATGTTAACATGGGTAAAATATATGTACCGGTAAGTTACAGTCTATAATTCCAAATAGTAGCAGAGATATAGTAATCTGCCAGTTGCCCAAAAGTCTCTTAGAATAACTCTGGGGCATCTCTGTCTTCTTGTTCGGTTATTCTGTCCTGTTAGAATCCAAACAGTCCGGAGATGAAGGATCTTTCTTTGAATCCATCCTTATATCTTCTTCTCACAGAAAACAAGCTTTCAGTGTCTCTACCCATATGTGCTTTTCCTTTGAGTGAGGAATGAACTTAGACTTTTGACCTCTAATATACATAATGGCCATTTGCTTTGAAATTAGCATTTCTGTTAAAATCTTTAAGTCCTTCATTACCATCTCACAAGATTTCTTTGATGGGTAATTGATTTACAAGGGTACACACAATGTAAATATTTGCTATTACATTATAACAGGAACAGATAAGTGAAAACAATACAAGTCACATTCCACTAGATATCTTGAAGTTTAAACACCTGAATATGCACTCTTCCATTTACACTCATTTTGATCCATATTGATGTTCGTCCATTGTTATTGATGAAGACCTCAACAACTCATTCTTTCGATGACCGGGCTCTGTGCGTCCGAAGATGACTGATCAGTCCGATTCGGGCGTGGAACGTCCTGTCACACATCGGGCAGACACATAATGGCACTGTCGATGATGTACGAACAGCTCTGGACTTGCGCAGCTCATGCTTTTTTTCAGCCTCAGCAATACGCCTTGCCTCAGAGGTATTACTGCCTGTGTGAATGAGGCTGCACCATGCTGGACGGTTCAGTGCGAAGGTTTCCCTTGTGGCGGTGTTGATCTCGAAGGACTTCAAAGAGGTCTTCAGCGTGTCCTTGAACCGCTTCTTTTGTCCTCCATGGGAGCGCTTTCCCTGAGTGAGTTCTCCGTAGAAGAGCTGTTTAGGAATGCGTTCGTCTGACATTCTCATGACATGTCCGGCCCACCTGGTTTGGGCTCTCATCAGCAATGTGTGAACTGACGGCAGACTGGCTCTAGTAAGGACATCAGTATCGGGCACTTTGTCCTGCCATCTGATTTTTAGAAGCTTTCGCAGACATGAAATGTGGAAGTGATTGAGCCTTTGTGCATGACTCTGATAGACAGTCCACGTCTCGCAGGCGTACAGCAGAGTTGGAAGCACCACTGCTCGGTAGACCTTCAGCTTCATTGGTAGGCTGATCCCTCGACGTTCCCAAACATTGGAGCGCAATCGGCCAAATGCAGAGCTGGCTTTAGCAATTCTGCAGTTTACTTCATCATCGATTGACACTGCTCGGGAAAGGGTACTGCCCAGGTACGTGAAGTGGTCCACTGTCTGAAGTCTCTGTCCATTTACAGTGATGGACAGTTCTGAGTACGGAGCGTGGGGAGCTGGCTGGTGCATGACCTCAGTCTTCTTGATGTTAATGGTGAGACCAAAGTTGTTGCATGCAGTTGAAAACTTGTCCATACTGGCTTGCATTTCTGGCTCTGTACTAGCATTCAGAGCACAATCATCGGCAAAGAGAAAGTCTCGAAATACAGTTTCCTTCACCTTGGTGATGGCACGCAGTCGCCTCAGATTGAATAGTTTCCCGTCAGTTCTATACTTCAGGCCTACTCCTTCAGTGCAGTGTTGAAAGGCATCAGTCAGAGTGGCAGAGAATATCATGCTGAACAAAGTGGGTGCTAAAACACACCCTTGCTTGACGCCGTTGGTGACTGGGAAGGCCTCAGATGTTTCACCGTCATCCATGACACGAGCCATCATACCGTGATGAAATTGACGTACCATTCGTCTAAATCTGTCTGGACAGCCAAATTTCGACATAATCCTCCACAGGACCTGGCGACTGACAGAGTCAAATGCTTTCGTGAGGTCCACAAAAGTTGTGTAGAGTTCACAATTCTGCTCTTGACATTTCTCCTGTAGCTGACGCACAGCGAAGATCATGTCAATAGTCCCACGTCCCTTGCGGAAGCCACATTGTGATTCTGGCAGTAAGCCCTTCTCCAAGTGAGTGATCAATCGGTTCAACAGAACCCATGCAAGAACTTTCCCCGCTGTAGAAAGCAGCGAGATTCCACGGTGATTGTCGCATACCTGGCGATTGCCCTTCCTCTTATAGAGGTGCAAGATGGACGCGTCTCTAAATTCTTGTGGAATGGTTCCCTGCTTCCAGAAGGACTGAAACAGCTCAGTGAGTTTCCGTAGCAGCACGGGTCCACCGACTTTGTACACCTATCCTGGTATGGCATCTGACCCTGGGGCTTTGCCACTTGACAGCTGGTTGATAGCTTTCTTCACTTCGTCCTCTTCTGGTGAAGCATCTATGGAGTCATTGACTGCAACCTGGGGCATCTTGTCAATGGCCTCATCATTGATGACTGAGGGGCGATTGAGAATTGCTTCAAAGTGTTCAACCCATCTCTGGAGAATCTGCGTCTTCTCTGTAAGAAGCACAGTACCATCAGAGTTCAGGAGGGGAAAGCTCCCAGAAGACTGTGGACCATAGTGTGTGTTAAGGGCTTCATAAAACTGCTTATAGTCGTTCCTGTCCGCATATGCCTGTATTTCATCTGCTTTGGCGCTCAGCCACAAGTCCCGCATTTTGCGCAGTCGGTTCTGTACTGTTCTGCGAGCGTTGATAAAGGCGGTCTTCTTTGCCGCTGAGGATGGATCGTTTTGATATGCACGATGCAGGCGGTGCTTCTCAGCAAGTAAGGCCTGGATTTCTGCATCATTTTCGTCATAACAGTCTTGCCGCCTACATGTGGAGGGCCCCAATACCTTTGATGCAGCTGTATGGACAGTGTTGTGGAATCACTCCCAGTCTTTCTCAGCGTCATCCTCAATACGAAGATCAGCAAGCTCATTCTCTAGGTCTTCCGCTAGATTTTCAGTGATGCGGCTGTTCTTCAGCTTCGACACGTTGATCCTTTTGAGAGCCTTACAGCCTTGTGGTCATCTCTTCGGCATGATACAGAGCTTCATTTTGGATACTATGAGCCTATGAGCCGTCCAACAGTCAGCACCACACATAGCTTTTGTAACCCTGACGTCTTGTCTCTCCCTTCTCCTGATGATGACATAATCGATCAAATGCCAGTGCTTGGAACGGGGATGCATCCACGAAGTCCTATCCATGGGTAGGAAGGCGGAAGACCGTATTGCTGATCAGAAGGTCATGTGCTGCACAAGTTTTCAGCAGTAACAGGCCATTGCTGTTACACTTTCCCACTCCATTTTTCCTGATGACTCCTTCCCAGGCTGCGGCATCGCATCCGACTCTTGCGTTAAAATCGCCAAGCAGAATCAGCTTGTCTGTGCAGTGCACTGACGATAGCAGAGTATCTAGTTCTTCGTAGAATTTATCCTTCACATCCTCTGGGTTGGTCATTGTAGGAGCATATGCGCTGATCAAAGTAGCTTGTTTTCCTTTTTGAAGCGGAAGCTGCATTATCATGAGCCGGTCATTCATTCCCTTGGGGGAACTGGCAAGTTTCCGAACAAGATGATTCTTGATGGCGAAGCCAACTCCAGATTCGCGACGCTCATCACTGCTGCGGCCACTCCAGAAGAATGTATAGCCACCGCCTGACTCGGACAGCTGTCCTTCATTGGCAAGGCGAGTTTCGCTAAGGGCTGCAATGTCAATGTTGTAGCGTGCGAGCTCTCTAGCGACAAGTGCTGTTCTTCTCTCCAGTCTGTCTGCCGTGATGTTGTCCAGTAACGTGCGCACATTCCATGTGCCAATAGTGATTGGTGTCACTCTAAGTTTTGTTTTTGTTCTTGTTCGACCGCTTTTGTGGGATCCCCGCCAGCCGCGGTATGCTGGCCAGGGTAAGGTGAAGCAGGCAATGTTTAGGGCACCTTTTCTAGCCTCCTCCTCGTTCTACAGAGGTGAGCAGTGCAATCCTGAATAGGGCTGCTCAGTCGCTCAAGAAGATGCCGAGCTCCACTGCTGCTTCGGTCAGTGAGGAACGACCATTATGCCTGAGCCGCCTATGTGCAGGTCCGCGGCTACAACTCCCAGTGTATCCACACCTGCTGCTTCGTTGCTCGCCCATCGCCGCAGGACTTGATATGATGTAATATGATATGATGTCGAGACTTGCACGTGAATTGGATTAAAGTGAGGGAGAGTTGCGCGACGTCAGCCTCACTCTCTCTTCCCAGTTCCTATCTGTATCCAGTGGCAGGACAGAAGTCGAGACGGCTGGAGATAGGGCAGGGCGCAGTGGATGACCAGGACGCCTACGTGTCTTGTCGTGCTCTTAAGCGTTCCACAACGCTTGCTGTCACCGCCTTCCTGACCATTGAACCAGGTTGAACCAGGTTGCCTCAGTCAGCTGGATCCAGCCTTCGCATGCAATGGGTAGACAGGCCATAACTCACCGAGAGTCTCATACTCATCGGCTACCCTCACCTGGTTTAGCCCGCCAGTCAAGACGGTTTCCGGGGTGTGGCCGCTGTCGCATGCTTACAGCTACTTGGAGCCACAGGTGAGAGCTAGGTGTCAAGTGGGGACCAAAGTGGATGAGCTACTCCTAGGAGTACGACTGCTCCCCCATCAGAGGTACTACCCCTCCCTGACAACCCCATACACCCTACTTGATCCATATTAATACACAAGTGAAGTGACCTGAATACACTCTAGCATGACCTGGTCTGCCACTGTCAGGGTCAGCTCCAGGGTTTTTGCCGCCCCAAGCATCACAAAAAAAAAAAAAAAAAA
>NW_020664413.1:47188217-47198247 GCF_002925995.2 Terrapene triunguis
GGTGTCTATTAACAATTGAAAGGCATGTATTTATTCAATATAGAAAAGCTTACATATGTTATCTCTCAACGGTTCACTTGACATGTCTCTTGAATAGCATTATTTTAGGATGCAGTGTTATTCTACTAGCAAGATTTTGCTTATTATTAGTTAAGTGCAGACAATAGGCTGTAACAATGGAAATATAGACCGTCCATGCTCTGAAGACTACACACTAAGGCAGTGGTTCTCAAACTTTTCCATACAATGTTTCAGTAAAAAACCCCACAGAACTCTTCCCCTTCAATCTATCCATAAGAAATTGGAGAGTGGTCAGATCCATTGAGAACCTATGATCTTGCACAGCCTTGAGCAAGAGGTGGTCCGTATACCGCACCATCCCAGGAGTGGACTAAAGAGGCATTGTGATAATTCTCAGATGGACACTTTCCTCCCTGATTCTCCCTGGCTTCCTGGGGTGAAGGGGTGACCAGGCAGTAATTGGCTGCTGGCCTCTACCAGCATCAAATTACAACTCCTCTGTGCCAGCTGAGTTGTGCTAAGGTGGGCAGAACCTTCTCCACCAGCCTGCTCTGGGCTGGATGTAGGGGGGTAGAGGGAGATAAGAGTAAACAAGTGTGCAGCTTTCACTTATTCCTGTACACCCAGTCCTAAGGTCCAGGTAGCTACAAAGAGGGAGTTTTACTCTCCCTTACTCCCCTGTGCAGAAATGTAGTACATGTCTAGGCCTAAAGCTTTTAAAATACTTGGTCAAACATATATTGAAAAGGGCAGATTTCCAACATCCATAACTGGGCTCAGATTTCCAGAAAAACTCATCTGCAGTTTAGGTTCTTAAATAAGGGCCAGATTTTGTGAGGTGTGCATCAAATGTGCAGTACTCTTTGAAAATCCGGCCACTTACTTTACTGCCTCAATGGGAGTTGTCTTATTTTGAAATTCTGGCCCCACTTGTGGGTGCTGAGCACTTCTGGAAGCTTGGTTCTACTGTATTATAGTTTTTGAAGCGAAGGAAAACTGTTCTGATCCCATAGTTTTTGCACGAGCTCCAGTGGCAAGATCCATATCTCATCCCAGTATAAGCCAAAATGAATTCTGTTGATTTCAGAAGTCACTCTCTAAGTACCATCTGTGTAATTGAGAGAAGAGTCTGGTCCTGAAAACATGACAGTAAAGTAGAAAAAACAGCTTTGTAAATAATGGATTCTCATTAGCCAGCACAATCAAATAGCTTGAGCAATATGAGATTATTACACATGCATTATTAAATGCAGTTGTTATAGACAGCATAGGCACTTCCTGGCAAAGTATGTGGACCAAGCTACTCTGTTCCTTGCATAGGCTGAACAATTCACGACAAGTTACATATACTTTTCCACAACAATTAATAATTTATAATACAATATCAATAACATTTACTTAACTATTTGGATCAATTTATCAGTGTTGGTCAAGGACAGCAAGAAAATACCAGGAACATTAAAAGTTTCCATTCGTTACAAGGCTGGCTTCTGTTCTCATAGACACTTGTTTGACATTGGTGACTCTTGATTTTACAGTACTGTACAGTGACTTCTGAAAGCAACAGTAACGCTAGGCTTATACCGGGTTGTGGTATGAATTTTGCCCCTGCAGTTGAATTATGTAATCACAACTGTTTCGCTGTCTTTGAAAAACTATGATGAATTAGACCCAAGCTTCTGAAAGGCTCAGCACCAGCAAATAGGGCCGAATTATCAAAAGAATGCATTAAAATAGGCACTAAAATAAGTGGCCAGATCTTCAAATCAGGTCAGGTCAACCCACATTTATTTTTCATTAGTGTGTTTTAATTAATATGGCCATTTTGCTACAAAAATAAACGTGATGAATTAAAAATATCTAAGAATGTGTAAAGAAATCCTGTTTGTTTGTCGTGGATGGTTTTGTTATGCCAGAGAAATCTTTCTATGTTGCAGGAGGTTTCTGTTGAAATTAAGAAAATGTGAAAGTATATTTTTATATGGACAGTGATAAATACACTGTTAAACTGTGGTCTCAAGAGAATTGCCTGTTTCTGAATGTTTTGAATATGTGACATCAATCAGAAATGGACTGAAATGGGCAAATTGCAACATAGCCACTGTCTTTGTTGTTTTTATTTTTTTGGTATAGTATAATTCAGGGACACACAGGAACAGGTCCAACACTGCTGGCAGAGCTCTGGCAGCATGCTTCACATTCTCCAACAAGCTCATGCCTCATGGACTAATCCTACCAGCAGTTCTTGGGGTCTCTATTCCAACTCCATTACACTCGCTAGTATCTGCACTATACTCATTAGAAACCTCACCTACAGGCCTGGCCCTTTAGAATTCTTTCTGTCCTGCAGGAAGTGTGTTTAATACAGAAATTTAATTGTATTTAAAGGAATTGACTGTGGAGAACAGGAGAAAGAGAGGGACAGGACTGACTCTTAAGCCTATTTCCCACCTTTTAAAAAAAATATTGGCACCTACAATAATATTTTATCAAGTTTCCAATATGTTTAAGTTGATTTTTCCATCCAGTGGACAAACCCCACAGCCACATGTTGCCACAAATTAATGCAGATCTTGAAGCCTAAGGCAGCTGGGCTGTGGGGTCCCACTTCCAAAAGGGATGTCAGACAGAGTCTGTGCCAACGAAGTATGGCAGAGATGCTGCAGCCAGAGTCAGTGGTTGGAGCCTACTGAGGCTTAGGGGAGCTTAAAAGCACATTGACCCCTCCCCAGCACGTGGGTCTAGAAGGGGGAGCTTAAACAGGTCTGTGACAGTAAAATGTTTGAGTTTTGTTGTAGTTGCTACTCTTCGTAGCTTGATTTTAATAGCAGAGGGACCATTATGATCCTCCAGTTGGATCTCCTGCATAACACAGGCCAAAAGTACCTCACCCAGTAATTTCTGCCTCTAGTCTATATCTTTTGGTTGCAGTATAACATCTCTTTTAGCAATATATCCAGTCATGGCTTACACAGACTCCAAGTGCTGAAGAATCAATCCACCGCATTCCTGGGTAAATTGTTCCAATGGTTAAAAATGTGTGCCTTATTTCTAATCGGAGTTTGTGTAGCTTCAGCTTTCGCTAGATTAAGTAGCTGTCTCCTATCAGAAATTTGTTCCCCATCTAGCTGCTTTTAGATTACTATCAAATCACTTCTTACAACTCCTATTGTGTACATTTATGTGTGCATTTGCGTCTTTTCTGTTGCTAGTATGGTCCCGTTCATAACAATCATGAAAAATTCATGTGAAAAATTTACTGTTGCTAATAAATAACCCCAAACATGACCTAGCTATAGTAAGCATATTTTCTGTTTACTCGCACGGACTGGACTTCTATATCTTCATGACTTTTAAAAAGAATTTTTTCCATCCAATTCACTATACTAATTTTAAGTGGCCTTGATGGTGACTGCTTCATATAGCTTCTTTGCATTCATCTGATGAACAGCAGATGGTGTTTTTCTGGCACTGGACTCATTTCATTCATTGTTTGTTTTTCATACGCCTGGCTGTTATTGCCTTTATTATGGAAAGTGCTAGCTGCTTTTGGTCAAAGCATAACTAGGTTGAACTCTTTACTGAGTGCTGTCCTGCAAATTCCACTTAAGTAAATTTTACACACATTCTATCATTTTTCCTGCTGCTTTTTTTTCCTTTGGTGGGGATTGTTAATTCTATCCCCCAGTTCTCCCCCAGGTTCTCCATCTGCTCCCTCTGTAATAAAATGTCTTCATTCGCAATGCAGAGAGTGACAATTTTATAATGAGTTATTGATATTCTGCATATTCCATTTAACTTCTGAGTGAGGTCGTTATTGCTCATTTCCATAGTCTAATGCAAACCCACACATTCTTTCCCATACACCAGCCTGAGTCGCCAGGCTTGGTGTGGGGGATTCTATGGCAGCTAATCCCCTGAAACAGCAACTCTGACTCCGACTTCTAATATGCTTCCACTCTTTGGGGGACTGTGACCAGTGGTGGTAGTTCTACTGGGCCCTCCCCATTGCTCCCATGCTCTATTATCCTAGGTCCCACTGCAAAGGAACCCTTGGGGATGCCACTCAGACCTGGGCTCTACAGCAACCAGGTAGTACATGACCTTGGTGCAGGCTTCCTCCTGTTACCTGCATCTGGGACACTAACCTCTTTAAGAAAATAGGAGCGAGGTTTAGCAGAATGGCAGTTGTTTCATCCCATGTAAATGATTCTTAAAATATCAGACTGTAAAACAGATTGGGATTCTATGGAATGCAAGACACTATATATACACACACTGTATATGTATTACATTGTATTTACTCATAATGACTCCCCTGTCTGCCTCTTGATGGAACTATAAAGTGATCTCATGAGCTGCATGAGTGATATCAAGCACCCAACTTGCAGATTAACGGTTCTTTTTGTTATTCAAACAGATCCCCAGAGCACTTTTTAATTCCACAAAGAGACCGGATGGGGGGCACATGCACATTTATTATTCAGTACTGCCACTCTCTCAAAGATAGAATTTTTAGGTTTTGATGGGGATTTTTTTGTGTGTGTGCCCCCATCATATGAGAATCAAACATAATTTTAGATTAAAACTCTATGGAATGAAGTGACTTCTCTTTTGGAGAGAGGTGTCAGGAAGTCCTTTGCTGTGACTGATGAGAGGAAGTTTAGTCCTTTATAATTACTATGAGTAGGCAGGGGATTCTAAATAGTTAGTATTAGCAGGATTTATTTTTTCTTGTGTCAATGCACTAATAATATATTTGAGTTTCTTAACGCAACAGTAACAAAAGCTTTCTCCCAGGCGCCTCCACCCCCATTCTGGGCGCACTTGCATGACACAGAGTAAAAGCATAAATACAAAAACTTAGATTGAAACCACAGCAGTGGTTGGCCTTCAGCTTAAAACAATGAGACACTTTTAATGCTGAAGCTCTGATTCAAATGCTTTCTGTCCTCTTGATCCCAGCAAATGAAGACTAATACCTTTGCCTGCAATGGACCCACTGGTAACAACATGCTTTTAAAAGCTGGGCCAAGTGTGAATTTCCTTAAACAGTGCAGTCAAAGTGAATGATAAACAGTGGCCCAAAATTCCAGATAGCATGCAGCCAGGTCAGACTCATGAAGACAAGTATGAAGATGTTCAAAACAGAAGTATGTTATATAGAAAAAGTCTTATGGGAAAGTAGTTAAAAGCTTTTAGTGATACAGTGGAAAGCTTAGTTGCTTATTAAGATTTGAGAGCTCATCTATGTCTCTGAGACCAAGCTTTTCAAAATGTAGCTAATGCTTTTGGGTGCCTCAGTTTTAAGGTGCCCAATATGAGTCACTTAAAGGGACCGATTTTCAGAGGTAGAGGCAGCAGTACTCAGCATTTTATGACCTCAAAATTAAGGCACCTAAACTCACTGGCTTCATGTATTGCCTCTTACATTTGAGAAATCCAGCCAATACAGCTGACATTGCTCAGACATCTCCAAATGGTTACATTTAAAACTGCATCACTTTTGGATCCACTCACTTTGTGCTGGATCCGTCTTATTTAGTTTCTAAGCAGTGTCTCCCCCACTTCCAGCAGTCAGGCAATACTATGTGAAACACAGTGTTAATGGTCCTTCAATAAATTCTGTTCTTAAGACTCTCTTGTTCTTACCCACTTGAGGTAAAGAGATCCACTCCTGCTTTTTTAATACACTCGGCTTGCTTAATTTGTGAATCTATCTGAGGCTTAGCTGGGAGATGGGTGATCGGAGGCCCACAGGGAGGCAGCAGTGCGTGTTCCCAGAGGCAGAAACACAGGAGCCTAGGGAATTTTTACTCTCCAAATTTAGGTGCTGAGTGAGTTTAGACATCACAAGGATTAGGGATTTTTTTGTGCATAGAAGTGGAGCCAAAAATGGGATTTAGGAGTCTAAAATAGGGGCTTGCGTGTCTAACTCCTTTTGTGAATTCAGGCCTGAATCCATTAAAATATTTAGAGAGACAAACCAGTATTTTGATAAGATGGAGACAGACAGCATCGCTGACACTGCAACAGTACAGTGATCAGTTTATCACATACTGGTTTCCACTGTGCTGCATTCCATCCTGTGAATATCAATTGTACAAGATACAAGAGCATTTTCTTATATTTCAGGAATAACACGGGCAATGTCATTCAGCATTGACTAACTGAGCTATGATAGAGAAGGGTTATTTGAAGAAACACAAGAGGAACACAAAGAGGCATGACGGTAACATCTGCTTTTACACTGTCACATCACTCAGAGTGCCTGTATGGTTGCTCTAATTCAAGCAGAATGGCTAAGATCGATGTCACAAAGAGCTATTGAAATAGTATAAATAGTTATGATGTAAGCCTGCTAGCAGGTAATGACTGATCAATCTAAACTCTTGACAACTCTTAATGGGGCTCTTTAATGGCGCTCAGTAGTGTTTTTCAGAATTAATATTAGCCGAAAGCAGTTTCCCACACTTGATAGCTCAAGGTATAGTATGGCCTATATTCTTAAAATCTTTCTCTGGAAAAAAGGAGCCTTGAAATTAGAAAGATTGAATGAACTTCCTGCTGTGATTATGGCTGAGTCCATCTGATAAAAGATATATTAGCCTTTCTTTACAGCGCTACACTATTGTTGACAACAAAACCCCACCCACAAAGAACTTTCTTGGTTTTGTTTTTCATTACATACTTAAAAGTTATCCCAATTTTGTTAAAAGGTTTTGTTTATAAGGTTAACTCTCCAGCAATTTCATGTGTACCCGAGCCTAGTTTCAAGCATAAGTGAGAGAAGGTGTTTTGACTGACTTTTACGTTGCATTTAAGGCCCATAAGACATTTAGAGAGAACTGAGATGCATTTATTTGACCAACCTTTTTCTTGGTGAGAGTAACATTGTACCTGAGTACAAATAAATGTGTCTCCCAGATGTGTAAACCTGGGTTCTTACTCTGTGACCAGATTGCTTTTAAGGTTCTATGTGCTGATTTTCAGAAAGAGCTCTTTCCAGCACATCTTCACCAATTATTTTGTTTGCATCAGTTTAAGGTGCAGCTGCCTCTAATGACTGGGCAACCAAGAATATTACAGGTCAAAAAAATTGGAAAAGGATTTCTTCCTGCGAGATAAACTAGAACTCTCCCATGACCCTAAAGGGAGTACAAAGGAATATGTAGGATGACTTTATTAATATTGAATCATCAAATTCCTTTTCCTTTGCGATGACTAAACTTCACAACAACATGTACAAATGGATCTTAAATGCCACACATTCAATTACCAGGTAAAGAGTCTTACTCAGATCTGACTGTATTAGAGTCGCTTTGGTTTGGTTTGTCTCATAAGATACATTTTCAAAAGGTGATAGTCACAAACGATCATTCACGTGTAGTTTTAGGGCCTGAACGATGCAAAGTAATGAACACCTTCAACTCCTATTGAAGCCAATAAGAGATGGGGGCACTTGGCACTTTGCAGCACCGGCACCTTGCTGTCTAATCAGTAACCAGTGCACTCTGGTAGAGATGGTCAGAAAATTCAGATACAACTTTTTTTTGTTAGAATTTGCCAATTTGCCATAACTGAAACCTTCTGCAGAGACTGTTTGATTTTCAAAACCTAAGGGTACGTCTACACTACCCGCCGGATCGGCGGGTAGTGATCGATCTATTGGGGATCAATTTATAGCGTGTATTGTAGACGCGATAAATCGATCCCCGATCACTCTCCCATCTACTGCTGAACTCCAGCTCAGCAAGAGGCGGAAGCAAAGTCGATGGGGGAACCACAGCAATCGACCCCGCGCCATGAGGACCCGAGGTAAGTCGAACTAAGATACATCGACTTCAGCTACGCTATTCTCGTAGCTGAAATTGCGTATCTTAGGTCGATCCCCCCCCCCCCCCCGGTAGTGTAGACCAGGCCTAAATGCCTGTTTCCTGCCACACACCTGCCTGTCTCCTCTTCAGCTCGGCTGACAGTGAACTGAGAGCCTGGGAGCTTCCAGGGTTCACGAGTTGAGGGCAGCCTGTGATTCTGTTTTGCAGTTAACTTAGAAAATTTTGGTTTCTGTTTTGAATTCGAATCAAACAAAATTTTGAAATATCAAAATCCTCCACAAAACAGAATTGTCCCTCTCTGCTCAGCTCCACTCTGTAGGCACTACATCACTCAGGCGATTCAGAACATAAGAACTGCCAGACCATGGTCCATCATACCCAGTATCCTGTCTCTGATGGTGGCCCATGCCAGAGCTTCAGAGGGAGTGTACAGAACAATTACAGGTGATCCACCCTGTCTTCCACTCCTTGCTCCTGGTAGCCAGAGGTTCAGGGTTGCCCTGAGTTTGGGGCTGCATCCATGATCATCTTGGCTAATAGCTATTGATGGACCTAGCCTCATGAATTTTTTTGAACCCAGTTATACTTTTGACCATTGCAACATCCCTTGGCAATGAGTTGCACAGGTTAGTTGTGTGGTGTGTGAAAAAATAAAAAAAGATTGATAAAGCAGTGGAGAAGCCTTTACATCTCTGGTTCAAGGTTTGTAGTGACTGAAAGCAGTTATCCACCGAAAGATGCTCAGGGTGCTACATAAAATGTTGGTTTCAGTCCAGTTAACAAAAGTCACCACCCCAATAGCAGTCTTAAAGGACAGCCATTAAGAGTAGTCTCTCCAATTCAATGCCAAGACACTTATTAGAGATAGTGTGGGGCAAATGCACTGTGGCTAGATAAAGGACTTCAAACAGGTGAACAGGAATGGGGAATGGGAGTTTTGGAGGAGGTTTGAGAGCAAGTGTGGTTCCTCATGGTTTAGGTATGGCTCAAATAGGTAGCAGATATGGAAAATTAGAGAACATTTGCTGTGTCCTACCTTGGATATGCTATATTTTCCTTTCTGCCAAAAGACAGAAGAGAGTTTTGGTGCATGAAGAGCAAGCTGAAGGTGTGATATTCCCCTGGTGTTACTTGGATCGGTGATCTGCTAGGCCCCTCCAATACTTGACTCTGGGAGCCAGCCTGACCCTGCTCTGCTGTGAGAACCCCCACTCCTGGGCTGCTCATGCACAGCCTCTGGCAGGTAAGCTGCTTGGATTGTGCAACCGAATGACAGTAGCCAATATCTCCGGTCCCAGACACAACCCTAGGAACCTCTGTCTTGCAGTGTCCAGTTATGCCCATTGGACACTGCAAGCTTATATAAGTTTGTCAATTTAAGAAATAAATCTATATGTACCAGGCTTGTTATCCCAAGGGGAGTGTCTGACATGCTTAAAACCAAACACACTGCTTCAGGAAATAATAAACAAACAAATTTATTAACTACAAAGATAGACTTTAAGTGATTATAAGTCAAAGCACAAGAAGTCGGATTTGGTCAAATGAAATAAAAGCAAAACGCATTCTAAGCTAATCTTAACAATTTCAGTACCCTTACAAACTCAGATGCTTCTCATCACAGGCTGGCTGGTTGCCCTTCAGCCAGGCTCTCCTCTTTGATCAGCACTTCAATCGCTTGGCGTGGTGTCTGTAGATGGAGGTGGAAGAGAGAGGAAGAGCATGGCAACCGTCTCTCCCTTTTATTATGTTCTTTCTTCCCTCTTGGCTTTGCTCCCCACTTCAGAGTCAGGTGAGCATTACCTCATTGTAGTCCCAAACTGACCAAAGGAAGGGGGGTGACTCACTTGAGAGTCCAACAGATCCTTTGTTGCTGCCTCGGCCAGTGTCCTTTGCTCCTGTGAGACTGGGCTGGGTTTGTCCCATACATGCCCTGATGAGATGTGAACTGCCCCTCTGTTCTTGGAGAATTTTTGCCTGGTCTTGTTTTAAGCCATGAGGACACATTTTCAGCCTCATAACTATATACATGAAATTACAACCTCTAACATTACTATAACAACAATTACTATAACAACAATGCTCAGTGCATCATGAGCCTTCTGAAGACACCTGACATGACAAACATGTTCTAAGGATGAACATGGGGGTGCAGGGTGTTCCCACGAGGT
>NW_020664413.1:47203247-47216549 GCF_002925995.2 Terrapene triunguis
TTTCTAACACAAAATGTATCTCTATGGTTACACTATTTTGGACCTCATTATGATGGGTAAAGAGGAATTAATCACTTGGCTGGAAATTAATGGTTGCCTAGGGACCAATGATCATAATCATATGACATTTAATATAGGTAAACAGGACAGTCCCAGCCAGTAATATTTTATATATTTACACACTTTGTTTCAAAAGGGCTAATTTCCAAAGCTGAGGAAAATTCTGAGCAAAATTGACTGGAAGGAAAAATTTAGACAGAAAAATGTGAACGAGAATTGGGAGTTCTTTAAGAGGAGTGTATTAGATGGCCAAAAAGGCCACCATTCTACAATCAAGAAAAGGACAACTTTGGTTGAAAGCCAATAATGGTTTAGTGGCAAAGTGAAGGCGGCAATTAGAAATAAAAATGCAAGTATATAACAAATAAAAAATGGGGGAATAGATGTTAATTGATATAAATTAGAAGTTATGAAGTAAAGAAAATTGATAAGAAAAGCTACAGATAACAGGGAAAAATCCATGGCTGTTAGGGCAATGGGCAATAAGAAGTTTTCTAAGAAAATAAGTGTCATAACTATAAAGGGAAGGGTAACAGCCCTCCTGTGTACAATACTATAAAATCCCTCCTGGCCAGAGACTCCAAAATCCTGTTACCTGTAAAGGGTTAAGAAGCTCAGGTAACCTGGCTGACACCTGACCCAAAGGACCAATAAGGGGACAAGATACTTTCAAATCTTGGTGGGGGGAAGGTTTTTGTTTGTGCTCTTTGTTTTGGTGGTTGTTTGCTCTTGGGACTGAGAGGGACCAGACATCAATCCATGCTCTCCAAATCTTTCTGAACAAGTTTCTCATAGTTCAAACGTGTAAGTAAACAGCCAGGCAAGGCGTGTTAGTTTTATCTTTGTTTTCTCAACTTGTAAATGTACCTTTTACTAGGGTGTTTACCTCTGTTTGCTGTAACTTTGAACCTAAGGCTAGAGGGGGTTCCTCTGGGCTCTTTAAGTTTGATTACCCTGTAAAGTTATTTTCCATCCTGATTTTACAGAGATTTTTACCTTTTCTTTAATTAAAAGCCTTCTTTTTAAGAACCTGATTGATTTTTCCTTGTTTTTAGATCCAAGGGGGTTGGATCTTGATCCACCAGGAGTTGGTGGGAGAAAGGAGAGGGAATGCTTAATTTCTCCTTGTTTTAAGATCCAAGGGGTTTGGATCTGTACTCACCAGGGAATTGGTGAAGAGTCTCTCAAGGCTACCCAGGGAAGGGAATTAGCATATTGGGAGTGGTGGCAGCGGACCAGATCTAAGCTGGTAGTTAAGCTTAGAAGTTTTCATGCAGGCCCCACATCTGTACCCTAAAGTTCAGAGTGGGGAAGGAGCCTTGACAATAAGGAACAAAAGAAATCCTAGCAATGGTATAGACCCATTACTAGATGGAAATGGTAAAATTGTTAATTACGATGCAGAAAAGGCAGAAGTATTCAATAAATATTTCTGTTCTGTATTTGGAAAGAGCCAAGATGATATAAAAAGATGGGCAGAGTGGTAACTAATGAAGAGGTCAGGGCAGTCATAGAGAGTGATCTGGATTGCTTAGTAAGATGGGCCTGTTCAAACAAACTGTGTTTTAATTCAGCGAGATGCAAAGTTTTACATCTAGGAACAAGGAATGCAAGCCGTATCGAAAGCCTAGGAAACTGTATCCTGAAAAGCAGTGACTCTCTCAATGATTTAGGATCCATAGTGGACAAGCAACTGAACATGAGCTCCCAATGTGATGCTGTTGCAGAAAGGGTTTTGCAATCCTTGTATAAACAGGGGAGTAATAAATAGAAGTAGGGAGGTGATTTTACCTCTGTGTTCAGCATTGCTGAGACCAATGCTGGAACACTGCATCCATTTCTGATGTCCACATTTTAAAAAGAATGGTGAAAAATTTGAGAGGATGCAGAAAAATCCACAAACATTATTTGAGAGCTGGGAAAATTACCTCACAGTGAGAGACTTAGAGTTCAGTCTGTTTAGTTTATCAAAAAAGAAGATTGAGCGGTGACTGGATTATAGTGCATAAATAACTTCATGGGGAGAAAATACCAGGCACTAAAGGGCTTTTTAATTTAGTGGAGAGTGGCATAACAAGAACTAATGGCTGGAAGTTGAAACAAACAAATTCAAATGAAAACTTAGACTTTTTTTTTTTTTTAAACAAGTGAGGGTGAGTAACAAACTGCCAAAGAAAGTTCTCCATGATGTCTTCAAATCAAAGCTGGATGCCTTTCTGGTGGATATGCTTTAGACAAATGCAAATTATGCTTCTATCTGCTGCAAGTTATTGTGCTGAATAAAGGAATAACAGGGTGAAATTTAATGTTCTGTGTTATACAGGGGGTCAGACTAGATGATGGAATGTTCCTTCGGATCTTAAACTCTATGAACCCCCAGTTCTGTTTTAAAAAGAAGAAGGTGAATTGAGCTCCTCTGGCCCCCCTGCCCACCAAATCAATAAATACATGAAGAATTTTTGTTTTTATTTAAAAACCACAAATAATCAGCTAAATATCCCAAGTCATTAACTGATCCTGTCCCCCCTTTTTTCATGGTGTCCTACCCCCTCTGATGAACTAGAACCAGAGCTTGGGGAGAATTTGATGAGCCCACCCCCTGCATGCCAAGGGTCTTCCCACTATTCTGAGGGTGGGGAGGGTGCAGTTGAGTAGGAGAGCATCTGATGTTTTAATCCACAGCCATTGCTCCAAATGGAGTGGGGATTCAGAAGCCTCTGGTCCATGGCAACCAGGGAGCAGCTCCCTTGCCATTGTAAATCCAGGTATGGAGTATTCTCTCTCCACATCCTGACAGAAACACCAGCATGTAACCTTGCTGCTTGGGCCGTGTAATCATTCCCAGGATCGGACTCTTACAGAACGTATGTGTAAACACAGAAAGCTATTTCAGATAATGGTACAGGAGAATAAACAAGTGGGTCAGGAAGGAAAGGGGGAACCATTGAAAGTACATAACAGAATACTTCATTTGCTTATGTTTAAAAAACAAGTGCATTCCCATGCTGTGCTTTTAGTATAGAATGAGCTATGTTCTTCTGAAGAGTTCAGCTGGTACCAGAGATAATCCCTTGATGCCACTGGCACCAGGGCTTTTCCTTGTAATAATAATTCATGCCAATTTTTCCAGAACACTGCCTCTCAGTTAACTTTATGGTGTTTGGACGAAAAAGCCATTATTGTAATGTATACGTAAATACTAAAGACTATGGGGTCATTGTTTAAAATTGGGTTGTTGCCTTTCAAACAAATTCCCATGAGAAAGGAAAGACATTGATAAGAAACAATGTAGTGTAAGCTGGGGCAAAGGTCTGATAAACAAGTATAAACTTTTGTTGGATTATTATAATAATACACCCACTTTCATAATGGAACATGATATCAAGTATTTATAAGATGGAAGGGTTGATATTATATAAACTATACACAATGCCTTCCACCCTTTCTTTTTTAGCTGCCCATCCTGTATGCCAGCAGCATCAGGCCCTTTGTGTTTAGATTAGCAAAAATGGGAAGATAATGGATTGAACAGCATTTCTACTTGTTTCAGCTTGAACATCAGAATAACAAATGGATGCAACTGTGTTGCTATAGAATATACCTGAGGTGGTTAAATACTCTACCTAACTTATTTTTCAAATGAAGAAGATTAAATTGCTGTTCTTTGAGTTATGCCAGCAGAGTAACTCGGAGGAAAGTCATTTTTAATGCAAATCATATTGAAATGGTAATGTCCAGCATGCTATAATTCAGGAATACTGGACCCAAATCCTATCCCTAATTCTGAAAATCACAGAATAAATTAGCCTTGTGATCCCTTGGTTGTTATATTGGGATTAATATATATATATACACTACAAAATGCGGACCTCACAACACATTAACTTGTGACAGCCAGATGTACAATCCTTGAATTATGGAAAAGACAAGAACCCCAGGTAGTCCAAACATTATCTGTGATAATTGACAAATGACTTGAGGATGGGAGTCCTTATCTTTTATCAAGTGCCAAGTTATCTTTTCTAGAAGTCAAGGGAAGAGATCACTAAAACATTAGTAAGAGACCAAAAATATTTCATTGCTTGTTTTAACGGTACGTAAATTATGATGATCTATATATTATTGATACTATTATGATCTTTATACCAAAAATAAAATATGCCTTTTAAAGCTGTTAGATGTGGTATATTAACTGAATTGTCCTTTGTTTGCAATCTCACTTGGTTTAGTCAAACTGAAAATATGAGTACTTCACAATTTTGTTTCTATTTGTCATGTGTCTTCTACAAAGTATAGGATAGCAAGTGTGTGGTTGTATAACATATAATGAGCAAGATCCGCAGCTGGTGTCAAGTGGCATAGCTTTATTGACTTCACACAGGGCCAGATTCTCAGCAGAGTAAATAATTTTGTATGCAATAATTTAACTCCTTAGTGCAAGAACAAATCCCTGTCTGTGTGTCTGGGGCCAGCACAACAGGGAAATATAAGAGAAAAAGAGCAGGACAATATCCTCTTGGAATATTAGAATAGTTTTCTCTACCCGTAATGTATTATCCTTGTGATAATTAGAGCATATTATAAGACAGGACTATAGGAACAAGAAAAAGAGAAGGTGTGGTAAATTGTTTTAAGGAAACCTGTTGATAAGTGACAAACACCTATCAAGGATGATCTAGTGTCCTGCTTCAATACAGGTGACTGGACTAGATGACCTATTGAGGCCCCTTTCAATTCTACATCTTTATGCTTTTGTCATCCATACATCTGAAGGTTCAGAAGTTTAGATTTTTGCCATAATCTGCCATATGCGACCTTTGCAGTGCACAACATTGAATTTGATTGTGACTTCATAGTACATAGGATGCAGTTTTGGTCTCTATAGATCAGTGATATTCAGACTGAGGCTTGGGAGCCGCAAGTGACTATTTAATGTGTCTCCTGCAGCTCTTTGCAGCACATGATATGAAAACACTGCATGATTTAATTATTAACCAATCAGTATGCTTTTACTATGTTATTGACCAGTTGTAGAATACTTGGTCAATCGTTTTGCTGTGAGAATAATATATATATATTAGGGCTATCAAGCAATTAAAAAAATTAATCACAATTAATAAAATTAATCACGATTAATCTCACTGTTAAACAATAATAGAATGCCATTTATTGAAATATTTTTGGATATTTTCTACATTTTCAAATATGTTGATTTCAATTACAACACAGAATACAAAGTGTACAGTGCTCACTTTATATTTATTTTTGATTACAAATATTTGCACTGTAAAAAGCAAAAGAAATAGTATATTTCAATTCACCTAATACAAGTACTGTAGTGTAATCTCTTTATAATGAAAGTTGAACTTACAAATGTAGAATTAAGTACAAAAAAATAACTGCATTCAAAAATAAAACAATGTAAAACTTTAGAACGTACAAGTCCACTCAGTCCTACTTCAGCCAATTGCGCAGACAAACAAGTTTGGTTAGAATTTGCAGGAGATAATGTTGCCCACATCTTGTTTACAATGTCACCTGAAAGTGAGACCAGGCATTCACATGGCACTTTTGTAGCCGGCATCGCAAGATATTTACATGCCAGATGCGCGAAAGATTCATATGTTCCTTCATGCTTCAACCACTATTCCAGAAGACATGCATCCATGCTGATGATGGGTTCTGCTTGATAACGATCCAAAGCAGAGTGGACCGATGCATGTTCATTTTCATCATCTGAGTCAGATGCCACCAGCAGAAGGTTGATTTTCTTTTTTGGTGGTTCGGATTCTGTAGTTTCTGCATTGGAGTGTTGCTCTTAAGACATCTGAAAGCATTCTCCACACTTTGCCCATCTCAGATTTTGGAAGGCACTTCAGATTCTTAAACCTTGGGTCGAGTTCTGTATTTGTTCTTAGAAATCTCACATTGGTACCATCTTTGTATTTTGTCAAATCTGCTATGAAAGTGTTCTTAAAATGAATGTGTGCTGGGTCATCATCCAAGACTGCTATAACATGAAATATTTGGCAGAATGCAGGTAAAACAGAACAGGAGACATACAATCCTTCCCCAAGGAGTTCAGTCACAAATTTAATTAGTGCATTATTTTTTAATGAGAGTCATCAGCACTGAAGCATGTCCTCTGGAATGGTGGCCAGAGCATGAAGGGGCATATAAATGTTTAGCATATCTGGCATGTAAATACCCTGCAAAGCCATACGAACGCCTGTTCTCACTTTCTGGTGACATTGTAAATAAGAAGCAGGCAGCAGTATCTCCCGTAAATGTAAACAAAGTTGTTTGTCTTAGCAATTGGCTGAACAAGAAGTAGGACTGAGTGGACTTGTAGGCTCTAAAGTTTTACGTTGTTTTGTTTTTGAGTGCAGTTATGTAAAAAAAAAATCTACACTTGTAAGTTACACTTTCATGATAAAGAGATTGCACTACAGTACTTGTATGAGGTGAATTGAAAAATACTATTTCTTTTGTTTATCATTTTATAGTGCAAATATTTGTAATAAAAATAATAATATAAAGTGAGCACTGTACACTTTGTAGTCTGTGTTGTAATTGAAATCAATATATTTGAAAATGTAGAAATACATCCAAAAATATTTAATAAATTTCAATTGGTATTCTATTGTTTAACAGTGCGATTAATCACAATTAATTTTTTTAATCACAGTTAATTTTTTAAGTTAATCACATGAGTTAACGGCGATTAATTGACAGCCCTTATATATATATATATATATATATAAAAATAGTGAACGAAACAGTGAATTCACACTACTGTGGCTCTTTTGGGTACTGTTGATCAGCTCCTGAACCACTGAGGTCTGAGTATCACTGCTATAGGTCGTGGACTCCATGGTGCAGGGAGTATGTGTAACTGTGTGTTTTGTACATTACTTAGCACAATGGGGCCCTAATCCTGATTGAGGCCTCAGGGTGCTACTGTTATAGAAATATTTATTTTCCATTTTTCTTTTCTACTAATGTTGTGACTTCCAAAATTGCTAACAGAGATTCTTGGATTTCAATAGATAGCAGATTTCTGCTTTCCTTGGCATTTTACTAGACTTATCGCTCACTGTAGCTGGCTACAAGATGAAAAAAAAAAACATTGATTTTATTTGGGACATCCTTTATGGTACAGTGTGCATCTGCAAAATTTGCAGTTGGAATGCTTTCATGTCACTCCAGTTATAAAATGTATTATAATATTGGAAAGTGACTATGAGACTGGCACTCTAGAGTTTCATATTTACTGTCTCCCAGTGGCTCTCATATCAAATTTGAAGGTTTATGTGTAAAATGTTTTATTTTTAAGTCCTAGTCCTGCAAAGTTAGCCTGAGATCTGAAAGCCAAGCAGTGGCCTTCCTCTCATACCATCCTTATTAATAAAGATTCTGCAGTTGGAATGTCATAATTCTGTTTGTGAAGCATAAGCCAATAAAGAGTGAATCACACTCTCCCATAGCTGTATTCACTAGGGAATATTAATGACAGTAAAATTAGTAAAATGCATATTTTGCCTCTGAAATCATCAGCTAAGACCCTGAATGCACAAAAGGAGCAGATCTGGTGAGTAGGAAGACTATTTTTTTTATTAAACCTCTTCTCTGATCAGACTTGAGAGACCCATGGGCCAGCTCCCCAGCTGGTGTAAAGCAGTGGAGCGCTGGTGGCTCACTGCTGAACTCCACAGTATCTGCAAGGCCTGAGGAAACAATCAGCACAGTCGGGTTCCATACATGTAACTGAATTTAGGCAGAATTTAGCCTGCCGCATCTTTATTACTGGCAATTATGAATGAGCCAGAAAGCACCACAGCTTGGGTTTCAGACCCTGAATGTGTTAGCAGGACAGGAAACAAGATCACATTGTTTTCACTAAAAAAAACCAACACTTTGGATTTGGAAATCATTGATGCACAATGAATATGGAACCTGCCTGTCGCAGCCCTATGCTCTGTCATGGCGTCTGGATGGCCAATTGTCGGTCAGAAGGTCACATCGGTGTCGTGTGCAGCACCTTGGTGCTGTGTGCAGCGCCTTGGTGTCGTGTGCAACACATTGGGGCCATGTGACCATTCTCGAACCTTCCACCTGGTCAGTTGTAGGCAGAGCCGGCTCTAGGATTTTTGCCGCCCCAAGCAGAAACAATTTTGGCCGCCCCTCCCCCCCGTTTTTTTCTTACCTCACCCCCGGCCCCGCCTCAGCTCCGCCCCTTCCCCAAATCCCCAGCCCTGCCTCCTCCACCCAGGCTCTCAAGCCTAGGAGGGAGAGGGAGAAGCAGCGTGCGCGCCGCGGTCACTCAGAGTCTCCCCCTCCCTCCCAGGCTCTCAAACCTGGGAGGGAGGGGGAGCAGCGGCGCGCGAGCGGCAGCAGCGGAGGTGAGCTAGGGCGGCCGGGGCACATTTTTAGGGGCGGCATTCTGGCGCCGGCCATGCCGCCCCTAAAAATGTGCCACCCCAAGCACCAGCTTGTTTTGCTGGTGCCTAGAGCCGGCCCTGATTGTAGGTCACATTGGTACCGTGTGCTACAATTCCAGCATGCCGTGTGCATAAGCTTCGCATGCCAGGTGCAGTGTCTGTTTACGTAGAGGGCACCAGCTCGGAGCCTGGTTGGTGTAGGAGTGGGGAACCAATTAGATGCTAGCACGAGCAGGGGTCTTCGAATAAAACTATGTCCCTCGCCTAAATCAGCAGGAGTGTCCGCATGTTAGCTGGAAGGCCTGATCACCCTTTCAGCCAGGATCTCCTCCGGATTTAGCCGGTTCGTGTCATGTCATCTCGGGTTACATCTCATCATGTCCCTGGTGTCTGTACTGCTGGTCAGCTGCGCCTGGAGTGTGGTATGTACATATTAATTTTTGTAGATATTCTGTTTGTTAGGCCCTTTTTCTTTATTACTTGGTACCAAATCTCATGTATGGTGTATAGAGGACGAATTGTTACAGTTTACTCAGTTTTGTATGTTTGTTCTGGTTTGTCAGTAAATAGTTGGTTGTAAATTACCTGATTCCTTGTTGTTAAATGTACATAGACTGTTTTATATTACTGCTCTGGTGATATTTTTGGTTGGTTACTTGTTCCTATTTCAATTGAATTTGTACTGTTGGTAAAGGTGCTCCTCCCCAGCCCAAGTTGTAATTTATCCCCCATTAATAAATGGCCACCTGTTTTGAATTACAATCTGCCTCTGTCTCAATTTTCCTCTTCCACTTGAATCCTCATTCGAACCTGTATTGGTCTCGGACACTGACGTTTCCTGTCAAGACACTTGTTAGGGTAGAATCAGGGCCGAAAAAAAGTTTTTGAACAGCTGAACCGTAGCCTGTTTAAGGAGCACAAGAAAAGAGATTATTGTTCTGATCTAACTAGAAAATATTGTAATGATTTGAATAAATACAATTCATGCTACCATCTCTTTCTGTCTCTTCCCCCTAATATAATGTACAACAAATGTTGAAAGAGTACATTCTGGGATATGAAACTGTTTGCAGCTGTGCATTTATTCTGTGTAGTTAATACTGTTTCCCTGGCACTGTGCTCTCTTGTATTTTCTTTCAACTCAGTATGCTTTATATTCTCCTTCTAAGAACTCCTATTTTTAACAGTTCCTTGGATTGAAGATAGGAAGTCCTTGCCTTAAAGGCAATGGAAGGGTTTGACAAAACTTTTATTTTCAAAGCCAGTCAGATGCTGACTTGTGTGTTAATAGATGCAGCAAATGTTATATTGTATGTTATGTATATTGAGGATGCTGCCTGCTTAATAGTTTCATGTGTCCTGATAAATATGTGCACTAAAAGCTAGTTCTAATATAAAATATGCATCTTAAAAAATCTGTCAATGCATAAAAGTAGAAGTTGATACTTTCAAGTGAATACAAAGGATTTAAACACATATCTTCCATTACTTTTAATCTCAATGGAAGGTGTGTGCCTAAATCCCTTGCATTCCTTTGAAAACCTCAGTAAGGATTTCCAGTGCACCAGTCAATGATCTATTGGTGTTTTTCTCATACTACCATCCAGGGGGCCTTAAAAAATTTAAGATGTCTTTCACAAAAAGGAAGGAGAGAGACAGACACACATGGTGATTTGTTCTTTTTTCAGTCTATAGATAAAATGTTCTCAGGAAGCAAATTTTCAAGTTTTATCATGTATGTCATATTAAAAGTGGCAAATGAAATAGAGCATTATTAATTATTGTTTTATTTAGCTTTAATCTCCTATTCCTGCACAAAATCTTTTACACCTGAGTTAAGAACATCAGAATGGCCATAGTGGGTCAGACCAATGGTACATCGAGCCCAGTATTCTGTCTTCCAACAGTGGCCAATGCCAGATGATTCAGAGGGAATGAACAGAACAGGGCAATTATTGAGTGATCCATCCCCTGTCACCAAATCCCAGCATCTGGCAGTCAGAGGCTTAGGGACACCCAGAGCATGGGGTTGCATCCTTGACCATCTTGGCTAATAGCCATTGATGGACCTATCTTCCAGGAACTTATCTAATTCAGTTTTGAAACCAGTTGTACTTTTGGCCTTCACAACATCCGTGGCCATGAGTTCCACAGGGTCACTGTGTGTTGTGTGAAGAAGTACATCCTTTTGTTTTTTTTTAAACCTACTGCCTATTAATTTCATTGGCTGATGATTGGTTCTTGTGTCATGTGAAGGGGTAAATAACACTTCTTTATTCACTTTCTCTGCACCATTCTTGATTTTATAGACTTGTATCATATCCCATCTTAGTCATCTCTTTTCCAAGCTGAACACCACCAATTTATCCCAAATCAACCGCTGCCTAGTATTCCCTTGCCTCTGTCTTTCTTGGGTTAATCTTTATTTGTGTAATGAAAATTCTGAGATTTCCATGAAGATGTTATGAATATAATAAAATGTATGGATGTTATTTTTCAGGCCTTTTAAAAAATGTATGAAATGCACATTAAAACTTTGTTCTACTGCAAAGCAATTTAAATTGCCCTTCATTGTAAAGTGCTGCCTTTTTGGATGTTGCCTGCTATGTTACTGCCTTACTTATGCCATTTTTCTGGCACTTTTCCTATTGCTTTCTCATTAATTTTCTTACCTTTTCCCACATTTGTTTCCTTGTGTAGTTCAGTGCATGACACTGGTTAATTTCATTCCTCTTTTTCTTTCACGTAAAGCTTTTGTTTTGTCTGTGATTTATCTCCTCTCTCGTGCCAGTCGAATTCCTGTAATTTCAGTGATGCAGTGTTTTGATAGCAGTGGCGATAATTTCATTTATTTATTCTTGAGTACACTTTCCTCTGGGATAATCATAGTTTAAAGTGGTGAGATTTTCTATTCTTCCTACTATTTAAACTGTACGTTATTTACTTTGGAATTAAATTCTTAATAAGTTTAGCTGTGCTTGATTCTGCACGTATGACTTGAATATACTGGATTAGTTCAGTATTAAATTTACCCACCCACAACTCCATTTTCAAATGATTTCTCTAGCAAGAAATCAGCCCACCCAGGCCACATATTAAGTTTCTATTTAACTTTTTGCCATTGGGTTAAGGTCCCTATAATTTGAAGGGGAAATAATTGCTCAAGCCAGCAATAACTCACCTAACTGAAACAAACAAACAAAAAGTAACTAACTAAAACAAAACAAACAGAAATACCCTTTAAGGGTGCCAGGTTTAAGTGCACTATTTGTGTAGGATGCATCAATAAAAACAAGTGAACAAATATGTTAGTTTTAGTAACTCTATTGACCTGTATAGAGTTATACCAGGAATGAATTTAGCCCCAAGAGAAATATGTAGTACTCTACCATATCAGGTACTTTTAGTTCATACCGAAGCATTTCGGCAGAATTATGGCTACTTTACTTTATATTTAAGCATTTCTTTCAAACTATACAAATGTCAAAAATTGCCTTTTGATCGTAAAAGCTGCAGTTCACATCCTGATAAATTCAAACCATGTAAGTCAGTGGTGGGCAATCTGCGGCCTGTGGGTCGCACGTGACCCATCAGGGTAATCCACTGGTGGGTCACCAGACTGTTTACGTTTGCATGGCCGCTGGCAGCTCCCAGGGTCCGCGGTTCCCAATTCCTGGCCAATGGGAGCTGCGGGAAGTGGAGGCCAGCACATCGCTTCCCACAGCTCCCATTGGCCGGGAACGACGAACCACAGCCACTGGGAGCTGCGGGCGGCCATGCAAATGTAAAGAAACTGTCTGGCGGCCCACCAGCAGCTTACTCGGGCCGCAGGTTGCCCACCACTGATGTAAGTTATTCCAATTTTAAGTATAGGCCAAGAAAAGTGCTTTGATACAGTCTTATCATTGCAATATCCCTAACAGAGTAACTTTTTTCTGTTGTTGATAGAGTTGGGTGAATAACAAATCTTTCAGTTCACTGGCAATTCCAAGCAATAGGGGGATGGGAGGGTGGTAATCAGTTAGGGGTTACACCACTTTTTTTTTCAAAATTTTCTGCAAATTGAAAGGTGAAAATAAATAAGTAAATAAAAATATTTTTTTTAAAAATTAGATTTGGAGTAGTTTTTTTATAACTTTTAAAAGTTTTACAAATAAAATTGAAAATGAAAAGTCATTTCAAATAAAAAATTGAAATATTTAATTTTGAAGATATTGAAACAAAATTTTAGATTTTTCTGGATTTTTTTAGGTTTTATTCAACCAAAAACAATTTGGCAAAATTGGCACAAATTTACAAATGTTTCAGTATCAACTAATCTGAATAGTTTGTTGAAAAAAGTTTTGATTGAAAAATTTCACCAGCTGTAGTCATTGTCATGTGCACAGTCTCTGGCAAGGGATTAAAGGGCACTTGTCAGCGTATGTGTCAGGAGGAAAAAATGAATTTCCATCCACAAACCCATAGAATTACTCCATCCGTAGGTCATTAAAAGTTAGTATTTGATCTGTGTCAGAAGAGTCCTCATTCTGAATATGTTACAGTAATGATAGGACTGTGGAATATAGGTGTAGACTCTGATGCAGTAAAAGAGGGGAGGAACTCCCATCATGCATATTAATAGCTGTATTATCAACAAAAATGTTGCTCAAGAAAGACAGTTTAAAAAAATGCATGGTCAAGTAACGGGGTAGCCGTGTTAGTCTGTATCTACAAAAACAACAAGGAGTCTGGTGGCACCTTAAAGACTAACAGATTTATTTGGGCATAAGCTTTCGTGGGTAAAAACCTCACTTCTTCA
>NW_020664413.1:47216649-47241488 GCF_002925995.2 Terrapene triunguis
GATTTATTTGGGCATAAGCTTTCGTGGGTAAAAACCTCACTTCTTCATGTGCATCTGAAGAAGTGAGGTTTTTACCCACGAAAGCTTATGCCCAAATAAATCTGTTAGTCTTTAAGGTGCCACCAGACTCCTTATGGTCAAGTAAGTGCTACATGTATTACACTTCCATACAGAAAGGTGGCAGAAATCAACAGCACCATGAAGTTCTGATTTCACATAGGTGTTGCCCACAGAGCATTCCATTACCCAGATACTAAAGTATCACATTAAACTTATACAAAATTCACATAATCTTCCTGGTGATTTAAAGGTTATGGAGATTTTAAACTATTGGTTATGTGATAGTTTAAATTTATATACAGTCTTTCATCCCAAAAGATATAACTCTGAGATGCAGATGCTGTCAACTGTTAATGACTGTATGGATGGCCAGCAATGATTCATTAATTTTTAATTCTGACTTGAAACCTGAAAATTATGCATCAGATGATCTATGTAACCCTGAGTTCCTATTGCTGTTACCTTCATCACCCCTCCTAAATCTTGTCTGCTGTGTTTTGTCTTAATCTAGACTAAAATCTTTGGGCCAGAGATTGTCTTTTGTTATATATATCTATAGTACCCACACTGTAGGACTTCACTCCTGATGAGGATGTTTATGACTACTACTGCTAATAAAACACCTTAGAGTGAATTGAAATAGTAGTACATTTTGCCTTGGCTCAGGTTTTTTTCAATACATGGCTGAAGTGAATGTCTGCACACTCTTATATATAAGGTATAAGAAAGTATGACTGAATTCTTTGAAATAACTTTTTTTTTTAAAATATGGACCCTCAGGAATATTTTGCTATACTTTAAATATAACCAGTCTCCCTCTTCAACTCAGAATATCACCATTTAAATTCTAATCTCTCTAGGATAAGCTGTAACTATCAAAATTCAGGCTGTGTAAAAGAGAATTCAGAATCTAACGAGAGGCTAATGAAGCCTCCTACTTTTTCCTAATTTGTATGACAGGTATGTACATCTAATTACAAAGCATAATGGTCTCTGGTAATCTTGAATCCAACATTTCTGGGAATCAATAAGAGTACTAATTATATGATCAGTGTTATAAAAGGTATTTGAGTTAATTGGACTTCATTCCCATGTTGATGTTATTTTAATGTTAAAAGCTTTGCGTGCAAATCAGGATTTACTAGACTGTGAAAAAGCATAACCAACAGAAACACATTTATTAAAGAAAGGTGTAGGAAATACAAAACCAGAGCAAAATAGAAATCTGTGACATTCAAAATTGAATGGGCAGGTGTTGCCAGATATTTTAGCTTTTAGCCAGACCACACACAATTGATTAATGGTACCTGTCTACAATAAATAGGAAGTGCTTAGGCTGGGATTTTTACAAATAGATGGATAAAACAAAGGGAAATTTCTCTGCCTAATGTCACCCATACTACACCTTAAAATACTGCATTCATATAATGAACTAACTAGTGATTATTTTCAGAAGGCATAATATGTAAAACGATGAAATATAGCTGATACCAAGATAAGTATTGCAATTTTACATTGATCCATCACTCAGTGTTTGAAACTTCTCACCATTTCGCCCATTATAAAATCAAGATGGAATCCTGAAAATGCAGGCAGAAAAAAAGTGAGAAAATGCATCAAAACCTCAAAAGCAACAATATAGCAAGAAAAAAAAGTAGGCCACATACTGAATTATTTTTAGACTTTCACATTAAGTCCAAACTTAGTCCTTACTTGGGCAAAACTCATATTGACTTCCATAGGATTATTGCCTGATGACCATTAGATTGGGCTCTAGGTCAGTCTTTGAATATTATTCACAACATCCTGGTCAAAATATTACGAATTTCAATTTTTCAGTCTCCTCTGTAGGCCGACAAAAAGGGATATTTTTGGTGAAAATATTTGTGAAATATTTCCCCTTTTTTGACTATCTCTAATTCTTGGGTAGAGGGAGGCTGATACAAAGAACAAGAGAGAGACTCTAATTTTCTCTGTTCATACAATCTAGAGTATAAATAAGGGTACAGTCCTATATTTCATAGGAACTCAAATCTCCCATTGAATCAATTTTGGTAATAACTACTGGATCAGACCCACCATGACGAAGAGTTACTTGAAGTTTGTGCCCTCAACTAGAGTTCCGCCACGCTCAGAATGATGTGCACCAGCTGTCTCACAAATATAGTGCCTTGGTCTTAAGCGCATTCACCCACTGGGAATTGTTTTGTTTCAGATGTTATTTTATTTGAAGAGCAAAGTAATGTTTTCTAAGGCAGTGGTTCTCAACCTTTCCAGACTACTGTACCCCTTGCAGGAGTCTGATTTGTCTTGTGTACCCCCAAGTTTCACCTCACTTAAAAACTACTTGCTTACACAATCAGACATAAAAATACAAGTGTCACAGCATACTACAACTGGAAAATTGCTAGTGCTTTCTCATTTTTACCATATAAAATAAAATAAATTGACTGGAATATAAATACTGTACTTATTTCAATGTATAGCTGTGGTCTCCAACTTTTTTTATGCCCAAGATCACTTTTTGAATTTAAGGGCAACCCAGGCTCTACCCCGCCCCTTCCTAAGGTCTCACCCCTTCCCCAAAGCCCTGCCCACACTCACTCCATTCCCCCCTCTCTCCATTGCTCGCTCTCCCCCACCCTCACTCACTTTCACCGGGCTGGGGCAGGGCATTGGGGTTCGGGAGAGGCTGCGGGATCTCGGCTAGGGGTACAGGAGGGGGTTCAGGGTGCAGGAGGAGATATGGGGTGCTGGTTCCGGGAGGGGGCTCAGGGCTGGGGGTTGAGGTGCGGCCTCCTGCCGGGTGGTACTTACCTCCGGCGGCTCCCAGGTGGTGGCACAGCATGGTTCCTTGCCTACCCCACACCGCTCCCAGAAGGGGCCAACATGCCCCTGCGGCTCCTGGGGAGGTTGGCAGGCACATGGCTCTGCACACTGCCCCTCTCTGCAAGCACTGCCCCCGCAGCTCCCATTGGCCACAGCTCCCCCTTTCTGGCCAATGGGAGCTGTGGGGGCGGTGCTTACAGAGAGGGACAGTGCATGGAGGGAGACCCCTGCCCCCAGGGCTGCAGGGTCACGCTGGCTGCTTCCGAGAGTGGCGTAGGGTGGGGCCGGGGCAGGCAGGGAGCCTGCCTTAGCGGAAGCCATACTATACCACCGAAGATCGCGATCGTTTGGTTGGTGACCACTAGTGTATAGTATATAGAGCAATATAAACAACTCCTTGTCTGTATGAAATTTTAGTTTGTATTGGCTTTGCCAGTGCTTTTTGTGTAGCCTGTTGTAAAACTAGGCAAATATCTAGATGACTTGATGTAGACGCTGGAAGACCTCTGCGTACCCCTGGGGGTACACGTACCCCTGGTTGAGAGCCACTGTTCTAAGGAACAGGCATATTTGTCATTGTCTTTTGGTGTTTCTTCATAACTTTATCACCTATTATATAACAAAATAACTCATTTTTCTTATATATTTCTATTTATATGTCTTTGTAATTTTGTTTGAAAGAGGCGCTAAAGGTGTAAAGAAAAAAAGAATGCGGTGCATTTACGCAGCAGATGTGGAGAGTCTGATATAGTTTCCTTCTTTGTCATCATTGTGTTTTTACAGTGAGAATGCAGTACCATACAATGGCCTTATCATGGGAACGTAGGAGGCTAAAGGATAAAGAAAATATCCTGTTGTGAATACAACTTTGTGAGCAAAAAATGGTCCGTTAAGTCAATATCTGACAATTATAATTCCTAGTGCACTTGCTCAAAACCAACTGACAACACTACGTGGCATGACTCTCTCTGGCTTGCACTCTGGGTCTGTATTGCATATTCTGTATGTGGAGTTTTTATTGATGTCAGTGTAATTACTATGCATGGAACTAGCGTTGTATATGAAATAAACGTACAGCTGCAGTGCAGAGTCAAGAATGGAATCTGTTCCCTATAAGACTGCAGTATTTGGGAACCAGAGTTCCCATGCATGGAGCAAATACTACTACAGAACAATGATTGCTAGTACTTAATTGTTTTTTATTGTTTTGCTAAATATGACAACTTACTATCCCCCATCAACTAGAACTAGGCTCTCTATATCCTCATGTATAAAATAGATAATGTCTTAATGATTCTAGCACAAGGCCTATGCATTCTCAGTCTGGCAGTGTGAATTGTTATTACTTCCTATGTTGTTCTTTGGACTAGCTGCAAGTGTCCTGAATTTTTTTAGTATTCATTTTACTTTAGTAGGTACAACTAAGAACCAACTAAATCATATTATACATGGAAACTGCTGGAATGCAGTTTATAGAATTAGTCAAAAAAATTTAAAAGCCTCTACTATTGAATAATTTAGTGGGTGCAATCAACTGCAGATGCAGTTAGTAGAATTTATGGGTGAAATCCTGTTCCCATTTGAAGTCAAATGGCAAATTTTTCATTGGCTAGGATTTTGCATTAGATATCTTCTCCCTGATATTTTGGGGCAAACAACAGTTTGACATCTAAGTTATCATTTGCACCTGCACTTGATTGAACATGCAAAATTGATGTGCAAAGAATTAGAGGTGAAGTTGAGGTAACTTTGATAATTTGATTCCTATGGCCCGATCCTACATTCTGATCAGCTGACTGGACCTTCTGCCCATATAAAGCCGCACTGAAGTCAGTGGGTCTCCACACAAGCAAGAATCTGCTTGCATGAATTAGACTGTAGGATCCAGGTCCAAATTTAGAATGTAGGCCAATATTTCCCACATGGATGGTCTTAGAAACGTAATTTTAGGTTTGAAAATTGTGGCCTTTATGTATAAAAAAGAAATACAAATGGTTGCAAACTTAGATTATGGGATAAATGTTGAACTCAGAGAAAAACTTGAAAATCAGAATCTTTTTACAAATTACTAGAAATCTTTCTAATAAAGTATAGTTATATCATCGGTGAAATCAATAACTTATTTTTCTTCTGCTCCCATGGAATATTCTAATTTGATCTGCTGAGCAAAAACACAGAATTATTTTCACCTCTAGGTGTGTCCTATTATTTTCATTACATTTTACAATACTATTTTCTGTACATTACGTTACACGTGTTAAATTATAAGCAGTAAAATGTGTAAAGAAAGGTAAAATTAGCTTTTTCAGACCTTTATACCTTTCATAATGAGAGAAAGAAAAAAGTACAATGGCTTGAAAAGAATGAGGAATGGGAGGAGAAAGCAGCATGACATGGAAATTAAATGCAATTTCATAGAAAATAAAGACATTATTTTCAGCAGGGGCAGGTATAAAAGCCCTTGTACTCAGCCAATTATTTGCAGGAAGGTTAAGATGTGCTTTAGTGAACCATTAAACAGGTGCTCTGATCTAAGAATTGGATTATTCAAATCATGGTAAAAATTGTCCTGGGAATCTGTTTTGACCTGTGCAGGGACAGAGAGAGGACTTCATATTAATTTTAAACATTAAACACATTCATTCTTTTTTATTGATATTGGTCCCTGTGATATAGCCTCATTTTTGCAATGATGCTATCCCAATGGTTAAGCAGAGTGTAAGATTGAGCATACCGAGCCTGTTCTTAGCGTCTCACTCTCACATAATATTGCATGCCTGTGTCATGCACTGAATCTGTCCATTCTCAGCTCACGTCTTAGTCTTATTGGGAATGGGCATAGCCTTGCCAGAGCAGAACTGGCATTGCGGTGTCCTAATGTGCAGCATGTATAGGCCAACAGCAAACTACTAATTCACTTTATGTCACTCTCTGAAGCACAGTGCCTCCAGGTGCTATTTCTGGGGTGTTGCTGCTCTTCACATCTTATCTGGGGCAGTGGTGCATAAAAGGACAGCCTGGCCCTTAGATAACATACATTTAACGAACAGCAAGGTTTGCAATAGGCGGTATTGGTATTTCAATAAGTCACACTCGTCCTTCCTGAGTCGGAATTGAACCAGTGTTCCCATCATAGTGTAAGGGGAACATTACACTGTTGTACATGCCATCTTCCAGCTGAAATAAAACTGAGTTCCTGACTACTTATAATAATAATAATAATAAATAATTAATAATAAAAAAAGTCCCAAAAAATTGTTGTAAGAATACAGGTGTTTATCCAGGTGTTCTGATCAAGTTCCTGCTCAGGTAATTTCAGGTGCCTAAATTTTCTTTACAGTATCAGTTAGATATAGTATTTACTCCCTGTCCCAAATTGTTGCATAATGTTCCTGGATTTCATCCCAGAAGTATCTGCAAATCAGTGGTGAATGAACTGAATCCAGCATTTTTGGATGATAGATGGTATATCAATTATTCTTGTCTCAATATTCATGTGTAATTCCCACTTGTGTAAATCAGCATTATACATTTTTTAAAAAGAGTTCAGTGTCCTTAAACTGCTATTGAAGGACAACTTCTAGGGAACTGAGTGCAGTGGGCACCATGAAAAATGCATGTTTATGGTACTACAATGTTTACATTTCAATTTTTAATGGCATTTCCTTTCTGTTTTCTGAAAAATCCTACCATAGTTCATCTTGGGCTCACAGAGGGTATTTGTATGCATTTCTGAACAGAAGGCCTCTCATGCTGCACGTGCCTGGTTTGCATTTAGCAGCATGCCTGTATTTGACACTAGGTAGACACTTGAGGTACTTTGTGAGCATTACAATTAAAGATTAATTCAATAACACATCATCAGGGGGATTAGCACAAATTGCTTCTTTTTTAAATTTTCTCCACAGGTCTTTTCAGTGCAGTTTGGCTTTGTATCATCTGCCTATCTGTACAAAACAAATATTTGAAAATAAGTGGGTTTTTACTGCTTTACTCCTTTTGTGGAAAACTCACTTTCTACATGGTCTGTCTTGCTCTTTTCTTGCCAAAATAAAAATAACATTGTAATTCTTTCCTTTCTTAGTTTGATGATTTAAAAAAACAAAAGTTTTTAGTTTAAATTAAATAGGTTTATTTTTTTAAAATAAAACTAAAATTAAAATTAAATTTGAAATTATGACAACCTATGTTAATGCTTACTATTAAAATCATTTATATTCATTAAAAATATTAAGCAGTGCATGTTTGCTGCCAAGTTTTAAAGAAAGTCAAATCACTGCACTGGTGGAAATCACTGGTTAAGCACCAGTTTATTGAAGTGCTAAACCAGCTTTTGACATCAGTCGTTTTTTCTTCAGGTGAAGAGAGAATATTTTCTGGATTTCAGTTTATTCAGTCAGTTCAGTTTAATGGCTAGCTATTCATTTGAAGTTAAGAAACCAGTTGAGAGTTGAAAAAGCAGGAAAGCTTGTTTTCCTCTTCCATTCTATGAAAAAAATTAGGTGTGAGAGGATGAGATCTACTGGTTCTAAAATCCCAAAGGACAGGGTGACCAGAAACAATAAGTTAAATTAACTAACTACAGATACGACTTCCTGTCAAGGCTGTATCCCCACTTTGAACTTTAGGGTACAAATGTAGGGGCCTGCATGAAAACTTCTAAGCTTAACTACCAGCTTAGCTCTGGTCCTGCTGCCACCATTCCCAATGGATTCCCTCCCTGGGAAGCCTTGAGAAACCTCTCACCAATTTCCTGGTGAATACAGATCCAAACTCCTTGGATCTTAAACAAGGAGAAATTGACCCTTCCCACCTCCTTCCTTTCACCAACTCCTGGTGAATACAGATCCAAACCCCCTTGGATCTTAAAACAAGGAGAAATCAATCTGGTTCTTAAAAAGAAGGCTTTTAATTAAAGAAAAAGGTAAAAATCATCTCTGTAAAATCAGTATGGAAAATAACTTTACAGGGTAATCAAACTTAAAGAGCTCAGAGGACCCCCCTCTGTCTTAGGTTCAAAGTACAGCAAACAAAGATAAACACTCTAGTAAAAGGTACATTTACAAGTTGAGAAAACAAAGGAAAACTAAGATGCCTTGCCTGGCTTTTTACTTACAAGTTTGAAATAGGAGAGACTTGTTTAGAAAAATGGGGAGAACCTGGATTGATGTCTGGTCCCTCTCAGTCCCAAGAGCGAACAACCCCTTAAAACAAAGAGCACACACAAAAGCCTTCCCCCCCCCCAAGATTTGAAAGTATCTTGTCCCCTTATTGGTCCTTTGGGTCAGGTGTCAGCCAGGTTACCCGAGCTTCTTAACCCTTTACAGGTAAAAGGATTTTGGAGTCTCTGGCCAGGAGGGATTTTAGTACTGTACACAGCAGAGCTGTTACCCTTCCCTTTATAGTTATGACACTTCCTTTGTTTAATAAATTGATTAGTTTTAAGTGAGAGACATGTTTTGATGTTTTTTCTTATGTATTAAGTGGAGGGGGGACTTGAACCATGGTTTTCCACATCCCAGGTGAATATGCTAACCATTAGACTAAAATTTATGAGGGGTTCCCCCTCACCCTCACTGTTTTATGTGAGTTTGGATACAGGTCATATTCAGGTTGGTGAACTTACTGCAGGTGAGTTAGGTAAGGGAATGCTTATCTTCCACCAGTTTTTGCATCTCACTAGGTCTTAGACATCCGGATGCATAGAGTGAGGCTGTAGTGCACATGGGTAGAGTCAGGAAGCCAAGCACCTTGGGAAAGCTCAGTGCAAAAATTTAGAAGCTGAGTGAGTTTAGGTACCTACAGAGTGCAGCAGCAGCTGAGGTTGGTTTTTTTTAAATCCCAGTGGGACCTGATTCTGGGATTTAGGTGCCTAAAGTGGTAGTTAGGCACTTAAGTCCTTTTGTGAATCTAGCCCCAAGAGTGAACCTGAAAAAAAATGAGAGCAGAGTTAGGCCAGTGCTGAATGCCCTTGAAAATCCCAATCTAGATATCTCTCTCTGAGGTGGGTGAGTGGGTAGAAGGATGGATGGATGGATGAATGGAAGAATGGAAAACATACTTTATAAAGAGAGACTAAGGAAGCTCAGTCTACTTACACTATACAAGATAAAGTTGAGACACCCTGATAACAGTTTTCAAAGACACAGGGAAGAAATTTCTAAGCAGTTTAATCTAGCAGAAAAAGGCATAACAAGATGTCCCTTGGTGGCCTTAAAATCTATGAATATCTGTCATATGATTCCAAAAATCTATTTATTAGTCATCCATCCATCCATCCATCAATCCATCCATCCATCCATCAGATATCTATATAACATATTTATATCTATATTCACCAATGGCATGATTCTCAGGGGCACTGAGTACATGCAACCTCCATTGATTTCAGTGGTGCTTATCACCTCTGAAAGTTAGGCCACATATCTGAGGAGAGAGAGGTATTTAAAATAATTGTGTCTGGCTTCTGGCTCTGTATGTCAAGATCTATATGAAAGCAATACTCATGGACAAGATAATGAAGTAATACAGAATGTCATAAGGGCAGATAAAGATGTTACAGTGTGCTGTGCCATATGGGACATTTTTTTGAAATCAAAATATAATTTAATTCAGATGGTACAGATATGCTATTCAAATTAATTGCTGCAGGTGATTAACAGTTGGCTCATACTGGAAATGCCTGAGTCAAGTATTTCCATTTCAACTAGCATTCCTCTGGGATCTCTGGAATCTGGACTGGGAGCTATACCACCTTTTCACAGGGTGCAGCATACAAACAGATCAGTCTTTTTTGTTGGCAAGCTACACTGATTGATTGGTGTAGAGAGAATCAGGACTATGCAATGGGGAGTCTGTCACTGACAGTGGTGTGAGTTCAGGCCACTGCCTGTACTCCCCACCCCTATGGGTTGGTCCCTTTGCAAGATGGGAAGTTAGATCACTGTAGGTCCAGCCACAATCTGCTCCATTATATATATCAGTGACATTACAGATTCCCTAGGAATATTAACCATGCAATCACATGTCTTGAAGATATTTGGCTGAGGCAAACTTTCTCCTACTCCTCTGAGTCAACAGGTTTACCTCATCTGTGATTTCAAGTTTGTGCGCTGACAGAGAAAGAATGATCTCAGTCTTCCTATAACTCTCAGGCCTATCAGAATGCAATCCATATTACCCCACTTGAAAGGAAAATTAAAAAGATATATGTTTCTTTTAAAAAACAAGAGTGGATTAGAGGGGTGAGGCAAAATTGTGAAAGATTTCAAGGTAAAGACAAGAAGCTTGAATCTGATGTGGTGTCTACTGTAACAGAGGAGGAGAGCTTATGATGAATGTTAAGGAGATAGGGTTTGAGCATGTTAAGTTGCTTGTGAGACATCCAGTAGATGTTAGAGAGCCTGGCTGAAATACTAGATACAATCTGCAAAAGAAAGGGTGTAGAATGAGAAGAGGAGGGTAAATACTAAGACTGTCTCTCCCACCTGTGGTTGATCATGCCAAGTTACATCATGGTAAAAAAATACCTGTGCCTTGTCTCTGCTAGGATTTCACACTGAGATAGCTAGCACACATTAGATATCTTGCTGTAAAAACATGCCTTTTTTGGCAGTGAAGACATAACTTCTATGCGAAAGGAATGGTTAGAGAGGTAGGAACAGAAGCAGTAGAGGACAGTGTCTGAAAGCCAAGAGAGGAGAACATTTCAAGGAAAGTGTTAAAGCAGCAGAGAGGATGAGGAGGAACTACAAGCCCTTAGACTTGGCCAGGAAGAGGTTATTAAAAGCCTTGGTGAGGGCAGTTCAGTGGAGTGGAGACGCCGAAACATGAGTGGAGAGATTCAGAATGGAGTTAGAGGAGAGGAACCTTATGCAGTGTTTGTAGAAGGCCCTCAGTATGTTTAGAGGTGAAGGGGGAAAGGGAGATGGAGTTGGATAAATACATGGGGTCAAGGGTGGTTTTATTAGGATGGGGAAGACCAGAACATGTTTTCATTGTGAGCAGAAAGAACCAGAAGCGAGTCAGAGGGTAAGGGGCAGGGCGAAGAAGCAGGTAAGAGCTGGGGCAAGGAAGGTCAGGAGTGAGATGGGGTAACTGGGCAGATGGAAAGATTAGAGAAAAGGTGAGGAACCTTATTGTCAACAAATAGGGAGGGGGAACAATTGCTGGGAACAGCAGGCAGTGGGACGGAGGGGGAAGCAGAAGAGCAAAGTCAGATCAGAGCATGTCAATCTTCTGTTAGTACATATTTGTGCTTTATGCTGCACTGTAGCTGGATCCTGGAGGATTACATTATTCATATCAGAGATGAAGTAAGATATGATTTTCTTTCAGATTCCTACTTGGATAAAATAGCTGGGAACCTAGCTTTCCAGTAAGGTGGTGTCATGGCTGAATGGGCCAGCTTTAATCTACACACTGATGTAACCATGCTGTTTCCAAGGATGTTGTGATTATTGTCCTGTATGAGGATAGAATGAGAACCTGTTCTAGAAGAAGTCGCTGTAGCCCTGAGGGTATGTTGATCTCCATGCTCATTCCATTTGCCTCTTTGTTGAGGCTGTCAAAAAGGGAGGCAAATTGTGCTGGCAGATGTTGTGATATTATGATTTTGTGATGGATGTTTGTCTATCAGGAACTGGACTGAAATAATCATTTAATTTTACACACGTCAAATCACTGTCTGAAAACGGTTTTTCAATCACTACTGATATGAGACAGACCCGAAGATGAAAACCTCAGTATCTCATTAGTAATCTCTTTCAGCTTCTATATCTTCAGCCATGTATGTTTGATTGTAAATTGTACAGCACAATGGATGAAGCTCTTGCAGAAATTCAATGGCCTGCGTTATGCAGGAGTTCGGACTAGATGATCATAGTGGTCCCTTCTGACCTTAAAATCTATGAATCTGTGAAAAATACAGAAAGATTTGGAGGTTTTTAATACTTTTACAGTTCTTTTGCAGTCATGTCTTGACAGTCTTATTTTCAAAGAAATAACTGAAGCAAGGTCTGTAATATGTCACTCAAGTAACCAGAGTGAATGCTTGGTGGAACAATGACACCTCACAACTGCCTATTAGTGATATAAGAATGACAGTCAGAACTTGTGCTGCACAGCTAGTCGGTAGCTTTAAAACAAGAGATCCAGGGGAATTCAAAGGAGTTAAATATTAGCAAAAGATTTGTCTGACAATACGAAAAAATATAGAATTGTATAAAAACAGTGTAGCAGAAAGAGAAAAATGTCCTATCTGCAGCATAAGGGAGTCAGTCATAATGTGCCGGTAGTCTAGAGAGAAAAGTAAGCAGCTCAAAGGTCCAATGGACAGTGACACCTTTGGGTCTAATGTATTTTATTATGTGTATTTCAATGGCACCTAGAAGACCCAGTCCAGGGCCACATTGTGGTAGGTACTGTATAAATATTAAGAGATTGGCCTTGCCCTAAGAAGCTTTTACACTCACTCAAATGTGCTGTAAAACTACTATTAAGTTTACAATAGAAACATAGCAAAATAATTTTGCTCTCACATAGTTGATGTAAATTCTTCAAATAGGGTCAATTCTGGTCTTACTGGAGTCAGGGACAAAATTCCCATTGACTTTAATAGGGCCAGGATTTGTTCCACAGAAGAAAAAAACCACAGTGATAGCCTTTAAATTGATTTCTATTCTGTAACAATCGTGTAAATTTATAAATATGTAGCCAGTTTAGGCCTATCTGTAGCAAAGTTAGGGTCCTATTTGCATTAGAACTTCCCTGAAGTTCAAGGTGTTTAGTTAGTGGTTTCAATGTTGTACCCATTTCTAGAATCTACATTAATATTATATATACTGTGACAGACCCAGACCAGTGGGGTACAGGAGTCTGGTAGAGGGCAAATATACTGGTCACTGGATGAGTAGTTTTCTGTTCCCTGAGTGACCAGAGCAGGGGCTGTACTAGAGTAATCAGGAACCTGCTAGAACCAGTTAAGGCAGGCAGGCTAATTAGGACACCTGGAGCCAATTAAGAAGAAGCTTCTAGAATCAATTAAGGCAGGCTAATCAGGCACCTGGGTTTTAAAAAGGAGCTCACTTCAGTTTGTGGTGGGAGTGTGAGGAGCTGGGAGCAAGAGGCACAAGGAGCTAAGAGTGAGAGGGTGTGCTGCTGGAGGACTGAGGAGCACAAGCGTTATCAGACACCAGGAGGAAGGTCCTGTGGTGACAATAAGGAAGGTGTTTGGAGGAGGCCATGGGGAAGTAGCCCAGGGAGTTGTAGCTGTCATGCAGCTGTTACAGGAGGCACTATAGACAGCTGCAGTCCACAGGGCTCTGGGCTGGAACCCGGAGTAGAGGGCGGGACGGGTTCCCCCCAAACCTCCCAATTGACCTGGACTGTGGGTTCTCCCAGAGGGGAAGGTCTCTGGGCTGTTCCCCAACCCACATGGTGAATCTCTGAGACAAGAAAATCTGCCAATAAGCGCAGGACCCACCAAGATAGAGGAGGAACTTTGTCACAATACTTATTTAATATATAGTAGATAGATGCATCTAATACTGTAGAAAGAAGACATTCAAATAATTAGGGAACACATTTTCCCCTGGGGAAAAAAATGAATTAGAAACTGTGCAAAGCAGTAATGACAAGATTTTTGTAACACAGTTAAAAACTTCATTCAACTGTGGTTTGGAATAGTGTCTCAAATATTCATCCTGCACACATGTTGTAAGAGACCGTGCAAGGTGAAATGGGCAGTTAAAAGACAAACCTGGGAGCTCAAATTCATAACTTTGTTAGACACTAAAAATCAGGGACTCAATAAAGCCACCTGATGTATATGGCTTATTACAGTCATAACCCACTGACCCTTCTTTGTCCTAGACTGTAGAGGTGTTAACTGCCCACTTCATCCTGAGAGTCTCTTACAACGTTAACTGCTTATGCTAAACAATCTGTACCACCTTCTGTTTAGTTGTGACACTCTAGGTATGTCTACACTGCAATAAAACACACATGGGTGACCCATGTCAGCTGATTCAGGCTCACAGGACTCAGGCTGCGGGGCTATACAATTGCAGTGTAGACATCCCGGCTTGGGCTGGAGCCAAGGCTCTTGGGACCCTATGAAGAAGGAGGATCCTAGAGCCTGGGCTCCAGCCTGGGCCCAAACATCTACATTGTAGTTTTATAGCCTCCCAGCTGAGCACCACAAGCCTGAGTCAGCTGACACAGGCCAGCCATGGGTGTCTTATTGCAGTGTAAACATATCCTCTGAGTACTTTTCCCAGTCCTGAAGAAGAGCTCTGTGTAAGCTTGGAAGCTTGTCTCTGTCACTGACAGAAGTTCGTCCAATAAAAGATATTACTTCACCCACCTTGTCTCTGGAAAACTATGGCATGTATTTCCAGTCAGGAAAACACCATGAGAATAACCTTTCCCATGACATTGACATTTCTGGTTATTATGAGAACTAGGATGTGCTAATTGGTACAAAAATGGAAGAAAACAAAAGTTCAAAAGCTTTTGTAGCTCTCACAATAGAGTTTGCTTGGGGTTCAGCTTGAGTTTTGGGGGAAGGGTTAAGTTTGTTTTTATTTTATGCTAACAGTGCCAGTTTACTCATCCCTAGACTCAATGTATAATGTTCATCCCTTGCTAGCATCTGGCTTGTGATATTTACTTTTTCTGAAATTGATTCCAAGCTCTATCCCCAACTCCCAGACAAAAATATCCTTGGATGCATTTAGCTCCCTTGAGCAGCAAAATATAGAGCACTAGATTATGGCTGGCTCCTGTACAGGTGTCCATGGTAACACAAGGAGCTTTTCCCTTCTTGCCACCAATGAGCTAAAGTCAGGCACAACTGCAGCCCATATGCTGTCTGCACTATTGATGGCCTAGGACCCACTGTGCTAGGTACTGTACAGACACAGAACAAAGAAATGGCCCCTGCCCCAAAGAGCTTACAATTTAAGTAAGCAATGTGTGCTGGAGCTCACCGAGAGGCACTGTGTCCTCTCTGAGACACTGTCTTTCCAGTGCTTCCTCAGGGATAATGTCCCAGTGCTGGTCTGTGCCTTACTCAGAGAAGCTAGTAAATATAGTTTGGCTTTATAGGGAAAATTCCTCTACGTTTTGTATTGTGTTTGATCCCTGGTTAGCTGTGCAGTAGTTTTCCACAGTTGTTGACTTTTTTAGGTCCCAATCCTGTAAGCATTCCCTGCTCAGAACTCCCATTTATTTCAATGAAAGTTCTTCGAGTGGCGTGCTGGCCGGATCAGCCCCCTTACGTTTTGGTTTGGTTTGTTTTCTAGTGATCTCAGGAAGCCTGGTGTCTGTTCACAAGGATGTCACTTTCACGTGTACTTTCTCATGTTTCATAAGGGGAATGGCAGCACTCAAAGAGAAAGATGTTATCTCCCCACAGAGTTCCTGTTCATCTGCTAGAAAGCAAGTTTTCTATGTGAGGAGTCCTTACCCTTTCAGGCTTTCATCATAGGCAGGAAGGTCTTGTACTGCAGTTCAGCTGGAAGTAAAAGTAAACAAGCATGAGGGCAAGCAGATAATAGACAATTCTGAGAAGACATTGCTGAATGAATTTGTCTGTGTTTATGTTGTGTATAAATAAGCTGAGAGGACAGAAGAGCACATCTGAGCAAAATCCACTTCAGAATAAGAGGTGGCAAATAAGTAACAAAGCTGTGGACATGAAAAATGGAAAAGTTTTCATGGAGGAGACAGAGGCAGGATTATTTACATTGAATCTCTCTGCTTGCTCATCATCCTAAAGTTTTCATAAGCGGATCCAGAAAGAATCCCCCCACCTCCCCACACACAGACTCTCCCACCTGCCTCTCCCTTGCAACTCAAAGCAACACATTACATATTTCATCTAAAAGCAAATTCAATGTTTTTGGATAGTTTTTCACTGTTTTGCTGTGTCTTCTTGTCCTGCAGGGAAACCCTACTTCTTCCTGCATAAGGCATTCTGTAAAGTTTATTTGCTGCTATTGGGCAGCTGTATTTTAGGCTTGTGGTACTGGTTCTTCACAATTGCTTTTTTTAATCTTAAAGCCATGTTGGATACAAAATGTGCATGTATTTGAAATAAAGTTACAAAACCATCAGAATATACCAAAGCAGGCGGTCTAAGTATCCCGTTACCTGTGCCTTTTGCATTATGTCAGTATTTTGCACCCAGCCTAGGTCAACAGTGATTGCAAATTCTGACTATATGAAGGGATTTTGGTGGGTTGTGTGACTGTGTTTGTGGTGGCAGTCCAATTCTTAATGTTGAATTCTAAAAGCCAGACCTGCAATTGGCATTAGCACTCCTGTTGACAGAAGGTGGGATTTTCCAGTCTCCCTGGGTAAGCCTACAGTGGAGCTGGAGACGTAATCCTCAGCTCACACGGATATGCCCGCTCTAGCTCTGATAGAGCTAGGATACTAAAAACAGAAGTGTAGCCGTTGCTGCATGGGTGGGCCAGCTGCCCCAAGTATAGTTCCCTCTGGAACATTAGGTATGTACTTGGGGCCTCTCCCACTGCCTGTGCAAGACTGAATGGATATGGAGACAGGGAGAACTATCCTCTCACTCCCTTGAGGTGGTCCTTTCTGGGTAAAGGTGGAGGTACACTGAGGTCCACTTAGTGGCAATACAATTTTTTCCCAACCTGTGCTATATATTTTTTTTGTTGTATTAGGGTTACCATACGTCCGGTTTTTCCCGGACATGTCCGGCTTTTTGGTAATCAAACCCCCGTCCAGGGGGAATTTCCAAAGAGCCGAACATGTCCGGGAAAAATACTTCCTGGCTTATCTTAGAGCGAGCGCTGGGGGCTGCTGTGCTCCCTGACTCCTGGGCTCTGTAAGAGCCGAGCTGCCCGAGTGCTACCGGCTTCGGGCAGCCCCCATGCCTCTGGACCCTGTGCCCCCGGCCGGGCACTTCCCCTCCTGGGCTCCGGGAGCGCAGGGTCCAGAGGCATGGGGGCTGCCCGAAGCCGGTAGCACTCAGGCAGCTCGGCGCTTACAGAGCCCAGGAGTTCAGGGAGCACAGCAGACGCTGGAGCCCGGGAGAGGAAGTGCCCGGCGGGGGGCGCAGGGTCCGGAGGCATGGGGGCTGCCCGAAGCCCGAGCGCTACCGGCTTCACGGTTTGCCAGGCAGCCTCCAGACCCTGCGCCCCCGGCTGGGCGCTTCCCCTCCCGGGCTCCGGCTGCGCTGGGGGAGCGCCGGCTGGGGGCGCAGGGTCTGGGGGCTGCCCGGCAAACCGTGAAACCGGTAGCGCTCGGGCAGTCCTTTTCGCGTGGCTGGGAGGGAGGAGGGGGAATGGAGTCCTCAAACTTGGTGCCCTGACCCCATCACTCTTGCAGTGACACAGGCAGCCTTCCAGTTCACTGCCCCACTGGTGCCACTTCCCCAGTGGCAGGTATGGGACCCAGACCCACCCCCTACTCTCGGTTTCATCCCAGGGTCCCTACAACATGCAGACAAAGTATGTTCAGTCCCCAGCTTTGCTACTTACTCTGTGGGCTGCTTCCTACCCTGCATCTCACAGGCTCTCTTTTCCATCCTGCTCTCCTTAGGGTATGCCCTTCCCTGCGGGCCAGGCCCCCCTACTCTATCCCTGAGTTCCCACCTTCCTTCTCTACTAAACAGAGGGTGACCACAAACTTCCTCCTGACAGATTTTGCTGCTGCCAGCTTCCTGGGTTTAAACTAGCCCAGCCCACCTCCGCTCAGGTGAGCTTCCCTCTAATCAATGCTGTCCATGCAGCCTATATCTCCCTCTTTTGCTGCTTAATTGGCTGATTGGGCCTGCCTGGCCTAATTCAGCCCTCTCAGAACCAGTGTGGGGAGTACACCCCACCACAGACCCCAGTCAAGATCAGAGCCCTGTTGTGCTAGGCACTATTGATATATAACAGAAACAATCAATGGGATTTAGACTCCAAAGGGTTAACATCCCTTTTGAAAATGGGACTTGGGATCCTAAACCAGTTAGATGTTGCAACACTGAGCACAGCAATGCCAAAATACCTTTACAAATCTGGACCTTAGTGACCTGCCAAAGGTCTATGCCAAGGCCAGGAGTAGAACCCAGATGATTTGACTCTCAGTGCAGGATTTTAACTGTAAGAGCATCCTTCTTCTTTCTGCTGCACACATTTATTTCAAAATGCAATGAGTATGGAGAGCATGTCTAATTACCAGCATGTGGTTAAATGTAAATGTGGTTATCCTGATTTAATTGTGCTTTGGTGTCTTTATTTCAAAATCTACTAAAATTCTCATTTTGAAATGAACATTCAAAAACAGGAACAGTATATTGTTTATAAGTTGGATGGGTCACAGTTGTTTTAGTACATTCCTTAATCAAATTGAGTATATCATGCCAACAAACATTGGTGGTTTTTGTTCCCCACTCCCCCCCTCCCCCCGAAAAGGTATATTAAAATGCTGGCACAGGTTGTTCATTTATATGTTAACCTTTGCCATTGAAAACACATGGTATAAGGCTGAAGGAGCATTAATAAGGCTGTCTTATAGGATAGCTAATGTGACACCAATTTTTAAAAAGGGCTCCAGAGGTGATCCTTGCAATTACAGGCCAGTAAGCCTGACTTCAGTACTGGGCAAACTGGTTGAAACTATAATGAAGAACAAAATTCTCAGACACAGAGATGAACATAACTTGTTGGGGAAGAGTCAACGTGGTTTTTGTAAGGGGAAATCATGCCTCACCAATCTACTGGAATTCTTTGCGGGGTTCAACAAGGGAGAATCCAGTGGATATAGTGTACTTAGATTTTCAGAAAGCCTTTGACAAGGTCCCTCACCAAAGGCTCTAGTAAACTGTCATGGGATAAGAGCAAAAGGTTGCCAATCCCTGGATAACAGGGAAGGTCCTCTCATGGATTGGTAACTGGTTAAAAGATAGAAAACAAAGGGTAGGAATAAATCGTCAGTTTTCACAGTGGAGAGATGTAAATAATGGTGTCCCCCAGGTGTCTGTACTGGGGCAAGTCCTATTCAACATATTCATAAATGGTCTGTAAAAAGGGGGAAACATTTGAAGCTGATACAAACTACTCAAGATAGTTAAATCCCAGGCAGACTGCAAAGAGCTACAAAAGGATCTTTCTAAACTGGATGAGTGGGCAACAAAATGGCAGATGAAATTCAATGTTGATAAATGCAAAGTAATGCACATTGGAAAGCATAATCCCAACTATACATAGAAAATGATGGGGTCTAAATTAGCTGTTACCACTCAAGAAAGAGATCTTGGAGTCATTGTGGATAGTTCTCTGAAAACATCCACTCAATGTGCAGCGGCAATCAAAAAAGCGAACAGAATGTTTGGCATCATTAAGAAAGGGATAGATAATAAGACAGAAAATATCATAGTGCCTCTATATAAATCCATGGTACACCCACATCTTGAATACTGCGTGCAGATGTGGTCACCCCATCTCAAAAAAGATATATTGGAATTGGAAAATATTCAGAAAAGGGTGACAAAAATGATTAGGGGTATGGAACGGCTGCTATACGAGGAGAGATTAGTAAGACTGGGACTTTTCAGCTTGGAAAAGAGATGACTAAGGGGGATATGATAGAGGTCTATAAAATCATGACTGGTGTGGAGAAAGTAAATAAGAAAGTGTTATTTACTCCTTCTCATAACACACAAACTAGGGGCCACCAAATTAAACTAATAGGAAGCAGGTTTAAAACAAACAAAAGGAAGTATTTCTTCACACAATGCACAGTCAACCTGTAGAACTCTTTGCCAGAGCATGTTGTGAAGGCCAAAACTATAACAGGGTTCAAAAAAGAACTAGATAAATTTATGGAGGATAGGTCCATCAATCGCTATTAGCCAGGATGGGCAGAGATGGTGTCCCTAGCCTCTGTTTACCAGCAGCTGGGAATGGGTGACAAGAGAAGGATCACTTGATGATTACCTGTTCTGTTCATTCCCTCTGGGACACCTGGCATTGGCCACTGTCAGAAGACAGGATACTGGGCTAGATGGACCTTTGGTCTGACCCAGTATGTCCGTTCTTATGTTCCTATGTCACCATTCATGTTTTGCCTCTACTACAAGTTCTGTGGAATGGAGTACAGATGCTAAGATCTGTTTTCTTTCAAATACTTACTATAACTAGTGTGTACTATATGGTACAGAGCTTTACACAGTCATTTATCTGCCAGTATATAATCAGGAAGCTTTACCATGTTATGAGCTCTGAAGACTAAAGTCTCTAAATTGTGCATTATGGTCTAAGCCCTGCATGGTTTTCTCTGTTTTAGCGGGAAGTTAAATCCAGTAGATCTCAGCTCGAGAGGTGCAAAAGTGGGGAAAACCACCACTTCCCAGTGATCCTGCAGAAGGCCCTCTTATTACAGACTGGAGTTCCCAAAAAGAATTGGGGGCATTTGCTGACTGGCAGTCTATGGGAGGATGGCTATGGGGGTATGGGAGGGGATTTATGGATTTGGTGGGGGGAAAACCCTGTATAATTTCTCAGGCAACATAATCTGCCCCCCCAAAATAATTAGGAAGAAACTCAGCATATCTACCCGCCTATTCGTGTTATTCCTCTGTAGGGGAACAAGGGTTCTTAAATTGTCCCTAAGTAATGTGTGTCGCTCTTGTTAACAATAGTGGGAGTTAAATTAGAAGCATTTTGCATGTATATTCTGCATAACATACTGGCATTGGATCATAAATTGGTAAATTCAAGACAAGAGTATAAGCTTTTTTAAATATATGTAGTATCCATTACCTGCAGTTATTTCTGGTGATTTATGACTTTGGACCCTAGCTCTTTGTATGAGCATTTTGCAAGCTCATTCCTCCTTGAAAGAGGGGATTAGCTATGAAGAATTGCAGAATTACCCTTTTAGAGAACCTGCTTAACAGGAGGGTTGGAGGCTCTACCCACCAGTGGAGGGTCTCCACCGAACAGTCCAGTTGATCCAGGAAAAGCAAAGGACAGAGTACTAGAATGTATGGCTCTGATGTTCTCATTGCTGTGATCTGCCAAGAATGGTCTCTAATGCACTGGCTCCTGCTGGCAATCTCTGCCATTCTCTGTGTTTTAGTGACACTACACTTAAGGCTTCATTCTAAATGATTGTTTTAAATTTGTAGTAAACTAGAAACCGAATATGTCTGAATAATTCCGCCTCCCACCCTCTAGGATGCCATATCAGGTGAATGCCCAGTGGGGAGGGGGTGCTAACTGCTAAATGGATGATTAAAATAATCCCCTGAAGAGTGAATTCCTTCAAAATATCTCATTACTAAGTTCACAAATATTTCTATAGAAAAAAATGAAAATACCCCTTTCCCTACGGTGAGAGGCTAACTGTCCTTCTAACATGACAATTTAAGTTAATGTCCCAAGCATAACTGATTTTTCCTTCTAGTTATGCTTCAAGCTTCCTTGTTAATTAGCATATGCTTGAAAGAGCAACAGCTAATTATCTGAATATCTTTGTGTTATGGCTTAAGGAAGATTTTGTTCTCCAGTTCTTTTTTAGTTCCTCTGTTATGATTACATATACTTACTAAGTTGTTTGGGAGTTGTGAGTAGAGATGCATGGCATTAGCTGATTTCTATTTATTAGTAACAAACAAACAAAAAAATTTAAAGGACTGGGAACCTTCAAGTGCACTCATTGGTCCCATTGCATCACATGTACAACTTTTAGGCCCATGAGCAGTCCCAGCCAAGTTAATGGGACTACTCCAATGTTTAAAGTGAAGTGCAAAGTACTACACTTGGGAAGGAAAAATCAAATGCAAAATGGGGTATAACTGGCAAGGCAACGGTGCTGCTGAAAAAGATCTGAGCATTACAGTGTATCACAAATTGCATATGAGTCAACAATGTGATACAGTTGTGAAAAAGGTAAATACCATTCTGGGATGTATTAATGGAAGTACCATATGTAAGACATGGGAGGTAATTGTTCCACTGTACTCAGCACTAGTGAGGTCTTAGCTGGAGCACTGTGACTAGTTTTAGGCACTGCACGTTAAGAAAGATGTGGACAAATTGGAGAGAGTCCAGAGGAGAGCGACAAAAATGATAAAAGGTTTAGAAAAAAATCACTTATGAGGAACGGTTAAGAAAACTGGGTATATTTAATCCTGAGAAAAGAGGATGGAAGGTGGACCTGATGATAGTCTTCAAATAGGTTCAGAGCTGTTACAAAGAGGATGGTGATCAATTGTTCTCTATGTCCACTGAAGATAGGACAAGAAGGAATCTGCTTAATTTGCAGCAAGGGAGATTTAGGTGAGATATTAGGAAAATCTTTCTAACTAAGGGAATTAAGCATTAGAATAGGCTCCAAAGGGACATTGTGGAATCTCCATCTCTGGAGGTTTTTAAGAACAGGTGAGATCAACACCTGTCAGGGATGTTCTAGGTATGCTTGATTCTGCCTCAGCATGGGGGTTTGTGTGTCCCTTTCAGCCCTACATTGCTATGGTTCTATGATTTTTAGCCTATATAATGGTCTAATAACTTTTGCTTTCTCTTTATAGATTCATAAATTTTAAGGCCATAAAAGACCATTGTGATCATATTAGATAGTCTGACCTCCTGCAACAGTGTAAGGCATTGAATTTCACCTACTAATTGTTGCATCAGTTCAGTATCTTGTGGTTGAGTTTGAACATATTTTTTAAAAAGCATTCAATTTTAAGCTAAAGACTCCAAGTGATAGAGGATGTTAATTACTATTTCTGTTAAACATTTGCACCTTATTTCTACTTTGAATTTGTCTAGCTTTAGTTTCCAGACATTCTAGCTTGTTACAGCTTTGTTTGGTAGATTAAAGAGCCTTACATTTTACTCCCTGTCTAGGTACTTATACATTGTGATCAGGTTTCCTTTTAAAGTCTCTTTTTGATAAACTAAAAAGATTGAGTTCCCTACGTTTTTCAGTGTAAGGCATGTTAGCCAGTCCAATTCATTCCTGTGGCACATCTTTGTACTCTTCCTAAATTTTCAACATCCTGTCTTCAGTGTGGATACCAGAACTAGATGCAGTATTCCAGAAGTGGACTCACCAGTACAGTATAGATGAAGTATAATAACCTCCTTGTTCCTATTTGATATTTCCTTGCCCTATCGCCACAACATCACACTGGGAGCTTCTGTTCAGTTGGTTATCCAAAATAAATCCTAAGCACTTGTCTGAGTCACTGCTTTCCAGGATATAGTCCACTATCTTGTAAGTTTGGCCTTGCATTTGGCCATATTGAAACCAGGGCCGGCTCCAGGCACCAGCTTCTCAAGCAGGTGCTTGGGGCGGCCGTTCCGGACGGGGCGGCAGTTCCAGGTATTCGGCGGCAATTCGGCGGACGGTCCCTCACTCCGCCTGGGAGTGAAGGACCTCCTGCCGAATTGCCGCCGCAGAACGCTATCGCGGCTTTTTTTAGATCGCGATCGCGGCTTTTTTTTTTTTTGGTTTTGGCTGCTTGGGGCGGCCAAAACCCTGGAGCCGGCCCTGATTGAAACATATAATGTTTGATTGTGCCCAGCTAACCAAGCAATGCAGATCACTTCCTAACGGGAGCCTCTCTTTGTGAGTATTTTTCACCTGCTCAACCTTTTCTCATCTGCAAACTTTATCAGCAATGATTTACTTCCTATTGTTTGTCATGCTCTATTGCTTTTTGTTTAAAATGAGATTTTAAGCTCTTTAGAGCAGCAATTGCATCTTCCTTTGTGTCTGTACAATGCCTAGTGCAAGGGAGCCCCAGGCCTAAGTGGATCTTTGAGTGCTGTTGCAATACAAATAAATAAATAACAATGAATAGTTCAAAAACTCACTATTTTGCGTAGTTCTATCATCCATCTTTGGTCCGCTAAAATATGAATCCTGCAAAAATGGCAAAGTCAATCCGCACAAATATTGATGCCCAGCTTGTTGATATGGCTGACCTCACAGCTAAGTAACAACTGGCATCCTGCAGAAAAGGAATGCCTGCAAAATTCAAAGCAATTGGGGCTGACCTTTTAGTGGTCTGTGATTAACATGGACCCTGAGGATAGATATGCCGCTTGCCCTACCCTTCCTTTATACTAACCGTCTTTATTTACTTTGTGTATTATGGTGAATCTGGTATTTTGGTATATTACTTGTATTTGGAAAAATTAATAAAAATTATAAGGAAAAAACCCTTTACTCTTTCATACATAAACTTAAAACTTTAGCAGCCAAGAAGTTATCACTTCCCACCCAGCAGTTAGGTAAACACTCCTCCAGTAACTCTAATAAATACCTAGCAGGTAAATTCTGCTGCATTGTTTGGATTAAATAACAATACAAGTACATCTCTTTTATTCACTCTCCATGCACCCCTCCTCCAATATTGCCTAAGTACATATTTAATAGTCATGTCTATCCATCCTATAGCAGTCTGTGTTTGAGATTTACCCATTCTGAAATGAGTATCTTCAGCAACTAATTTTCTGTGACAATTACATTAGATGGATCGTATCAGCCTGCAAGCTCCATGTGGCTGCTAGCTATTTTTCAGCTTTTTTTCTGTTGACTAACAAGCCATTTTTATTAGTTTGATGTAATTCACCGAAACAAAACACTTCTTATCTTAAAATGGTAAAACATGAGTAAAGGCTTACACCTGAAAATGAAAATATTCAGCCAACCAGAATGCTCCTGTGAGGTTGTCATCCTCATCTGCTGCTGCAGTCATTGCACTGTCTTCCTTGAGTCCCTTTAGTAGCTATTCTTGCTTTGTCCACACCTCTGCTCATGCTTACATCTTTGTTACCATTTTATCTCACTCCCCCTCTCTATCAGCCCATGACTCCAACCTAACTGCTTTCTTTGAACTCCTTTGAACCCTTTTGTAAGAGTAAAAACAACAAGGAGTCTGGTGGCACCTTAAAGACTAACAGATTGAT
>NW_020664413.1:47246488-47339980 GCF_002925995.2 Terrapene triunguis
GGGGGGGGGGGGGGGGGTGTTAGTTTGGTTCCTGCAGGGATCTTCCCTGATACCAGCCACGCGGTGGGGGGAGGCATAAAGCGATCATCCAGAGAATTGGGGGGGGGGTTAGTTTCTTTTCTGCTGCTGAAGGTTAACAGGAAAACCGCAGCACTCAATGGGCTTTGCTTGGTATGTGGGAAAGGAGGGCGCAGAAGCCGAAAGACAATGGCTTACCATGGCCGCATGCAAGCCGAATTCTGTTGCCCGGACCTGCGTCTGTGATCTCTAGCAGCAAAGCCACAGGCACTCAATATTAAGAGGCAAAATGCGACCTTGCACAGAAATCACATGTGCTATGTAATGTGAATAGTGTTGGTTACCGTGAAAGAGTATAAGCATTGTTCTGTAAAATGTATCTTTTTAAAAAATTCTCTCCTTTTTTCCCTCTCTCCAGCAGCTGCAAATTTTTCAAGCCTCCCTCCTCCGTCCCGAAGGCTATCTCAGATAAGACGTCGGAAAAAGAAGACACGAGACGAGATGTTCGCAGAAATCATGGAATCCACCCGCAGTGAAAGAGCTCATCTGAATGAGTGGAAGGACACGGTTTCAAAGTATAGAAAAGATGCCAGTGAACGTGAGAACATGAGGGACCAACGTGAGGACAGGAGGGACCAACGTGAGGAGAAGAGAGACGCTCGAGATGAGAGGTGGCGGCAGGAAGATCAGAGGAGGCAGGATGCAATGCTGGGGCTGCTGTGTGAGCAAACAGACATGCTCCGGCGTCTGGTGGAGCTTCAGGAACGGCAACAGGATAACAGAGTGCTGCTACAGCCCCTCTATAACCCCCCTTCCCCCTCACCATGTTCCATAGCCTCCTCACCCAGACGTGTAAGAACGCGGGGAGGGGGGGGAGGCTCCGTACACCCTCCCATTCCACCCCAGTGGACAGCCCAAGCAAAAGGCTGTCATTTTTTTAACCTTTTTTTAGTGGCCTTTTCCTTCCCGCCGATCCTCCTCCCAAACCCCACCCGGGTTCCCTCCCTCTTTTTATAATCAATTAATAAAGAATAAATGATTTGTAAACGATAGTGACTTTATTTCCTTTGAAAGCAAGCTGGGGGAAGGGGGAGGGTGGGTTCCTTACAGAGAATGAGTCAATAAAGGGGGCGGGTTTTCATGAAGGAGAAACAAACAGAAATTTCACATTGTAGCCTGGCCAGTCATGAAACTGGTTTTCAAAGCTTCTCTGATGCGCAGCGCTTCCTGGTGTGCTCTTCTAATCGCCCTGGTGTCTGGCTGCACGTAATCAGCAGCCAGGTGATTTGCCTCAGCCTCCCACCCTGCCATAAAGGTCTCCCCCTTACTTTCACAGAGATTGTGGAGCACACAGCAAGCAGCAATAACAATGGGGATATTGGTTTGGTTGAGGTCTGACCGAGTCAGTAATGATCGCCAGCGACCTTTTAAATGGCCAAATGCACATTCCACCACCATTCTGTACTTGCTCAGCCTGTAGTTGAACAGCTCCTGACTCCTGTCTAGGCTGCCTGTGTATGGCTTCATGAGCCATGGCATTAAGGGGTAGGCTGGGTCCCCAAGAATAACTATTGGCATTTCAACATCTGCAACGGTTATTTTCTGGTCCAAGAAGTAAGTCCCTTGCTGCAGCCGTTTAAACAGATTAGTGTTCCTGAAGACGCGAGTGTCATGAACCCTTCCCGGCCAGCCCACGTTGATGTTGGTGAAACGTCCCTTGTGATCCTCAAGTGCTTGCAGCACCATTGAAAAGTACCCCTTGCAGTTTATGTACTGGGTACCCTGGTGCTCCAGTGCCAAGATAGGGATATGGGTTCCATCTATCGCCCCACCACAGTTAGGGAATCCCATTGCAGCAAAGCCATCCACTATGACCTGCACATTTCCCAGAGTCGCTACCTTTCGTAGCAGCAGCTCAGTGATTGCTTTGGCTACTTGCATCACAGCAGCCCCCGCAGTAGATTTGCCCACTCCAAATTGATTCCCGACTGACCTGCTGTCTGGCGTTGCAAGTTTCCACAGGGCTATCGCCACTCGCTTCTCAACTGTGAGGGCTGTTCTCATCTTGGTATTCTGGCACTTCAGGGCAGGGGAAAGCAAGTCAGAAAGTTCCATGAAAGTGCCCTTACGCATGCGAAAGTTTCGCAGCCACTGGGAATTGTCCCACACCTGCAACACTATGCGGTCCCACCAGTCTGTGCTTGTTTCCCGGGCCCAGAATCGGTGTTCCACGGATAGAAGCTGCCCCATTAACAACATGATCTCCAAAGCACTGGGGCCCGCGGTTTGAGAGAATTCTGTGTCTGTGTCCATGTCCATGTCCTCATCACTCTTGTCGCTGCACTGCCGTCGCCGCCTCCTCCTTGCCTCGTTTTTCTGGTCCTGGTTCAGCATAAGCTGCACGAGAACACGCGAGGTGTTTACAATGTTCATGACTGCTGTCTTGAGCTGAGCGGGCTCCATGCTTGCCGTGGTATGGAGTCTGCAGTGTTCACCCAGGAAAAAAGGCACGAAATGGTTGTCTGCCATTGCTTTCATGGAGGGAGGGGTGAGGCTGTACCCAGAACCACCCGCGACAATGTTTTTTGCCCCATCAGGCACTGGGATCTCAACCCAGAATTCCAATGGGCGGGAGAGACTGCGGGAACTATGGGATAGCTATGGGATAACTACCCACAGTGCAACGCTCCGGAAATCGACGCTAGCCCCGGTACATGGACGCACACCGCCGAATTAATGTGCTTACTGTGGCCGCATACATTCGACTTTATACAATCTGTTTCCAAAATTTGAATTCTGTAAATTCGGATTAATCCCGTAGTGTAGACATACCCAAAGAAAGATAATGAGTCTCAGAGATAAACTATGAGATTTGAGAAGTGTCTATTTTTCACATAACAGGTCTGTTATGAAAATCATAATTCACAAGGTACCCTTGAAACTGTGTTTTTACAGCTTAGTTTGCTCGTCTAATCTCTCTGTCAACTGGCTCCCACTAGATTTATATCTGATATCAAATACAGTCCTAAATTAAGATGAAAAATTCAGAGGTAAAATGTTCAGTGTTGTCTGATCATGAGACAAATCCAGGTCAAAATGAAGGAATGGGAAAAACAACTTAGATCCAGTGCCTTCTGACAAATACAAGTACTGGTCTGCTAACACAGTAGCATGAAATCAGTGCTTTGTGCTTTACAACTATTCATGTTTGCCTTTAAAAACGATCTCTAAGTTTGTTAAAATTTTTAAGCTAAAATTAAGGATGTTTTGCTTCTTTATGGGTCCATGAAAATTTGATTTCTCTGCCCCAATTGCTGGTGGTGAAAACTTTCATTCACTAAATTCTACCAGAACTGTCCTTCAAAGCCATAATATTTAAATGTGATTTCAGAAAACAACCTTTGCAAATAGACTACATTCACAATATTATTACAATATGTATGGTTGCTATTTAGGATGTAGCCAATTCATGTTGAAATTCAGAGAAAAAATTCTGAATTGCAATATATTAATTTTTCCTGGTAAGTGGGGTATCAAGTTAAAATTTATATTAACTTCTCTTTACCTCAGTGTTTCTCAAATTGGGGTCTCCGCTTGTGTAGGGAAAGCCCCTGGCAGGCCGGGCTGGTTTGTTTACCTGTCCCATCCGCAGGTCCGGCCGATCACGGGTGGCTCCCACTGGCCACACGCGGTTCGCCGCTGCAGGCCAATGAGAGCTACTGGAAGCGGCGGCCAGTATGTCCCTCGGCCTGCGCTGCTTTCAGCAGCCCCCATTGGCCCGGAGCAGCGAACTGCGGCCAGTGGGAGCCGCAATCGACCGGACTTGCAGATGGGGCAGGTAAACAAAGCGGCCCGGCCCGCCGGGGCTTTCCCTACACAAGCGGTGACCCCAGTTTGAGAAACACTGCTTAAACTAAACCTATATGTTAAGAAAAGTACACATAAAATACTTGAAAAGATGTATGAAGTCTAAAAACCTGTGGCTGAAATTTCTACAGGCCAGAATCTACCACCATGGCATTAAGTGGTACCTTAGTGCACTAGTCCCACTGAAAGCAATGGGATTACTTGCAGAGTAAATCCCCAGTCCTGCATTATGAGCCTGCATGGAAAAGCACCAGTGAAATCAATGGGATTCTGCCCTCAGAATCACAAGGCTTGGAGCTTAAGACACTACATGGTATTGGGAAGGCTCTGTCAGTAGCCCTAGACAATGTACAGCTTTTGCGGGATCTTTTTTCTAAATAAATACATCCTCTTTTCACATGTACTGTGATGGATTTGACACAGGTATATTTAGGATTAGATGGGCGTTTTGGGTGGTACGATGAAGGGCACAAATATAAACCAAATCTAAACACAGGGAAGAATTCTGTGCTGACTCAAACCCCATGTCAATCAATGGGGCAACAGAGGATGTAAATCAGTGCAACATTTGGCCCAAGGCCTTTCAGAACATTTTTCCTGAACATTTCAACAACAAACTATTTTTGCACAGACGCTATACACCGGAGAAAGCTATTTTTGAGGTGATTCATATCCTGATGTTCATAAATAATGTGATCATTTCTGCATTCAAATGTGAAACATTTCCACTGGGTCTAGAAGAAAAAATCCGCAGCATAGTGTACCTGTCCTAAAATATACTCATGGTTACTTGATTGAGCAATCAAACATGATTACACTCTGATAGAGTATCAGGGGGTAGCCGTGTTAGTCTGTATCTACAAAAACAACAAGGAGTCTGGTGGCACCTTAAAGACTAACAGATTTATTTGGGCATAAGCTACATTGGCCAAACCGGACAGTCCCTCCGCAAAAGAATAAATGGACACAAATCGGACGTCAGGAATGGTAACATACAAAAGCCAGTAAGTGAACACTTCAATCTCCCTGGTCATTCTATTACAGATTTAAAAGTCACTATCATTGAACAAAAAAACTTCAGAAACAGACTTCAAAGAGAAACAGCAGAACTAAAATTCATTTGCAAATTTAACACTATTAATCTGGGCTTGAATAGGCACTGGGAGTGGCTGGCTCATTTCAGAAGCAGCTTTTCCTCTTCTGGAATTGACACCTCCTCATCTGTTATTGGGAGTGGACTACATCCACCCTGATTGAATTGGCCCTGTCAACACTGGTTCTCCACTTGCGAAGTAACTCCCTTCTCTCCATGTGTCAGTATATAATGCCTGCATCTGTAACTTTCACTCTATGCATCTGAAGAAGTGAGGTTTTTACCCACGAAAGCTTATGCCCAAATAAATCTGTTAGTCTTTAAGGTACTCTGATAGAGAACACTCAATGGTTAGTTTTACACAGTTGTTTAAGGCCTTATTGTTGAAGTTGTTCACTGTCTAATGTAGTAGAGCTACTTACCACTACGGTGCTGGCATTGTATTATATTATAGCTGCTGGTTTCACAGAGTGAATTGCTAGAATCTGGCCCTCATGGTTTCACATTTTGATTACTGTAATGTCTCCCTTTCTGGCCTCCCTAACAATCACACTCCAGTTCATACAAAACATAGCAGCTAAGATCTTTTACCCTGCCCATCAGTCTGACTACATCTTTCCTGCCCCACCTTATGAATCTTCCATCTGACTCCCTGTTTTCCATCACAAGTTTAAATATCTTGTCTTCAAAGCCATTTACAACGTGTCCCTACTTTACTTTTATATCCTTGGCTCTATGTTTTCCCCCTCTGTTCAGTGAAGATCCTAGCCCTGCATGGCCATTAGTTTGCTATTCTCACAAATGTCTCCATTTTGCCCTCTACACATGGAACATCTCCCTCAGGTGATCCATAAGAATCATCTTGCTTCCTCTCATCTTGCAAATCCTTGCTTCTGACCCTCTTCTGTCCAGGGAGCTACAAGATATCAACCAACTACAGATGAACTAGGATGAATAACAATCAGGGATAGCTGATTGTACTTATTTGTTTATCATCTGTTATACTCTATGTTGCAGCTTGTTTCTGATTAGATTGTAAGCTCCCTGGGGCAGAGACAATGTATTCTTCTGTGTTTACAGCATCTACCACCATGTTGTCCTAAACCTACATGGGGCTGTTAAGTGTTACCAAAATAAAAACAAATAGTGATATTGACATAATAATCTTCTCAATTAAGTCCTGTGATCACTATTATGTTGGGGATGATGATTTTCTGTTAGGATTAGATCAAGGTTACAAAAAGTCAATTATTCATAAAGGCACATCATCTCTTTTCTCAGAACAAGAGAATGTTTGCAGCCAAAACTTTGTAAACTGGCAGGGAAGTTCCTCAGAGTCTAAGAACTGACAGGCAGCTTGCAAACAGATGGGAGAGCCCTGCTCTTTGTGAACTTTTGCCCTAGAAAGTTAGAAAGAGAGAGGGAAAAAAGAGAGAGAAGAAATGCTCATTAGTGAGGTGAACATTTGTTCTAAATTAAAATTTTCTTATTCAGTCACACATTTACAATGAGTTTTTAAAAATAAATTGAAATATTGCCAAATAGCCTAAAAATTATTCAGATACAGGCAAACAGGTGTCTTGGGAGCATGATTTGAACACTTTTGCTTTTTGTGTGCTAGAAGATTGTGTGAACAAATTTTAAAATATATTTTTGTAGTTACAAGCATCTAATTGGTATGATGGTGGCCTAGAATTTGGATTATGTCACAGATTGCATTAAAAAATGTGAACAAAACTTTCCTCCCTGCAGGTTTAGCCTCCAGTTTCAATTACAATTGGAAATTTATTTAAAAGAAATGCAAATTACCCGTTGGGTAGGAAAAGCACACGCTGCCTATTATCTTTACTCCAGTAGTATAACTTTGTGATTTAACTTTGTTATACTGGGAACTGTGATATTCTTAGAGTGTCTGGTCTTAGTGTGTTCCAAGTATAGCTGTAAGAGTTAAGAGCCATTGGGCCAAGCACTGTCCTCAATGATGCAACCTGGGGTTTGTGGAGTTGTAAGGGTGTAATGAGGCATTAAAATGTTGCTTTAACTTTCTGAAGAGTTGCACAGGATTTAGCTATATACAATAACCCCCTCTAAAGCCAGTGGGAGTCTTCTGACTCTGAGTTCCAAGCTCCAACCAAAGACCATCATGAGGGCCACCTCTGGTGATCCAGGTGACGATAGAATTCTAACCCTAATAACATTGATAATAGAGGCATAGGTAAGAATATATGTACATTACATTATTTTAAATATTTTTCTGGGTATGAAAAATATTTCTTCCTTCCTTCATACAGTATATAGGACTGTTTCCTCATTTTATCACTATTTACTGTGTTAGCCCAAAGTTTTAATTCTTAGAACTTGACTACACACACAGCTATGTTTTACACACTGGATAGTTTGTTTTCTAATTCAAATTAGTTACATTGATATGAACCCCTCAGTGAGTCCTCTAAAATTTGCACCAAACTTATATCTTTTTATTTTAGTTTGGTAATTTACCAAATTATTGTTATTGTTGTTGTTTGTGGGTTTCTAAAACTTTCATACACAAATCCCACCCCTTCTTCTCTTTGCCCCATTGCCCCAGCCCTCAGCTCCATGTCATGGCATGTCCATTTGGCTGATGAACTAAGAAAAGGTGACTGTTCCTCTCTTTGGAGGTTAGGAAAATCCCCCCAACATTGGACAAAGGGTTGCTGCACTTCCATGAAGGTTTGAGCATGCTTGCAAAAGTTTTTTGGTTTTTAAGTGGTTCAAAAAATCTACAGTAAACCTAGAAAACTCTTAGGCCTGGTCTACACTAACCCCCCAAGTCGAACTAAGGTACGCAACTTCAGCTACGTGAATAACGTAGCTGAAGTCGACATACCTTAGTTCGAACTTACCGTGGTTCAGACGCGGTCCACACGCGGCAGGCAGGCTCCCCGTCGACTCCGCGGTACTCCTCTCGCCGAGCTGGAGTACCGCAGTCGACGGCGAGCACTTCCTGGTTCGACTTATCGCGTCCAGACCAGACGCGATAAGTAGAACCCAGAACTTCGATCCCCAGCCGCCGAACTAGCGGCTGGGTGTAGACCAGCCCTTAGTGCAGGTCCTATACATGTTTGTTTTCTGCATCCTGTTATTTAGTGCACAATGCAGAATAAACATTGGACTGTTTCGTATAAAGGGAACTGTCCCATTTATATGAGAAGAATCACAGTTTGCACTATTGTCACCCCATTCATATCAAAAACAGCTTATAAATCTAATTAGATCTGAAATGCCTCCAAAAGTTAGTTGTGCAACAAATGTTGTCTCAGTAATATCATTTATTATCTTGTGCTTTCTCTTGTCTTAAATAGCCTTTATTGCTTAGCAGGTTGCAACTTACTAGTAGCAAGAATGCATTATTCAAGCCTTTCGCTGTGCCACAGCAAGTGACAGCGTGTCATGTTTTTAATTGTCTCCCTTGAACTCCACAGATACGATTCCTCCAACCATAACAAATTGCCCATGGGACATCACCATAACCACAGAGACTGATCCAGTACAGGTCAGCTGGGAACAACCTGAAATTAGCGACAACAGTGGGGTGTTTACCTCAGTAGCTTCAATATCCAGTGGCTCCTGTTTCCGGTATGGAACTCATCAAGTGCAATACACCGCCCATGATGAAGCAGGAAATGAAGCCTCCTGCCAGTTTAAAGTTACCATCAAAAGTAAGTGCTATTATTGACTGAAGTTTAAGAAAGAAAAACAATCAGGATCCTGAAAACTGTTATGAACCAGCTTTACGAATTTGAAGTAGAGCTGTTTGCTTTAATGCTACCTCTTTGGCAGTAATATTTCCTGTAAACAGTTGGATGTTCACCAAACCATGAATATTTTGCTGTTCATATCAAGTCCTATATACCAAGTGATATGATTATACTAGGTGTAATAAGAATTGTATCTTTCAAGTACGTTTTGTGGCCAGTGGGCCAGATCCTCCACTGGCCTCAATTGATAGGTCTTCATTAACACCAGGAAACAGTTGTGGCAACTGTGGAGTAACTGTTGGAAAATCTTTTTAATGACAACCACTATTTGCCTGAGACGTGAGCTAGAGTTAAGAAGTAGTCAGCCAAGCACTGAAATATTCAGAAAGCACTTGTTGTCTGACACTGATTCCCTGCAGCACTGATTTCCGAAAACGGTGCTTTCCAAAATGAAGTTAAAACTTGTAACACTCTTCCTGCTATTTCTCTATACCCATTAATAATGCCTTGTCTACACACACCAACTGTACTAATTTTAGCTGAGCTGTTTCAGAAACTGATGTACTTAAGTCAGTGCAGTCACCATTGTGTGAACAATCTTAAATTGGTTTGAGTGCTTTACATTGATTTAAGCTAAATTAATATAAGGCTTTCTCAACTGATTTAAAATTGTCCCCACAAGGGGGTTGCACCCCCTTTACTATATCAGTTTCTAATGATTTAGTTAAATTAGCACAATTTTTATGGGTAGAAAAGTCCTGGCATTTGAAAGATCCGGATGAAGATCAATGGCAAATGGATATACCAATTCTTTAGTCAGTAGGGTTTGGATTAAAAAAAAATAATAATTAGGACTTCTCTGAAATTAGCCAGGTTGTTTCTTTAGGTCTCATTTTAATTAAACTGCTCTATTTTAAGCAGAAAGATTTTTTGCTACCATTGATTAGCATTTTTAAATGAAAAGGAAAATGCAAGTGATACTTGAGTTAAGCCACAGTGCTGACAACTTGATTACTAGAGGTGGAAGAAAGAAGAAATAGAAAATTACTTTTCTTATTTGGGATCTCCTAGAAGCCATAATATAACAGCAAGATTCATCAACGTGGTGGGAGAAAGCATTAAAAACATTTACTGAATATCTGTGTTTTGTAATTATGTGAACAGTTTTACTGTACAAAACCCCACAATCATGTGTGTCATTTCTGCTGTGTCTACATTAAGGAATTTTTGTAAAAACTTCCTCACCAGAGACTAAATGCAGAACAGGCTTTGACAGGCTTAATTAAGGTGATCAAATACTAGCAATTGCTGGAACCTCATGGCTGGTGCTGGCACCAATGAGAGTTCTATTGTCAAATCTCCTAGTGTGGACACATATTACTGGTGTGTATTGTATAGTGCTATTATTCCTTTGCCATATTTTTAATATAAAAATAACATTCATAGAAGAGCACTCCCTTTTCCATAAATATTCCATACCTTACCTTTTCTTTCCCTTTTTTCCTTTTCACTATGGGATCTTCCCCATCTTCCATATAGCTACAGCTTGTACAGTATCTGTAGAATTTGATGAGACAGTTAAATACCCATGTCATTACAGAATGCTATACTTACCCCACAAATCACAGTAGGTGATGGATGCAAAAAATACACTAACTTTTGTAGGATTTAGTTTTCACAAGAAAACTGAAGCAGTTTAAATTATGGTCTAATACTATACTCAATAGTGATTTACTTAAAACTGGCGCAAAAGACTGTGTGGACATTCTTATTTCAGTTTACACTATGTTTATTTTGGATTATCTTAAATTGATTAGGAATTTGGTTTAAGCTAAATTGAAATAAGCCACTTTTAAACTGAAATAAGAGTCTCTACCCAGGGGTTTGCACTGTTTTAACTAAATGGATTTATAAACCAATCTAAGTTGAACTAGAGCAGGGGTTGGCAATGTTTGGCACGCAGCTCGCCAGGGTAAGCACCCTGGCAGGCCAGGCCAGTTTATTTACCCCCACTGGCCGCGGTTCGCCATCTCGGGCCAATGGGGCAGCTGGAAGCCGCACCGCGCCGCTCAGAGAGACAAGGTGGGTGAGGTAATATCTTTTATTGGGCCAACTTCTGTTGGTGAAAAACTCAGAAAAAGGCTCAAGTTTGGTTTGGGTAAATTTCAGATGAAGGTTGTGTTCTGTTTAAATTTTATTTGAACCAGTTCACAATTTCTACCAGCATTATTCCCCTGCAAAATCTGGTGTCGTTCTGTGCACATACATGACAGCTGTCTGAGGGGAAAGTGTGGCATTAGTTCATTTATAAAGGTGTTTGTTTAGCTACCTCTTGCAAATAGCAACTGCAAGAACTAAAGCTATAACTGTGCTGAAGTTGGGCAGGATCCCAGTTCTTTGGGCGGGGGAATAAAATGAAAAGCAAAGGTTCAAGATATTTTTGATGAGATAACTGACAATTGTGTTTACGTGTTTTTATTTTCCCACAAATTGTTATTTCAAAACAGAATAATACATTTATGATGTTTTTAGTTGGACTCTGTTCTGCTATTTAGAAGAGAACTAATAACACATATTGTTGTACCATGATAACACCACACCAGCTCTATCCAGCCAAGCAGCCTAGATTATTCAAGATGTCATATTTATTTATTTAAAAAAATACTTTGGCTGTTTATCAGGAAGTGACTTCAATGAGGAAGCACAGTAATTCAATTATCAAACACTCCTCTCTATCAACTAAATACACATGAGCTGAATGTAAGAAAAAATGTCTATTTACAATTACTCATCTTGTGTAGGTCATTATGGTGACATGGGGCCTGATCATCCTCTCTTGTAAACAGGGAGGCGGCTTTGTAGGGATTGTAGAGGGAAATGGAAAATTCCATGAACATCTATAAAGTGATCAGTCCATTGTGTGGGACAAGCCTTGGTTCTGCTCCCAGGGCTATCAGCTGGGAAGGGCTGTGCCTCCATATAGTCTTGGGCCCTTTGCCCCTTCTGCTCCTGGGAAGCCTGGGTCAGCTGAAGACAAACTATCAGGGAATCCTCAGGTTACTTTGGAGGGGATCAGCTATATGGAAAGAAAATGGAAGAGAAGGAAGGTGAGGGAGACAGGTCAGGGGAGAAGAGGGTAAGGAGGGGCAGGTGTGGAGTGAAATTGAGGTGAAAAGACTTGGGAGAGGGGAGAGGCGAGGGAGGGATTGGAGCACAGGGCCAAGAAAGACAGAACTTTGTACACATTTGATTGAAATGGCCAATTGTGGAAAAGGTCCCTGCTTTGGCTGCTTCTGGTCCAACTGGCTGGAATCTCTGGCTGGCTCCTGGTGCCCCCAGAGTGTGTGGGGTCCCTTCTGCAGAGTTTTGGCTGGGTGGAATGGTGCCCTGGCTGGGTCCCATATACTCCCACCCCACCAGTGCAGCAATCCCTGCTTTGGCTGCTACTGGCTGGAGTCTCTGGCTGGCTTCTCTCTGTGGTTTTCCCCAAGGCCACAGGTCTGGGCAGGGGGAGACACCACGTGGATCCTAGTGACCCCAGAGAAGGACATAGGGAGGAGGCTTCCTCTACACTGTTCTGGGTCCTGTGGTCTAGTTGTAATAGATACTCTAGAATGTTTTGAATAATAAGAACATGTCACATTTGTAGAATAATTTATATTCAAAGATATCAAAGTGCTTTACAAAGATGGGTAGGTGTCATTATGCCCATTTTACAGAAGTTTAAAGTAAGGAAACCTGGGACAGAGTCAGGAACAGCCATGTGCCTGCCTGGTCTTTAACCACCAGACTCTATTTTTAGTCTAACTCTGCAATCAAGGTCAGTACTCTCTGTCTCAGTGGAACGGTTTGTTGTTTAGTGATGTTTCAGAGATGTATGTGTGCATAGTGCAGAGCTATTTATAAAGTACTGCGGGATGTGAAAGATGCTGAAAGCATGTTTTATTTTATTTAGAAGAAGAATGCAACTGGTAGGTTAGTGTTAGTGCAGATCGAAATTTGTCCAATTTTATATATGTAACACAGAGTAAATATTACTATTTTTCCTCTCAGCCCTAGCTGGCATATATAACCATGATTCCTTTCTTTCAGCACATGCTCCAACCATGAACCATTCCTAGGGGAATGGTTCCTCAGGAATGTGTAAGCCAGAGCAAACATTGTGTTCTGGAAGGCAGCATCCTCTTCTTGTCACTGTAAACAAGAGGGGTTGAAATACCATAGTTGACTAAAAGGTTGTGCACCATATATTAGCTAAAATTCATGGAACAAAAGTGTTCAAGCTATATAACATGCATTTATCGCTTTAAGATTATTTTTTTTATATGGGGGAGGGACTCCCTGGAGAAGGGGTAAACAGACCCAGATCTGCCTATTTCAATATCAAGTGGTGTTAATTAAATACTTTAGTGGACGTACATTTAAGTGGGGACAATATACATTGTCTCTCCTGATGGGGAGTTGACAGTATCCATTGTCTCAAAGACAGTAAGTCCTTTGAAATGCAAGAATTTAGAGTGAGAGATTGCTTTGAAGTTTCATTAGCTCCCTTTTGCTTAAGCCCCAGATGGCAGACCTAACAGTTTTGATTGACACCTGTATTGTGACTGCATGTAGTGATTCTGCATTACAGGCACATGGTCATCGCAAAGGATATAATGTGTTTGAATAGAGCAGGGGTAGGCAACCTATGGCATGTGTGCCGAAGGTGGCACACGAGCTGATTTTCAGTGGCACTCACACTGCCTGGGTCCTGGCTACCGGTCTGGGGTGCTCTGCATTTTAATTTAATTTTAAATGAAGCTTCTTAAACATTTTAAAAACCTTATTTACTTTACATACAACAATAGTTTAGTTATATATTATAGACTTATAGAAAGAGACCTTCTAAAAACGTTAAATTGTATTACTGGCACGCGAAACCTTAAATTAGAGTGAATAAATGGAGACTCGGCACACCACTTCTGAAAGGTTGCCGACCCCTGGAATAGAGTTAAAAACATCTTCCCAGAGACATTTGGGAGATGGCTGAAGAGCAGTAATGGAGAAAGTGACTGGTCAGAGAGTGGTATTGAACTTAGAGGAGTTTGCTGGAGATAGAAAGGGCCATGTTACACATGTGAATTAGAGAGCTAGCCCCTCAAATCAGTTTAGCTTCATTATTTATGCCAGTTTACTCCGGCTGAGGATTTGGCCCATCAGCTGTATTTTGCTTTTGTCATCTAGTATCACTGTTCATGAGTATGCACAACTAAATGAGCCTATATAATATCCTGACTGGTTCAAGTCATTGCTCTCCCACACAGGAAAACTAGATTCACAGCTAATCAAATAATGGGGAACTAATTTTGCAAAAAAATGCAATTTGTTTCCATTTTGTAGGATTCAAATCAGAGCTTTCTTTCTTTCTTTCTTTCTTTGAATTTTGATTTTAATAATTTTGAAGTTGCATGTTTTTTCCCTTCTCCACCGCCCCATTTTTTGGCTATTGAATGCTATAAAAAATGATGCCCCAGGCTTCTTCCACTGTTACATTTTTTTCTTTTTTCTTTTGCTACATTGTACCTTTTCCAACTTTGGAAAAATTACAAAATGACAAAAGAAAAATGAAAAAGTAAAGGAAAAGCAAACATATCCCAGACATAATTCATTCTGCTGCACACAGTGGAACAAACAAGAAAACTGAATACCTGACATTTTAAATTTCTTAATTTTAATATTTTCAGTTTGAAAGAAAAAGAAGAAGTAGAAGAAGACTCCTTGAAGGTGCTTGGTTTTGAAAAATGGAAAAGTTTCATTAAAAAAAAAAGTTTTGAACATACAATTTCAGAGAGTTCTAGAAATAACCGACTCTGAGCATCTCAGGTGTCCTAAGCACTTGGAAATGGTATCATTCAGTAAAGAACTTAACAGTTAAAAAAAAAAGTTACAAGCATGTATTTCTTTGTGGGCAGTTTACTTACTGTGTTTCTACTACAGTGATATGAATGGACTTGATACTTTAATATTTTTTATATTACTCTTAGAGCCAGATCTTTCATGCACTGCCCAACCTCCCACTGATGGGTCTTTGGCTTGTGGAACGTTATCTTATCCTGGCAGTGGAATGAACAAATGGCAGTTTTGTGTACCATTCTGCATGAAGAGCACTGGTTTCCATCGGAGAGCAGGATTAGTGTTTTTCTGCCAGCCTTCTCAGTCTGGGACAAGTTGGTTTCATTTGGATGAAGCCTGGCAAATGACAAAGGCTCACATGCCAGAGACTTGCACAGGTGAGCAGGCTTGAAAATTTCAGTGGATTAGCTTTCTTAAAGACTCTTGCTGACTGAAAGCTTATTGATTTACACATTCAGCTGCTATTAGAGTTTGTCATGTTTGTATAAGACAATACGAAGATATGGATTCCAATTATGATATGAATTGAGAAAAGAATGCTTTGTTTCTCCATCTTCAACTAGAGTGTGTTGGTTCTCAGGGCAACATTCTGATGTCAGTTACAGAGGAGTGCAGTAGAGTAACAGTGGTGTACGTCTAGACTAACTAAAAGCAGAAGTTGACCTGAGAATTTATCCACTTTGCTTCTCCTGCAAAGTCTGATCATTATTAAGTGTGTGTGTATGCATAATGGGTTTTCTCTCTTTTTTGACCGCCTTCCTAAGAGGCTTGAAAATAAACTCTCTCACTACACATTTTGCCTGTTTCCTTTTAGCAAATCTTTACTTCTCCTTCCCTCCCCATGTTTCTAATAACACAAGCCATTATGGTTTAGTATTACCATGATTATTCACTAGCATCATGTATAGTTTCAGGAGTTGAACAGTCAAAAATAGTGTGTGTAGGTCCTACAAAATATAGTTATTTTTGTTGGTTATGGAGAACAGGTTTTAGAATTTGAAGGCAATTTCTCAGCATATTAATATTTTTAAGGTAGGACAACTGTCTGGCTAATACTAAATTGTTGAATAAAGATCCTTTAACTCTTGACTTAGAGGTCTTCCAAAATACTCCCTGAGACTTGCAAGCCTAATGCTATTCTCTCACCTCCCAATCACTACAGAAGGAAGATGTACCCCAGTGCTTGTCTACGCTTGGAAATTTACCAAAATAGCCATTCTGGAATAATTATTTAAAATTTTAATTTATAATTCCTAAATGGATTAAGTTAAATCAGGAAAGGGCAGTCTTATTCCAGAATAAGAGTGTTCACTTGTAGAGTTATACTAGAATAGCTATTTTGGTAAATTTCCCAGTGTAGACAAGCCCTTACTCTACTGTCCATTTTTATTGGATACCTTTCAAATAGAAATTGAAAGAGAACATAATTTCTTAAACAGATCCAAGAAGGACTCCAAGGAGGCACGAGAACCACATATTTAAGGAAACAGGGCCAGATGGAATAGCACCATAGAGTGCTGACTGCATTAGCTTCTGCAAAGGATGCAGCTCAGTCCCATACCGTCTCTGCACTAACTGGAAAAATTGCAGGAAATAAACTTTCCAAGGGTGGTGTCATAACTACTTAACCTGGGTTCTCCAGCGGACCTGCCTGAGGCACAATGCATTCTGGAACTCTTGCTTGACTGGTGCAGCTCTTTACTACCCCCAGTAGAGGCTTTCGTGGCTTTGGGAATCAAAATGAGGTATCTTGTTGGGGATTGGCGACATCACAGGCAGTTAATCTAATCTGCAGATGGATTAATTTTGAATGTCAAAACATAGTTTTATCATTTGAATGGGGCGTATAGATGGAGACAGGATCTAACAGAGGTATCCCCAGTCATCTGTCTATGGTAAGCAATTGCAGATGACACAGAAAGCATGGCCAGTTTCTTTCTGAAAGCTCAAACCAAAGTGTGGAGCAAGATCTTTTTTTGCATAGAGCAAACACTGAAAGTTTGTGATGTGTTACAGAAGTGGCAGTGTGTCACTCAGGTTGTATATTTGTTACTGTCAGGCTGTATGTGATAAACTGAAAACATGACAAATAGTTATTTTTTTATTTGAGCTAGAGTCTTACACAAGAAACCAAAATGACATTTTTACCCCTCATTCAAGTATTGAGCTGTATATTTATGCTTTTGATATATCCCTCATGCTGCTTTGTGTTGTGGCCTTGTGTTCAAGAGAAAAATTGGTAATGTGATACATTTGTGCTTGCCAGGACTCTACTCTCTATTATATGAAAACTGTTTAGCAGTTTTGTGCATCTTGGCACCATTTTGGGCATATCCTTATTAACTAACCTCATGTTATTTGAACTATTAACAGTCAGGCGTCGTACAGGGTCCAGAAAAGGAGATTCACTACAGTACTATGAGGGTGACTGCAATGAACAGGCCGTGAAAAAACACATCCTAGCAACTGTGGAACACATTGTAGCCAAAAATCCCTCTGTTGTTTCTCAGTGCACCAGGCACCCAAACACCTGTGGCAATTTCAGAATTTCAGATCTTTCTGTTCACTGTGGGCCTGGAAACAACCAAAGAGGTAACAAATTGTCTTTTCAGAACATTGTTAATGTCTCTGTGATGGGGTGGACAGTATTTTTTCTCCTACATGTTTTTTAATATGCTCCATAGTGTCTTCTCTCCCTCTGTGATAATTCATATTATGCAGTCATTTGCAATCAGCTGCAGCATAACATAATCTTAAAGCCATACATATTTCATGCTCTAATCTATCAGTAATGTGCACCATTAGCTCCCATCATTCTTGATGGGAGCTGGACATGCTTTTCTAGTTGCTTTGAACTACATCTCCTTAAGTCATCAAAATCATATATTTTAAAATATAACAGATGTATTGTAATGTACTACACACAGTACAGATATAACAGATGTATTGTAATGTACTCAACATGGGCTTTCAGAAAGTACTTCAGGTGAGCATGAGTTTACAGAAGTATGTAATGTGTCAAACAAAGTCCAATGCATCTCACAGAAGCTATGTGGAAATTATGAAGGATAGACAGCTGTAACTTGAATCCAAAATGTATTAGCTGAAATATATGATTCTGCAGAGGTCCTCAGGAGTGGGATGAATGAAAATGAGTACAGAATAAAGGTAGTCAAAGGGATCTGCCATACAAGTACTTCTGTAGGTGACGTTCGTTTGGGAACATGATGGCAAGGAGCCTTTTCTCTCGTTTTGTGGGTTGGGTAAAAGCAAGGTGGACAAACATCAAAAAGTTCTTTGTTTCATTGTAATTCAACCTCTTTGCTCTGGACGTTTGCTGTTAATTTTTGGTGCTGTTCATTTTAGTTGCAGTTCAGAGTGAAACGCTGATAGGATAGACCCTATCATGACGTTTTATTATTTGATACTTGCAGCTGAAGCCAAAAACTAGGCTGTGACCAGGGTCCTGGGGGTGGGGGCCACACTAAGATTGTTCAATCAGGACAAACTGCAAAGAATGGGGCAGACGATCCCCAAAACTGGAGGTTATTTCTAATAATTAGATTCAGCAAGCCAGCAACAAAACAGCTTCTACAATACCTTACTGGTTACCCAGAAGCCAAAAGCACAGTTCCCTTAAAACAACACAGCCTTGGGATCCTACCCAGACAGCGAAGTCAAATATGAGGAGGATTACTGAAAATCTTGTTCATCATATAAAAAGTTCTACCTATCCCAAAGGATCAGACACATTACCCATGAGGTCACTGATTATTTCAGATGTTACCCAAATACACGCTTATAGCCAATTCTTATTAACTAAACTAAAATTTATTAAAAAAGAAAAGAGAGTATTTGTTAAAAGGTCATTATACATACAGATATGAATAAAGTCCTTAGGTCAGTTTCATTGTAGAGATGGTGAGCTTCAGAGTTGCAAAAGGTTCTTTCAGAATCAGTTCCGTAGATCACAGTCCAATGTCCAATATCAGGGTGAGCCAGGCTGGATCTGGGGATCTCAGTCTTGTGACTCAAACTTCCCTTGATGAAGCTTAAACAGATCTGACATGCAGGATCAAGGCCCAAGAGTTCTTTTTATAAATCCCTGGCAGGCTATTGTCAGCCTCTTGACAGCAGGTGTTCCTTGGGTGAAGAATAGTGGCTTTGAAGTAACCTCCTATTTCCTAAGCATCACCGGTAATTAGCTATAGGGATTAGCATAAGGCAACTGCCCATCTCCCACCATTTACAGGTAGTTTACTACATACTTCAAAGAGAAATGAAGACAATGTTATTACTACACTCACAGTTCATCTAAATGTTAGCATCTCCTTTTGATCTCTGAATTGACAGAATACAGCGACATATAGGAACCGTTTGGTTACATTGTCAACCTCTAACAATATATATGTAAACACACAAAAAAACACAACTATTATCTACAAATATGTCTCTGAAGGTTGAATCTGGGTCAATTAGCCTGCTAGTTGTGTAACTGTTTCTGTGTTACCCTGTGTCACATAGGCCTAGCAAATTTATTTAACAATATATATATATATTGGACCTTTAAAAAAGGTCACATTTAGTTCACCTTCAAATCTGGGGGAAAGTTTTGGGGCTGCTATTTTTGGCTCTCTCTGCTTTTAAATGTTCAGATCTTTCAAGATTACTGAATTTGCTTCTTTATACTGCCATACAGTATCCTGTCTTTTTGCTATGCCATTAATGTCTGTGCCAAAAATCTGGATTTTTTGTATTTGTATTCTTTTGTTGCTATGTTTCCATTTTTGCTTTAAATGATTTTTTTTATTTCCCTGCAAGATTCCTGATTGAACTTTGTACTTCATTAAAGATTTCACATATTTCAAATAGAGCCCATTTTAATTAGCTTTTTAATTACAGCTGCAGCAAGCTGTTTACTAGAGATTCTTAGTCTAGTGAACAAGCCCCTGTGGAGCTATTTAGCCTTAGAAGAAAAGTGAAAAATAGCCATTTTTAAATCAGAATGGAAATATTTTGCCCACATCACACAATCCTATGGGAATTTTCTGAAATTCCAGTTTAAAGGATCCCCATTAGAGAAGAACTGTGCCCCAGAACATGGGGATATAGATTCTGGGGGAAGGCCAAGAGCGGTGTGGTGACTTGGCTAAATTCCAGTTGAGTAAGTGTATTCTATTCAACCCAAATTCTCCTGTAGTTTCAATTGGCTGAGACAATTTTCACATTCACATTCTGATTTGGCAGCAGTTTACACCACGTTTCACTCCCTTTGCACAGGTACACGTTACATAAGGTGCCAAAGGCAGTGCAGAACCAGGCCCTTTCCTGAGTCTGTGCTACACAATGGGCGGCATAGATGTCACTTTTCAAAGGCGGGTGAAGCATTTGTGTCCTAAAAGTATCCTGATATAAGTCTAACTTCTTTTATTTGTTAAGCTTTAAGAGCCATACTTTCAAAGATATTAAAGTGCTGAACCTAAATACCTTTGAACATCAAGCCCTAAGTCCTGGTGAAATTCTCCTCTCAGTTACACCCAGTGTGAAGCCCAATGACTTAAGTAAAGTTTAACTGGTGTAACTGAGAGACGAATTTAGCCCATTGTAAGTAAAATCAACACTCTTTGTTGAGAACTAATTATGGGCCCAGTCCTGGCACTACTGCTAAGCCTTGGCAAATCTCCCATTGACTTCCCTGGGATCCAGATCTGGTCCAAATGTCTTAAATACTATACAATGGCACGTATGCATTTGCATAAAGCGTATTGCAGTTCTGTTCAGTTAAGAAACATGCAGTTAAATAACCTTAGATCTGAGCAGCAGGGTTGTCTCATTGCATCTTATTGTGAAACACAGACTATCAATATTACTTTCTTATGCTTCTTAGCATTTGGAATAGCCAAAGTCTGATATCTATTATTATGTATATTGTTCTTTCCTCAGATACTGAACCACCTGTAGTGATCTCCTGTCCTCAGAACATTGAGATAGAAACCAAAAAAGGAAACCCCTACTGGAATGACTTGCCTGAATTGTCTTGGAAGGAGCCTGTGTTTGAAGACAACTCCAGGGGTCCACTGACAATCACAAAAGGAGGGTCCAATGTTAATAATGGAGACAAACTGGCATATGGCCAATATTCAGTGGAATATATAGCAACAGATCTTTCAGGAAACCAAGCCAAATGTTCCTTTGAGATCTCAGTGAAATGTATGTGTTTGGCTTATACTCAAGGTCAACAGAATGGAATATAATGATGTATTAATGCTAATTGTCCTGTGGCATTTGTTGTTTGATGATTAATACCATGTGGGGGTTAGGATATAAACTCTCACATTTTGTCTACATCTACAGGCCATTTATATGCAAGGGTGAAAACATGTATCCCCAAATGTCCCCTCTTACCCCCCCACCCAGCTCTTACAGCTTTGCTCTCTGTCCTCATATAGCACAGTATCTTTTCACTGAAGCCTATGTGTCAGCTCTGTGTAAAGAATTGCTTCCTTCAATGGCTCCAGGTACAGATCCTAACACAAGTTATAGGATTCAAACAAACCTGATACAATGAAATATGAGCCTGAGATGCAAAGTTTGGCTCCAGATTGAAAGTTGGGGCAGAGACAAGGCTTGAGGGGAAAGATCTGATATTCTGATTCAGGCTCCTCTCTGTTAAAAGAAATCATCTCCTGTAACCAGCATGTTTTCAGAAGTGGTCACTCACTCACTTTGTGTGCCACAGTTGTGTGGGGTATCCCACTTGAGACACCTGGTGCCTGATTTTCAGGGCTACTAAGAACCCACTTTCCACAGGGCACCCCAGGAGTGAGTCACACCAATTCACTGAACGCTTCTGAAAATTGTAGCTGTGTTCCTCCTGATGATTCCCTGTTCTGTTCATTCCCTCTGGGGCACCTGGCATTGGCCACTGTTGGAAGACAGGATACTGGGCTAGATGGACCTTTGGTCTGACCCAGTAGGGCCATTCTTATGTTCTTATGTCCCAAATACTATCTCCAGCTATAATGCTATAATGAATTGCTGAAGACTGTCTGAGTCTTACGCCCATGCAAGGGTTCAATCCCAAACTTTTCCTATGTTACACAAATAGGCACATAAGAATCAGTTTCCCTTTACATGCAGTAGGAGGCTATTCACATCATCCTGAAGATTTACCCAACAGTGACATTATTATCATGTATATGAATTTATAGTAATATTTGAAGAATTTCTGTCTAAGATTATGCGTAATTTGCTTTTTATTAAATGTAAGCAGTATCACTCATTATTAACTCAGTTTTTATTGTTGTCTTTTTTATGTATACACAAAGCAATTGCATGCACAATGGAATTGCCAGAGCATGGTGCTATAGTCTGTGGCTATCCTTCGGTGGACGGCATGGACCTCATGACCATTGACTGTATTGTACTGTGTCAAAGCAAATACCAGTTTAGCAGGGATCCATATCCCATATATGCATGCTCAGAGGAGGGACTTTGGTGGACCTTCACAAGCACATTCACGCCTATTGGCCCAAATTTGCCCAGTTTAAACCATAAGTGCCAAGGTAAGAAAGTTTAAATGAATGAAAAACTTTGTACCTAATTAAAAATTCTTATTTGCATGTTATATTTTCACCACTTTGATGAGCCTGATGGCATGTAAATTATATTTCAAGTATTCATTGAAAGTAATTTACCTTTTTTCTATAAACAACACTTGTCAGATTTCTCAAATCAGCACTGAATTAAACTGAGGTGGGTTGACTTCAGCTGCTTGATTTATTTTATTATAGATTTAAAATCTGCTGAGGCAGTATAAATATTTCACATTAATTATGTTGATGAAGATCTGTGTTCTGATTACCAACCCTGAGTCTTTATACAGAAAATGGAGACATATCAATGAGAGACCATACCACTCTCTAACCAGTGAGGGATTACAGGAATAAAGCACCATTGCTTTATTAACGGATGACTTTTCACAAGAACAGAACCTGAATATATGGGCTTTGCACAGGGACCTTTCTAGGGCTTGCATATTGGGCACAAGCAAACAATAAGCCTTTTAATGTGGCTAAATGTAAATGTATGAATTTATAAACAAAGAATGTAGGCCATACATAAGGGATGGGGGACTGTCCATGGAAACATGACTCTTAAAACGATTTGGGAGTCGTGGTGCATAATCACCTGAATGTGAGCTCCCAGTGCAATGGTGTGGCCAAAAGGGTGAACACGTAATGCTTGGATGCACGAACACAGGAATCTCGAGTAGGAGTAGCGGTCCCTTGTATCTTTGGAATATATGAATCGATATACATTTTTAGGGTCTTTTGGGGGCAGAGCTGTGTCTATCTTTGTGTTTGGAGAATGCCTCACTCATTCTGAATGCTATCACAGTATAAATAATTATAAGAACCCACTAGCCATCCATGTGGCTCATCTTTAGTTGCTTCTACAGTCCCAGGGTTACAGTAGTAACTATAGTCCATGCACTATCTTCATAGTGGCTTGTAGGAGGTGGCTGCATGAAGACTGCAGATGCATTGGTCATGACCATGCCCACTCCCCAGTTCTCTCCTGACTCATATTAGGCCAAGAGTGAGTGAACATGAAGCATTGTTCCAGCCAAGTCTGGAACAATTATCCAGCTACAGCTACAATTATCACCAGTCTGTGATACACATTTTTTTTTCAGTCTCTATCTTCAGCCTGCCATGCTCAAAATGCAGAAAATTGTTGGCATAATTTTGCTTGCATTCTTTCCTATTCATTTTATTTATTTTGGCCCTGATCCTGCAATAACTTATACATGTGCATAATGATGAGCATGAGAGTAATCCCAGTGGGTCAATTTATATACTTCAGATTAAAAATACATTTGTAAATCTTTGCAGGGTCCTTTTCCTAGGGGTTCATTCAAAACCCACTTAAAGCAATGTGAGCCTTAGTTCTTACCTTTAACCTTACCAATTAATTCTTTTATGATATTTGTTGTATTAAAAGTTCCAGATATATAAACATTAAAATCAAAACTATCCTCATAGCATTTGATACATGTAAGTTGAAAAGTAGGATGCTTTGCATCACTGAGGTGACTGGCTAGGTCAAAATTAATCCTGTGTTTTCTTTGCCTGTATCTTTAGAACCAGATATCCATAAAAAGCCAAAAGTTGTTGATCAGAATTTTTACTTTGATGGTGACTGCCATGACAGAGCAGTGCAAGACATGCTGATAGGACACTTGGAATATTTTCAGAGGAAAACTTCAGCATATCAGTACTGTGAATTAAACAGAGAGTTCTGCAGAAAGTGGAATGGTTACCGCAATGTAACGGTGTTCTGTGGAAGCACGTGAGATGGAATGACTGTATTGTTTGTTATGTTTTTTTTTAGAATGTATTTGCATGCATGTGTGAGAACTACATATTATCCAAGTATTCAGACTGTTCCTTGAAAGCAGTTTGTGCTGTAACCTTATTTCCTCTTATAAAATAAAATTAGGGTAAAAATATAATCACTATCGTTTTCTTTCTTCTTGAGCTTCCCTATTGTTGCTACTACTTGGGAAATTTGGCATTGTAAGTTACATACATGGACTGGTAGGCGACAGGATACTAGTGTGTTACATTTGGGGTTTTTGGGTGGTTTCCACTTTTTTGTTTTTTAATAATGTAAAACTGGTGAGGGCAATTTTGAAACCATATGTAGGAGTGTCATTATGGGGACATTTGTTAACACAAAGTTACACTAAGTTGTTTCAGAATAGAGTGGCTGCTATTAAAAAGTCAGGATTTGTCAATAATTATGCTCCTCAGAGCTATGTAAGATTATCAGTCTTTTTCCTCCTAGGTTTAGAATAGGAAATATCTACTAGAACTTTGTAATAAGGGCACACAAATATTGATTAGCAATAGAACTGGTTGAAAAGTAGAAACAATTTTCCATGAAAAATATAGAGGGATTTTTTTCTCCCCTATTCTTCATTCAAATTTATGACCAGCTCTGCTTGTTAATGGCCTCTATTGTATATTGTGAATTGGACTGTAAAATTATTTTACAGATAACAAGATCCCATCCAGAATTAAAATCTATCAATATTTATTTGTTGTCTTGGATTCAGCATCGGTAATATCACTACCTAGCAACTGCTATCTGTAGTTGCCTGAATTAGATAAACACATTGGGCCCGAGCCTTCACTGGCATAGCTTGCTCTCCCTATTAACTGAAATGGAGTTGTGTCATTTGTACCAGCTGATGATTTGGCCCAGGGAGTATAGCTATTTTTGCAGAAAAAGCTAGAAGACAAATGTAGTTTATTCATTAGGGCTCTGGAATGGAAGTCAGGAGAAAGTTCCTTGTTTGGCCATTAGCTTGCTGTGAAATGTTGGGTAAGTCACTTAAGTTGTCTATACCAGAAGTTCTCAACTGAGGGTCTGCTGCTCCCTGGGGGACTGTGAGCCTTTTGGGGGGGGGGTGCAGAGCCCCGCAGCTGAAACCCAGTGCCCTGAGCCCCAGCAACCCCCCTGTAGGTCTGAATCTGGGAGTGGTGTAGGGCTGAAGCTGAGAGCCCCAGTGTTCCTCCCGCCCGTAACAAAGCTGTGCAGGACTGAAGCCTTGATCCCTGGCGTTCCCTGCAGGCAGAAGCCCTGAGTCCATGGGAAGAGTTGGGGGGGCATAAGGGTGTTGCCCCCCAAACTGCAGTGCCTTACCCAGAGTGGAGCAGTCTGGGGGCAGCTCCAGCACCCCCACACTGCCTCCTTTCCCCCATCTCCCATCAGGCCCAGCGCTCTGGTCAGGTTGTAGGTGGGAAGCCAGAGCCAGGCAGTGTGGGGCAGCTGCTCCTCTGTCCTGGTGAAATCGCTCGCCGTGCTCGTCGCTCACTGCTCCGCAGTTCGGTGGAAAAGAATCTAGATGAGAGTGCAAAAAATGTATCTTTAGTGACATGTTGCAACCAAGGCTTTTGTATGCCTTGAGGAGGTTTTCCACCAACAACCTGTAGTTGTCTGCCTTGTTGTTTCCGAGAAAATTTATTGCCACTAACTGGAAGGCTTTCCATGCCGTCTTTTCCTTGCCACGCAGTGCATGGTCAAATGCATCATCTCGAAGAAGTTCACAAATCTGAGGACCAACAAAGACACCTTCCTTTATCTTAGCTTCACTTAAACTTGGAAATTTTCCATGGAGGTACTTGAAAGCTGCTTGTGTTTTGTCAATGGCCTTGACAAAGTTCTTCATCAGACCCAGCTTGATGTGTAAGGGTGGTAACAAAATCTTCCTTGATTCAACAAGTGGTGGATGCTGAACACTTTTCCTCCCAGGCTCCAATGACTGTCGGAGTGGCCAATCTTTCTTGATGTAGTGGGAATCTCTTGCACGACTATCCCATTCACAGAGAAAACAGCAGTACTTTGTGTATCCAGTCTGCAGACCAAGCAAGAGAGCAACAACCTTCAAATCGCCACAAAGCTGCCACTGATGTTGGTCATAGTTTATGCACCTCAAAAGTTGTTTCATGTTGTCATAGGTTTCCTTCATATGGACTGCATGACCAACTGGAATTGATGGCAAAACATTGCCATTATTCAGTAAAACAGCTTTAAGACTCATCTTCGATGAATCAATGAACAGTCTCCACTCATCTGGATCGTGAACGATGTTGGGGGCTGCCATCACACCATTGATGTTGTTGCAGGCTACAAGATCACCTTCCATGAAGAAGAATGGGACAAGATCCTTTTGATGGTCACGGAACATGGAAACCCTAACATCACCTGCAGGAGAGTCTGCTGCTGTAGTCTGGAGCCCAACAGCTCTGCCTTACTCTTGGGTAGTTCCAAATCCCTGACAAGGTCATTCAGTTCACCTTGTGTTATGAGGTATGGTTCAGAGGAGGAGGATGGGAGAAAATGTGGGTCCTGTGACATTCATGGTTCAGGACCAGAAGTTTCATCCTCTTCCTCTTTCTCGTCTGACTCAAGTGAGAATGATTCTGGTGCATCAGGAACCGGCAGTCCTTCTCCGTGGGGTACTGGGCCTATAGCTGATCGAATGTTTGGATAATGCAGTCCACTTTTTCTTCTTTGACACACCTTTCCCAACTGGAGGCACCATGCAGAAGTAACAATTGCTGGTATGATCTGTTGGCTCTCTCCAAATCATTGGCACTGCAAAAGGCATAGATTTCCTTTTCCTGTTCAACCACTGGCGAAGATTTGTTGCACAAGTGTTGCAGCATATGTGTGGGGCCCACCTCTTGTCCTGATCTCCAAAATAAAGGTGATAGGCTTTCTTAACCATAGTGGTTATACTGCGCTTTTGTGATGCAAAAGTCACTTCACCACAAACATAGCAGAAGTTATCTGCACTGTTCACACAAGTACGAGGCATCTCTGCTCACTTTGGCTAAACAGAAATGTGTCCCTTTGCAAAATCAAACACTGACAAATAAGAGAGCACGACACTGTATGATATAGGGCAATTTGTTCAGCAGAGTGATGTAAGCTTCGTTATGATTGCATCGTCCATGACTTCTAGGAATAACATGATGCAATTCATATCATGTATGATGCAATACCAGCTTCAGATTGCATCATTCATTGTTTTGCCTAAAAAGCAAGTACTGTCCAAACCCAGTCATAGATTTATTCATAGATCCAGTCAAAGATGTATTTTAGTCATTTCTGGTTTAAATTGAGATCCCTTCCCTTTATAACTCACTTATCCTCCGCCATTCCCAAGTCAAGGGTCGTATATACTGACCCAATAGCATATCTTGAAAACTAGAGCCAATCAACAATTTTAAGCATCATTTTCATTCTCAGTGACCCAGAATTAGTAAAGTTTGACTACATTTATTTCAGAAGCATTTTGGCTGTAGAGCAGTGTTACAGTGAGAATGTCAGCTTCAACGGTGAATTGCCTGGTTTATTGATTTTTTTGGTCTCTGTTGTCAGTTCAGTATTTCATGAGGTTTTTGGTCTTAACTTTCTAGGAACTGAATGGTGTGAGTATCACCTGTCATGAGAGTGAAAATACTTGCAGTATAAATAGCAGTATCACATAGGACCCTTTGTAAACTAACTTCTGGGATAAAGAAATACAGATTTAGAGCTAAGTACTGCATTGCAAGATTACACACCCTTCAATGGATGTCTCAAGACAGTTAGAAAGACCAACACTATTTAATTTTTGCAGAAGATAAATTCCTCCAGATGCGTATGAACTCCCATGAGCTATTTAATCAGATGCTGCTTACAGGCCAAATCCTCCAAGGTGCTGATACCTCTTGAAGTATTGTGCACCTTCAGTTCATCTGGAAACGAAATATTTGGATTCTAGGTGTGGTTTATGCAGGAGCGGCGCCAGGGTTTTTGGCACCCTAGGTGGGGGTCCTTCCGCGCTCCTGGTCGTCGTTGTCAATTCTGCGGTGGGGGGGTCCTTCCGCGCTCCCGGTCTTCGGGGCACTTCGGCGGTGCGTCCCGGAGCGAGTGAAGGACCCGCCGCAGAATTGCCGCCAAAGACCCGGAGCATGGAAGGACCCCCCCGCTGCCGAATTGTCACCAAAGGCGGCAAAATGCCGCCCCCCCAAATCCTGGTGCCCTAGGCGACCGCCTAGGTCGCCTAAATGGAAGCACCGGCCCTGGGTTTATGGCTATGTTCAGAAAGAGATGAGTTGAAACACAATGTTACAGGGCACTATAGACTCTACCTTATAGATTGATCACTCCCATTTGTGAGAGACTGGCACACAGGTGCTGTCATGCCGTATCAGAACTGTGGTCCATTTAGTTCAAGATACTGCTTACATTAGTTTTTTTATGACCACCCCAACATATTGAACAGATTTTTTTTTCCATTGTGGTGTCCTCAATGTTGCCCACGTCTTTCCTCTTTAATGTTTACAGTCAATTTAAAACTCAGAAATCTGTATGCATAGTTCAAATTATTCCTTTCCCACATGCATTACCTGGCATTTGTAAACACCAAGGGTCATCTGCCATCATGTTGCCATTCTTTGTTTGAGCTATCTGGAATTCCTCATTGTCTTCTCTAGTCAAAACAATTGTTGGGGTTCTCAACCTTTTTCTTGCTCCCAGTTGAGAACTGCTGTGCTATGTCACTGTTCACCCACTTTTAATCACCAGCAACCCCTAGTATGGCCGATCCAGTAGATACTACTATGTTGAAAATTAACAATTTATTCCTACTCTTTGTTTGGTCTCTTATTGCAAATTTCTAATCCATGACAGCACTTTAGCCTTTTGTGAGTGATATTTTCAAAGGCTTTCTGAAAGCTCAAATAAATATTTACTTGTTTTTCCTTTATCTAATTCTTTGTTGACTGACGTAAATATATCTATTAGATAGAAAAGGGTTGGTTTGCCTTTCAAGAAATTGTACTGAGTGTTGCCTATCATATCCTATTCAGCCAAGTGTTTTAAGGTTCTGGCCAATTAACTGGTACCAAAGTAAAATACGCATACTAGTCTGTAATTCCCAGGAACCCTTCTAGCACTTTACCCTCCAGTCTCTGGTACCATAGCTGATTTTAATACGAGTTTGAATATTTTTGATCAGTTCAGTCTCTTTATTCTTAAATTCCTTCAGAACTCTTGGACGGACTTCATCCAGGCCTGGCAACTTGCCATTGTTTAATTTGTCAATTAATCTCAGCTCCTGCTTTTTTCATCCCTGAATCTTTAACCCTTCTATGTTTTTAAGTAGATGAAAAAGAGTAGCTGTGTCTTAGGTATTTCCCCACCATCCTCTGTTCTGAAGACTATTATGCAGAAAGCTTCTTTGCAACAACTTTATCCCCTTTAACTGATCCCTCAGGAGGGGTGATGAACACGCTGATTCTTTGGCATGCGCTCCGTTTACAACCTATGTAAACAATGGCTTGGTATTTATTTTACTATCTGTGGCTAATTGCTCTTTCAATTCCCCATTAGCCAACCTAATTTCCATCTTAGATTTTGTAAGCCATAATTCCCGTTCCTTTCATTGACTTGTGTGCTCGTATTAATACCTGTTCCGGGAAACAATTGTTGAAGATGTCAAGAAATTGCTTCTCTGATATTATAGTTGACTGCTTTATATGCAGGTAGTTGATGTTAACTACTATCACTGCTATAAGCTCCAATTCAGCAAGGTACTTAACCATGTGAATGGTCACACAGGGATAGAGCGTCAGTTGGTATAATTTGTCATAGCAGCATTGTTGACTTCAAGGGAACCAGCTGTGGAACTGCTTAATTTACTTCAAAGGACTACGCCCATGCTTAAAGTTAACCACGTGCTTTAGTACCTTGATGAACTGGAGTCTTTTAAGTTGCTTCTTTGATCACTCTTATCACTTATCTACGCAAAAGAATAAATGGACACAAATCAGACGTCAAGAATTATAACATTCAAAAATCAGTCAGAGAACACTTCAACCTCCCTGGTCACTCAATTACAGATCTAAAAGTCACAATTCTCCAACAAAAAAACGTCAAAAATAGACTCTAACGAGAAACTGCAGAATTGGAATTAATTTGCAAACTGGACACCATTAAATTAGGCTTGAATAAAGACTGGGAGTGGATGGGTCATTACACAAAGTAAAAACTATTTCCCCATGCTATTTTTTCCCCTACTGTAATTCACACCTTCTTGTCAACTGTTGGAAATGGGCCATCCTGATTATTGCTGCAAAAGGTTTTTTTCTCCTGCTGATAATAGCCCACCTTAATTGATTAGTCTCGTTATATTTGGTATGGCAACACCCATTTTTTCATGTTCTCTCTGTGTGTGTGTGTGTATATATATATATATATATATATATATCTTCCTACTGTATTTTCCACTCATGCATCCGATGAAGTGGGTTCTAGCCCACGAAAGCTTATGCCCAAAGAAATTTGTTAGTCTCTAAGGTGCCACAAGGCCTCCTCATTCTTTTTTGCTGATACAGACTAACACGGCTACCACTCTGAAACCTCTTATCACTGTGCAATTGATACCCCTTTCCTAAAATTTTGGCTTAAATATTTTAACATACCTGATATTTCTTGTGTGCTATGGCACATGCCTCATCTTTGTCTAAAACAACTGTGTCACAGACTGCCTTAGTCTATTTTATTTATCAAAAAATGCTAAGGCCTTTGCTCTTCAACTGACAAAAATTAAATAAGTTGTCAAAGGGAAACTATTTCACATTAGTTCAGCAATGTTGTACTGTCAGGCATCTCTTCAAACAGAAGCCAGATGTTCTTTAGAGTTCAAAGCCCATAATTTATCATAATTAAAACATATCTGGGTTATTATGTGATCATCAATCATAGCTGCAAAACACATTTCCCAGCTGTTTTTCTACTCATTTGCTTACAGAATATGCTGCAAAAATAAACAAGTATTTTACAGCACGGTGAGATTTGCTATTGCAGTGTTAGTGCAACAGTAAAGTTGTTAGGCAGATTCACAGATGGCCCTGGGCTCTGCAGATGCATTATGTTTGTGGAGAACTCTATGGCTTGATGTGAAATAGGCTAAGTTTACTGAGCCCTTTTGCTCTCATAGGTATCCATGGAAAAGGCGCTCCAGACGAATAATATTAGCAATTGACTATTTATATAAGGGATTTAACCAAAGGCAGATTCAGAAGTAAGGGTGACAAGAAGACAGCCATTAATAGTGCAGCTATAGGAAACTTGTGAATTGAAATCACTGAGTCTGTCACTCCAGCAGGGTTCCAGTGCAGGAGAATCTGCCTGTATGGCATCAGAAGCTATAGGAGACCGTAATCTGCAGAACATTAAAAAATACTCCAGCCTTATTCAGTGCTATTAACAATTTTATACCTATTTCCCTAGATTCAGATTACTTTTCATACCTAGTTAGGAGGGAGTAAAAAGCCTGAGCATTTGCTCACCTTTATCACTATTGTAATAAATAGAAACCATGACTTTTATAGGTAAAACCTCTAAGAAATGAATAAGCATAATAATGTTTTATTGATCAGAAAATTAATACTTTGTTTGTCAACAATTAAAATGAATGTTTCTTAGGAACAGAGTGAAAATAAGACCAAAAATAATTTCACATTTTTTCATTTTGTTCTTACTTTATAAGCAATAAATACACTGCTATAGTCCATTAATCTTATTTACATTGTACAATAGTTTTGAATGTTGCTTGATTTCTAGCATGACTCTTTTATGACATGAAATGGTAACATAGGAGGATATACGTTAGCATGTGTTCGGCCAAATACTCTAATAGATCATAACATTGAAAAATAATGAATGACAAAACAATTAGTAAATTAACATTTTAAAAAATGGAATCAAGTGAGCACCCAGCAGTGAGCATGACCTAACTTCTTTGTGGCATTTTATTAACTGACAGCAGTAGCATAAAAATAGACAGTCTCTCTCATTTGAAGTACTATCCATAAACATATAAAACTAACATCTTAGTATTACAGATGCCAAATACAAAATGAGATCCTAAACAAGACAAGTAGTCCCCCAAGCCTCTTCGAGACTGCAAATCTTCACTGAATAACATACTAACAGCAAACTACAGTTACTATGAAATGCTTGCCTGCTAAAAAGAACGCTTAAAAAAACCCCATAACTGTCTGTATTCCTTCAGAGCACAGATAGTAACTACACCAGTATTTGTCCCAAACACAGTACAAAGTATGTACAAAAAAGACCGTGTGAGAAATCAGCGTAAGGATTTAATTCAAATTTATTCTGATAAAGGAGCATTTAGACCATGTTCTTGGCTCCCTGGGTATGTGAGAGGGGTATTGTAAGAAGAGGGTGTAGGGAACTTATTCTCTAATACAACAGCCATACGCAAGAAGGTCTACCTCATGCTTAGGGACAAAATGTAGCTACCACACCATTTGGCACACCATGGCCACAAAGGATTGTTTCTCACCTGCCCTTGATGGGGCTGCATGCTGTTTCTTTTCTAAGAGAATGCATGGCACTACATTGGGCCTGTCACCCTGAGCTGTTAGGACGGCTCTTGTACCAGAAGCTGTGAACCTCATTCTTCCCCCCACCTTCCCAATCCACAGCTCCCTAATGGAGCTACGAGCAGCCAATACTCCCCTCTGCTAAGAAGTAAAAACCCCAGTAAAATCAGTAGAGCTGCATCATCTAACGGGAACATTAGGCCCTTAGAATTTAACCCTTCGAGATTACATTGGCTGCCCTTTATGGGTTAATCATGTTAGTCTGGCCAGGTACTTTTGAATTACACAGCTGGTCAAACTGTATAAAATGCTTTAAGTCTGTAATGTCTGCTTGGAAGACACATGGACAATATGGGCCAGATCCTCCACTGGTGTAAGCCAGTGTAGCTTCCTTGACTTCAAGAGAGCCATATGATTTACAGCAGCTCTGGCTCTGGTCCCATGCATGAAAGTCTGCTGGGGGTTTCAGCCAGAGTAAATTTTTTTAAATTGTTGTTCAAGCAACTTGGTCAGTAAGGACATTTGTAAGCAGCTGGCATTCACACAATGACACTGTGACATCTGATTTCTGGCACTGGTACAAGCACAGCTTCTGAGTGACCCTCAAACATTTTTTTGTCAGACTATCCACTATCAGCACAGACCTCTTGATCTGGGCAACTGAGATTCTAGCTTATTATGATTAATATTAATCCACCGACTAAAGGCTTTTCTTCTACATTAAATCACCAGCCAATAGAAGGTTTAAACGTATACATAAAGTTGCAAACGGCTGTGATGAAGACAAAAACTATTCACATTCTTATGAAATCTCAAACTGAAAAGCCTTATGATGGCTGGCTAATTAGCTGTCTATTGAAGTCTGTTAGAAGACTAATGACATATCACCCTTAAAGGCTAAAACTGAATTTTTCATATTCACTAATAAGCCTTTAAAACTGAGGTGTTCTGAAAAAGTATTTTTTAAGCCTCTGGTGTTGGTTCTAATGAATCAGAAATACTTTTGCATGCAATATTCTACCATCCACGGTACTAGGTTTTTCATCCATTTCTGTTTATTTCACTTTATTCAGCCTTAAAAAATACTTTTGAATAAGACTTTTTGAGAACTAAAGTAACCTCTTATCATGTGTCCCCCCCTTTTGATTTTTCTTCCTTTGTATTGAAAATACACTATTTGTTTAAAACATAAAACATTTAAAAACACACTGTCTTTAAAGACATATTTTTCTTAAGACCTTAACAGATTCAAGCCTTATACAATCAATCACCACAAAATAATACTGAATTTCCCAAACAAGGCACTTCAGAAAGGCTCCAAAGGATTTTCATAATAGATTTGATAAGTTTTCCAAAAACCACTAGAAAATGCCCCAAGCCACCTTTTCTTATTACTTTAGGCTAGGCTAAAGAAGCTGGCTCTACGATAATATTTATTTGCATGCCATCCAATCTTGTATGCCTTTCTCAGCCAAAACTCCCACTGTATAAATGGGATTTGTTTTGCCTGATTGATAAACTAAGGAGCCAGGTATCAGGCATGTGGCAAGGAAAATATTTTTTTTACCTGTATGCAATCTTGCTCTAAGTCAGCAATCCTGCTTGACTTTTACAAACAACTTAAGCACTAGTTTAAGTTCCATCAAAGTCAAAGACAAAGATGGGCTCATCAGCTTTTCCAGATCAGGATCTCACTGGTCCTGCTCCCATTAAAGTCAATAAGGAACTTCCATTTATGTCATTAGTGGCAGGATCAGGCTGTCTGTATACTAAAATAATTAAAAACATCTTGTAAAATTTTACATTGCAGAATAGAAGCAGCTGGGGTTTCATACCTCAGATTTCGGGCGTTGGCATCTGGATGCCTTTACAATATGCCTGGTTTAAAATAGTGGCAAAAAATGAGCCAGATACATATCAACATCTCAGACTCGACTGTCTTCAACAGTCTGTCTTTCCTGACAGAGTTCAATCTTAACCACTTATTTAGGTTGTGTGTACTGGCTGAATTTAGCAAATATATTATGATTACGACAGTATTTACAAGATGAGTTCTTGCAGGTAAATGAAATGGCTTTCAATACAACACAGTCTTTACACAAACTTTCAAGAAAATAAGAAATCCTTCATTGATTCCCTGCATACAAAATAATTGCCAACTTGGTCTACACAGTAGAAACAGAAGAGGCAAAGTCTGGTTCTTTATATATGTACTTATATCTATGTATGAACATATATGTGCATATGTATATACACATGAGAAATGCATTGTCTTAAGTTTGCATCATTCAGGAAAAACATGTCCCAAGTGAGGTAAAAATCTTCTGGCCACGAAGTCATTAACTCAAACTTCAAGTTCATGAGCTATGAGGACTAGAATGCGGGCAATACAGCATTTCTGCAGTCAACCATACAGCTTTTCAGCTTTTAAAACAATATTATCCATGTCATGGTAGCTTTTCCCATTTAAATGTTCATTCGTGAAATCGTGATTGAAGCTGTAGCCCTGAACATCACTGATGGATGATACCGTGTAGGAAGCTGTGCGCATAGTATCTGAGTGAGTGAAGCTGTGGTCAAATTGGATTCTGTACTGATTCCAGTGCCTTCTCAAAACAGCTTGGACCTATTCCATGAAAAGAAGAGGGAAAAAATGTGTATAAATTACCTGGAAAGATGCCTTATGTGCTGGCCTTAAAAATTAGTATACAGCATGAAAATCATGGGCTATTATGAAAGAAATACAAATTGAATTAGGCTATATTTTTGGTAAACCTGGACTAATATCATTATATATACATTTTTAATACATTCAGTGCTCATGAAAGATTTTGGATTTATAGCTCCAGAGAGTAGGCTATTCTATACCATGGGCCACAGAAGTTTTCACACACTGCCTCAACCCTAATGTGGTTAGCCAATGGTTATCTGTATTCATGATTAATGTGGTGAGATCCTCAGCAACATCAGTTGATATAACTCCATTGAAGTCCAATTTACACCAGCTGAGGGTCTGGTCCAACAAGTCTTCTCTTATTTGTGATCAAGCCTTCATAAAACTAATGACAAGGTAGTGTCAGCACATGTTCTTAGCCTGGTTAAAAATAAATTTAATAGAATAGCCAAAGAACACAGCAGCATCAGTCTGTTTACATGCTTCATTGTGAGAATGTTATGTATTTCATTGGTTTCCTCTAATACAATATGGCAAAACACCTGTGCAACAGGAAGACTGGATTTACTAAAGTGCTGTGTTAATGAAATTCACATGGAATTAGTTTTTGAGGGAACGAGGCCAAGTTAGGAGTGATCAGAATGCTGGAACAGCTGCTGGTAGGAAAATCAAATTTATGGAAAGTCTTAATTTATGTTTTTGCTCAGACTTAAGCATCAGGGATTATGTATTAGTCCTACCACTTAACTATATTATGGACCAAAGTGAACATTCACTTTGTAGTTACAGGAGAGATCGAGTTTTAGCCCTATGGATCTGAATTCCTTCTCATCTACAGCCTAGTTTCCTTTTTTACACAAGCAAAATACCGGGTGCCTAAGTGCTAAGTTGTGTCAGAGTTATTTGCAGCTGTTAACAATGGGCACTAAAAAGGATACCACATGTTAAAGATCTGGTCCTATCTGATTAGCATTTAATGTAATGGCAATAGCTTAATTATTCATTTCCTTTTGGCCAAAATTTTCAAACTAATACTTATGGGTTCCCAACTTGTGATGAGCCTGCTTTTCATAAAATACTGAGGTGAAGTGGTCTTGACACAGGACCCACGTGTCTCAAGTTAGCACTCAAATCACCAGCCACATGGGAAAATTTTGCCCTTCATTTTTATGTTGTCAGATTTACTGATGTACATCCATTTGGAATATAAACCAACATTTGCAGATGGATCAGTGTCTGTTAACAAATTATTATTATGGGGCAACATCTTCCATTCAGCTTTCCTTATGTCTTGAGGTTTTCGTTTGTTTAGTTTACATTTTCTAACACAATGGCTTATTTTGTCTAATTTCTCTCCGGCTTTAATTATGATAAATAAATACAAATAGAACAGTGCAGACACAACAGTTAGACTTCCTGTCGTCTGCTATCAAAACCTCAGTTAAAAAGAGTTTCATATTCCCCAGTATGCCAGCAAATAAAATATACTTTGGGGAGAGGAGAATTATTGAAAAAGTTAAGAAGAAAGCTAGTATTTTTCTTCTTCCATCTGGGACACCATCTACTGTATGAGAATCCATTATAATCCATTTTAGTCACCGTGCTCTTGCTACACAAAAGATCAGATATTCTTCTCAGTCTGTGTATGCAGTTCCAGTTCATGTCAAAGGGAATTCCACACATGGATTAAGGTTGGTGTGCAGCCTTAATTTTTTGCAGTGGTGAACCCACTTCAATCAGGTGGAGCTATGAGGCAGAAGAATGTTCCCTTCTGAGAGGGAAGCTTTAGAATGCATTTTATAATCCATACAAAACGTAGCTGCTCAGAGCCATCACTCTGACCATGCCACCCCACACTTTGAATATTTCTACTGGCTTCCTGTTTTCCACCAGGCATTATATATACTTATAAATAAGAGAGAAAACCACAACACTGGGTTGATTTGAAGCAAAGAGTTGCACATCTCCCTTAACTATGCAGATACAGACTAAGACGATGGGAAAGAGAAATTGTTATTATTCCCATTTACTGATAGGCACAGAGAAACTGAGTGACTTGCTCAAATTCACCCAGGAATTCTATGGCAGAGCTAGGAATTGATCCAGAATGGATAATCTTAGTTCTGGACTAGTGTCTTACTCACAAGACCATCAGTACCCTCATCCTCTTTTCCACCCTGTTTGTCACACTTCTTGAATCTTCTCTTCAATTAGATTGTAAACTTTTTGGGGCAGGAACTAAGTTTGTAACATCTTTGACACTATTGCAATACAAATCAATAATATTTTTTAAGAACAAAGCAGTCAATTTAGTGTTATGTATTGCCTACAATCATTGCTTATATTTTGTATTTCAATATGGCTCTCTCACTTTCTCTTTTATCTTCTTCTCCCTCCCCACACCTCCAGGCTCCAACATATTCTCATGGTATTTCTTTCTACACAAAGCCAAGTCTTTTTAATCTCTCATGCAATAACCCCTCCGTTACTGTTAAATGAACATCTCACTACCAGTCTATTCTTGTAATTCTCTTGTTTACTTATCCATTATTTCTGGCTTTCCTGCAGTCTCATCTAACATGTCTAATCCAACACCTAGGAACTGCACAGCAGATGGCTAATCAATGCAGCAGCAAAGTTTTGCCCCAGATTATGCTCCTTTAACCAATGATACATACAGAGTGGTCAAAGGACTTTATCATCCTTTTCTCAGCTTTGAACAATTCTAAATAGTTTTAGCAGACAGTGGGCTCGCTCTCTTACATGCAAATAACACAGTCAAAAACACCCTAAAATAAGCTCATATTGCAAAGTATATATAGTCATGGCCATAGTTCCTGGTCACTAATACATGTGCCCTGTCTGGCTGTATGGCTCTTGCTTTTCTCCCTAGTTTAAAGATGTCCCTCTGTGCTGGCTGTTGGGGCAATGCTCATGCCAGTCTCCTGTTCAACTGAATATGCCCTAACCAAACCAGTGGTTTAATCCAAAATTCACTGAAATCAATAGGAATCTTTCCACTGACTTCAATGAGGTCTGTATCAGGCCCACTGAAGCTTGGGCTGCTCCAAACACCCACTGTGATTGCAGACCATGCTATGCTCTATGTTAGAGCATGTATCTGAGTGTCTGGTATAGCGGTTTTCTGCTGGTAAAGTGATGCTATTGTCCATGGCAGTTGGGAAACCCCGGCATATGGATAAAGAAAAGATATTGCTTCCCAACAATTCTTATACCTCAGTCTTTACTGTAAAGACTTTTCCATTGTCCAAAGGAATGGAAAAACCACGTGCCATTAATAATAAAGAAATTCGGAGCAGATGCAGATTCCTTATTCACTGTTATTCCATATAGCTACACAAACTGCACGTGCATGTTGCCACTTCTCTAGGATGCCTAGCATTCTGCAAATTATAATGAGGTGTTGCTATGCCAAATGATGTTAAAGGGACATATCGTAGATAAGACATATCAAGTTAAAGACTGTTATAACAGAGGCCCTTAAGGAGAGAAGGTTATGAGTTATGTCTGCAGAATGTCATGTCTGCAGCAGAATCTAGTAAGAGACCAAGAGAACATTCGTTGAGTGCAGATTTTTGTATGATTTGTCAATCCCCCCTTGATCTGTTATACCTTACTATACTATCCTTTTTATAGAAGATTTAATGAAATTATAGCTGAAAAAAAGTAGAATAGTGCCACTGGAAGACCTAAAGACGATAGGAAACAATGTTTAAAACATAAGATTCTGCACAATGCGATGTAAATGGACAAAGATCAGCTAAGATTAAAGATTGTGGGCCAGATGCCAAGATGATTTATGGCCCTTTTATGTGATTCAGGTGATGCTAAGTGGCTGTAATCTGTCCACAAATGCCCAGCAGAAAATTCCCTTGTTTGAGGGGAACTCCCTGCTAGTACATCTGCTTGTAGAGGCACGGCAGGGCTAAGCTTTGTTACACTCATCCTCCAGCAACATAAGGCCCATTAAGGATGCTAAATTAGTGGTATAACTGACAGCTGCCCAACTCCCTGACACTGAACAGAGCTCTGGCTCAGGAGAGAATACGGCCAAAGAATAGATTGTAAATTCATAATATTGGAACCCTAATAGACTAAATAATTGATTACTAATGCTAATAGAGCAAGTTTTAAATTTAAAATCACAAATAGATTTGATTTTGTTCTGCAGTGGAATGGAAACATCGTTAAGAGGTGCACATAAATTAAAAATAATTATAGCTGATCAAAGGACAGAAATTCCATTTTGCATCCATTTTGTTCTTGTTTCACAGTAGAACAAAACTAAAACCATTCAAATGTTTGCACAAAAATGTAATTCTGTCAAATTATCCATTTGCAGATCAAAACCTGAGCTTTTCAATTGAGGAGGGCGGGAGAGGGGCAGTGATTATGGCACAATGATGTGGGAGGTGATCCAATCAGATTCAGAATCATCTGTGATGAAAAACTCTGCTCTGAAACAGGCAGAAGAGCAGGGACTTGAACTATGGTCTACCACATCCCAGGGCAGTGCGTTAATGACAAGACTACCAACTATGAGCGTGTCTCTCACTCCCCAACAGGGATTTCCTCAAAACTGATATGTGTCTGCAAAATGTTTCAGATTCAGCAAAACAGCATATTTTGGCACAACATAATTTGGTCAAAAATGTTCTGACCAGCTCCAAAAATAATGGAGAGAGTAACTTATCCAAACCATAAGAAACTTGCAATTCAAGTTTTGCTTAGTCCAGATTTTGGGTGTGCATTTGAGTCAATTCGTCTCTATTAGTCAAATGATTTATCTGTCTCTCACACATTCTTAAAATGCCTAATAAAAATACAAGGGCAGTCAATTAATCACAGTTAACTCACGTGATTAACTCAAAAAAATTAATCATGATTTAAAAAAATAATCGCGATTAATCGCAGTTTCAATCGCACTGTTAAACAATGCTAATTAAAATGTATTAAATATTTTGGATGTTTTTCTACATTTTCATATATACTGTATTCTGTGTTGCAATGGAAATCAAAGTGTATATTATTTTTGATTACAAATATTTGCACTGTAAAAATTATAAACAAAAGAAATAGTATTTTTCAATTCACTTCGTACAAGTACTTTATGCAATCTCTTTGTCGTGAAAGTGCAACTTACAAATGTTGATTTTTTTTACATAACTACACTCAAAAACAAAACAATGTAAAACTTCAGAGCCTGCAAGTCCACTCAGTCCTACTTCTTGTTCAGCCAAGCGCTAAGACAAACAAGTTTGTTTACATTTACAGGAGCTAGTGCTGCCCTCTTCTTATTTACAATGTCACCAGAAAGTGAGAACAGGCATTTGCATGGCACTTTTGTAACCGGCATTGCAAGGTATTTACGAGCCAGATATACTAAACATTCTTATGCCCCTTCATGCTTTGGCCACCATTCCAGAGGACATGCTTCCATGCTGATGACGCTCATTAAAAAAATAATGTGTTAATTTAATTTGTGACTGAACTCCTTAGGGGAGAATTGTATGTCCCCTGCTCTGTTTTACCCACATTCTGCCATATATTTCATGTTGTAGAAGCCTCGGATGATGACCCAGCACATTTTGTTCATTTTAAGAACACTTTCACAGCAGGCTTGACAAAACGCAAAGAAGGTACCAATGTGAGATTTTTAAAGATAGCTACAGCACTCAACCCAAGATTTAAGAATCTGAAATGCCTTCCAAAATCTAAGAGGGACGAGGTGTGGAGCATGTTTTCAGAAGTCTTAAAAGAGCAACACTCCGATGCGGAAACTACAGAACCCCAACAACCAAAAAAGAAAATCAACCTTCTGCTGCTGGCATCTGACTCAAGATAATGAAAAGGAACATACGTCAATCTGCACTGCTGTGGATTGTTATCAAGCAAACCTGTCATCAGCATGGATGCATGTCACCTGGAATGGTGGTTGAAGCATGAAGGGACATATGAATCTTTAGCGCATCCGGCATGTAAATTTCTTGCGACACTGGGTACAACAGTGCCACGAGAATGCCTGTTTTCAATTTCAGGTGACATTGTAAACAAGAAGCGAGCAGCATTATCTCCTGCAAATGTAAACAAACTTGTTTATCTGAGCGATTGGCTGAACAAGAAGTAGGACTGAGTGGACTTGTAGGCTCTAAAATTTTACATTGTTTTATTTTTGAATGCAGTTTTTTGTACATAATTCTACATTTGTAAGTTCAACTTTCATGATAAAGAGATTATACTACAGTACTTTATTAGGTGAATTGAAAAATACTATTTTGTTTAGTTTTTTACAGTGCACATACTTGTAATCAAAAATAAATATAAAGTGAGCACTGTATACTTTGCATTCTGTGTTGTAATTGAAATCAATATATTTGAAAATGTAGAAAACATCCAAAAATATTTAAATAAATGGTATTCCATTATTGTTTAACAGTGCAATTAATTGTGATCAATTTTTTTAATTGCTTGACAGCCCTAAAAAATACCTAAAGGCCCAATCCTACAAACTCTTACTCCCACACATCTGCTTACTCACATATACTGTAATTGAACTATGTGTGGGAATAAGCAGTTGTGTAGAAATAGGTACCAGCTGGATCAGTAACTGTCTCCCTGATACAACTATGGGAAAAATACCAAATTGCTTTATATTGCTAGTGAAAACAAAACTGATGGCAAAGCACCATTAACTTCTATGATGCAGGGTCAGGGCCTTAGCCCACTGAAGATTTAGGGAACAGTCCTTTGACTTCAGAAGGAGCAAGTATGTGCCCTCAGTAGCACAGTTGCCAACTTTCACGCGGTAAATAAGCACCCTATCTTTCACAATAAGCCAAGAATCAAGCTAATCCCATTTCAAAACAAGGCCAAAACAAGCCAATCCCCAAGAACCCCAATACTCTATGTGACTAGATCCCCCCGAGTGTGCAGTCTGGGATGGTGGCGGGCCCACTGTGCACCCCTGACTCTCTCCTCCCCTTTCCCCTGCTTGCCCTGAACCGATCAAAAAAAGAAGCAACAAGCTACAACAAGCAACAAGCTACAGACCAAAAACTAGCTAACAAGCAACTCACAAGCCAATTAACCCAAAAACCAGCCAATTAAGCCAAAAACAAATGTTTGCGGAGTTTTTTTGCAGGTTTGGCATGCCTGCGCTGTAGTCACCTGAAGGGCAGGATTTGGACTCCCAGAAGAATGGAGGTCCAACTGAAGCAAGGAAAACTTTTTGATGGCCCAAATATACAAAGTTTACAAAGCCTTGGCCTTGAATATTTTTTCCACTTGTGCTGAAAAGGCCGATTGCAAAACGTAAGCCCAGAGTTCTGCCCCCCAAAATGAAAAATCTGAAACACCATCAAAAGAGATGACCTTTTACCTCCATTTCATACAGTGAAGTTAGTATTCATGAAAGGTATTACATTAAGAGTCCCAGGGATGGAGACCTCGACCTAATTACAGAGCAGTTATTTCCTAGAAAGCAACAGTACAATTTTTCCAGTTCTGTCCCACAAGTGTGCCTCATTCCTGACCTCGAAGGACCAATTCAAGGCCTTGCTGGGGGTAAGGCTGACACAATGATGACAGTTTGGTAGCTTCTTGGATGAGAATACATGTCCACTAGGAATTTATGATTTTATTCTTCAGTACTGATTTTTTTCCCCCACATAGCACTGCTGTTATTTATATATGGCTACCAACCTGCAAAGTGCTGTGTGCCGTTAATTACTTCTGACATAAAGGGAATTTTAGGCTGCTCAACACCTAATAGGTTTAAACCCTTAAGAATGGCATGAAATATTTTAGAGGCAACACTCAAGTCTAAATTCAGGTCTTGCTAGGTAAGTTATTCTCGAATACTTTATCGCTAACATTCTTACTTATTTTAAAAGGTAGAAGTGTAAATTTAAATTACTATTTACAATTTTACATTTGTTATTGGGATCACAAATAGCAGGAGGTGGATTTTAAAAAAAACACCAAAACAATTTCCTTTAACCCTAAGCCAAAATTAAGAAAGTGAAAAGAACAGGAAATAAATTGAAATCAGTTACTGTACCTCTCCATTAAAAAAGCAGAAAATTGTAGCCACCAACAGACCCTGCAAAATAAAAAGTTTTCTCTTGATTTTTTCAATACATACAGATTTATTTAAATACAAGAATATATCTATATCTATCTATGTAGATATAGATATATATACACACAAACACACCTAATAAAACTCAGATCTAGAGAGCAGAGGGAAAAAATGCATTTCAAATCTAAACTCAGTGGATTATTACTAATAATACAGATGGTCTATTGGGCCAGCACTCTAGCATGACATTTTATTCCTTTTAAAGGATTAATCTAAACGAAATGAGAAATATAAGGCTATTAATAAGCAGAAGTTTTTTTTATAAAGATCTAAAAAAGGATTAGAAATTAATTAATTTGCCTTTGTCATTCATTTATTTGCAGTCATATTGCAAGTACTGTCTAGCTCAAGGGAATAAGTGCTATTTAAAGCTTCTTACTTGATAATGTGTAAGGATATGCATCACGTAGTCATATACTTCTTCAGCAATACGGCCTTCTGGTCGCCATGGAATCAGCACAAATTCAATGCCAAGAAGTGGCACTAGAATGAGTGTAGCTCTCACAGCTTTCATGTATAGATTGGATTCTGCCTGGTGTGTGACTTTGAGCTTGGTTATCAGAACTCGAACAATATTCAACAGGAAAAAAAGATTCACCTGTAAGAAAGAAAATTGCTTTTGTAATAGTCTAATAAAATAGACTACAATTATTTTGTACTGAATACTGAAAGCAAGGAAAACATGTACATGTTACTAAAGAAAACTCAGACTATATGTTATTTCATTAGACATGTATTCATTATAACAAAATGTAGCATCTGAAACATCCTCTGTCTGGGTCGGATCTATACTTTGCACTTGGGGATTAATTCTTCTCATGACAACTTCCTCCTTGTGATTCTATATACATAATCATATATGCAATATATGCATAATTTTTTAAAGCTTGTACTTGTATAACAAGACAGGAACTCACCCCCAAAGAGACGTGTAGTCTAGCAGCCTGATCCTGCATTCCTTGCATTTTCAAAATTCCCATTAACATCGGTGGGAATTTTTGGTGCCCAAGAAATGCAGGATCAGGATGTTAATCTGAATGGGTGAAATCGTGGACCTGCTGAAGTGAATGGAAATTTTACTATTGACTTCAAAGGGGCCAGTATTTCACCCAAATTTATTGGACCAATCTTAGATGCTGGATTATGAAGACAGTAGACTATATCATGGTATGTAAAATAATAGCTACAGCAGCTTCCATCCAAGGTTTTCAAACCACTTCCTAGACATTAATAAATAAATCCTCACAACATACTCATGCAACAGAAAAGTATTGTAATCCCTATTTTACAAATTGGGAACTGACACACAGAGGGCTTGATTTAATGGAAGGTCTTGATCCAGGGTCAGCTGAAGGTGATTAATTTCATCAGTTTCTAAAGGCTTGTCTACACAGTGCACTGGTGTACACCAGTGGGATGTTAATTCTAGTGCACACTGGCATGTCATACACTCACTGGCCCACAGGGTCCCTGTTGGCATGCAGTAAAAGTTTCCTAGTGTACAACATGCTTGTGCACACTAGAATTTATACCTCAGGTGGTGCACACTAATTTATTTAGCATTTGCATATTCTCTGAGCAAAGCAATAGCATTCTTAGCAGCCAAGTGGGGTTCTCAGAGCCCACCACTAAATTTGGTTAGTGGGCATACCTCGATAATGTGTGTCATTGTTTGATCTGCGCCAAAGATCCCAACGGTGCTGGGTGGCTGCGCAGAGGCCTTACCCATTCCGGAATTGGTTAAGAAGGGCCCACAGATGACATGGCAGGTCGAAACTGGGTGGGTGAGCAGAAGGATCTGTTAAGAAGAACTTATTGGTGGTTGATATTAAGCACCAATGTTCCCACCACACGGACTCCGCTGTCACATTCTGGCATGGCAGCCTCAACCACAGTGGATGTTGTGATGGAAGACGTGTAACTGGTGAGCAAAAAGGCAAGGGCAAGTGTGGGTTGGCATGTACCTTCTCAAGAAGCTTGCCTGCTGCAATCTCCGTCCTGATATAAGGGAGCAATGTGGCTCAGAACTGGAAGCCATAGAAGATGAGTCGGTCGGAGAGTTCCTGTGATGATGCACATTGTTGAATTGAGTTGCACATCAACAAGTTTGATGTATGCTGACTGACTCCATACTGGCACTCCATTCTGCTCTTGAGTGCGAGATGGCAAGGGCTGAGTCCTTAGGGTTGGAGCATCCACTCCCCATGAAGAACCTGCCAGTTTGCTGAGAAGGTTGTGGCCTGTCTTGACCTTTGCTGCTATCATGCTCAGCTGGGTTTTATATGTCGGTGTTTGGTCGTGGGTCATGCCTAAGTAAACTGATTACGCTTCATGCTTCAGCCTCTGGCCATTCATTGTGATGTTTAATTCCCTCTTAGTGTTGGCATGGTGGAGGTGAAATGTTCTAGAGACTGTCTTGCTGGTGCTAGGCTGAAGACGTCATGTCTTGAATTAGTCGGCCAGCTTTGCAGCTTCGCCACTCAGGGTATTCTCCAGCTCATAGAAAGTGTAAGCCTGTAGCCCGCAGCAGATATTGTCTGCATAGATGACTGGGTTGGTGGCAGGTCACTGATGTATAGATTGAACAAGGTGGGGGCTAGAACAGACCCTTGGGGTAACCCGCTCATCTGTTTTTATCAAAGCACTTGTTTTCTCACCATCATGCACGCTGAACCGTCTATCTTAGAATAGCAGTTTGATGGCATCAGTAACCCATGGTTGGAGGACTCTTCATATTTTAACAAGTAGACCTGTGTGCCACGTATGCTGCAGTGAGGTCAAGGAAAATAGCACCCATTTTCAGATTTCTTTGAAAACTATTTTCGATTAATGTGGTTAGTGCAAGTACTTAGTTGCATGTGCTTCGACTTTATTGAAAGCCTACTTCCTCGACATTAAAAATATTCTCCATCTCTGGTGTTATTCACTGTAAAATGAGGCACTCTAGAACCTTGAGAAACACAGAAAGCAGCAATATCGGGTGGTAGCTTGAGGCCGGGTTTGGGTCTTTACCAGGTTTTGGGAGGCCGATGACTTTTGACATGTGCCAGATTTTTGGCAGTCTTTTGGCAGTCTTCCTTCATTGGTGACCCATGTGAAGAATTGAGCAAGCCAAGAATGGGGGCATGGGCCAAGATGTTTCAGGAACTCTGTAAGGATGTTGTCTTAGCCGGCAGTGGTGCCAGACTTGATGTTATGTAGCACTCTGTCCAGCTCTGGATTTGTGCTGCCTGTGGAAGATCTTCCACTCGCTCTGGACTTGACTCTTCATTTCTTTTTCCAGAGGTGTCTTTCCTGTGTGAAGCAGATGATTGGCTATTTGGTTAGTACTCACAGATGATCGGCTTGGTGTCAGTGGTTGCTAGGCTACTCCAAAGTAACAAAGTAAACTCCAGCATTTCTGGCTGGAATGTGTACAGTCCAGGTTCTTGGTCTTGATCTTTTCCTTCCCTCTGGCTCAGTGAGCACAGCTCAAAGTTTCAATTAAGTTGTTGGCCAGGTCTGGGTCACCAGTTGACTCATACTGCTTGAGCAGAGCGGCGTACTCCTACATACTTCAGTCCACATCCAGCATCATGCTAAATCTTGCAGAATTTTCCACACAGCCTGCACAGACCATTAGTGATCCATATTGATCTTCAGCTACCAATTCTCATGAGTACAGAGAAGCAGCAGCGGAACATGCGCAAAGCCATCTGCACAGTAATGCACCATGTAGACAAACCCAGAGTGAATTGCCCAAAGTTACACAGGAAGTCAGAGGCAGAGTTGGAAATAGAACCGATAGCTCCTAATGCACAGTCCTGTGCCATAGCTACAAAATCATCCTGCCCCTCTAGTTTTGTAGCAGAGTGAAGCCTGTCTAGGTGGATCTTCTACTTGTGTCTAAGTGCAGTTCTCTAGAAAGGTGCCAACTCATTTCCAGATAAGGCCATGTACTCTTTTTGCTTTACCCAAGTGAGTGGGACTGCTGACATGGGTAAAGTGAGCACTGTGGACAGGAGCTAAGAGTAAAATGTAGATAACAAATTTTGCTATGCCAGCAGCAAAGACAAGTGAAATAAAAAGCTTTTTGGACATTTGTGGAAATAAAAAAATCACTGATGCAGTTGTTAGCCTGCCACTCCGAATGCGAACACTTTATGAGGCATTCATTGCTCTCAGAAATCAATCACAAAATACACAGGGATAGAAAAACAGCTATAAAATTATTACTCGCCTTTTTAGCATACAGATACATACAATTTTAAAATTGACATTTTCATTGTTCCCAGAGGTCAGCAGCCTTTTGTTATAGCAAAGTCAAAGAGAAAGCCTTTTGAGTCAACAGATTTTGTATTACAGTTTAACTAAAACTGCACCCCTGTTATCTAGAGCTGATCAAAAATCTTCGATCAAAACTTTTTTCAACATAAAATGTATGGAAATTTTCAAGAAAAAATTCCATTTTTCATCAAAAATGTTTGGGTTTTCATTGAGTACCCTCCCCCATCCAAAAATTGATTCCCCTCTCCCCTAGTTTTCATCAATCAAAAAAGCCAAAAACTGGGGGAAAATTCTGTTGTCAGTTTTGATTTTTCAATGAGAATCCAAAACATTTGAAAGAAAAATTTGGACAAATGATTTTTTTAAATTTTAGTCAAAACTTTTTAAAAGAAAAAAAAAAGTGTTTCTTGACCATTTTTACATTAGACCCATGGGATATGCTGTTATAACTTAAAGGCATAGACAAAGTGACAAATACTCAGATTATTCAGTAGTACTGTAAATTAAATGACATTTCTATTAGCTACAATGGTCTGATGGTACTCTCCATGTTATTTTACCATATAGAACAAAGTGATAAGAGCATATTTTAGGAATTTGGACCAGATTTTCAAAGGCATTTAGATGCCTAACTCCCACAGATCTCCCATTGACCTTTGAGGATTTGGGCCTTTGCTTCATTGTTAAGGAGTGATCCCAAAAAGTAATGAGCAACCATAAATTTTGCTGAAGTCAATGAGAATTTGGGTTCCTCTTTACCTCTCCCAGTAAAACCTTTTCTTGCTAATATTTCAATATGTTTCAAAGTGAATGAACAAACCACTTGTGGTCTAGTTTACAAGCATGTGCCCTAAATCTAATTAAAAACAATAAGTGTGCAAATAAACCATTAGAAGATGCAAGTGTGACAAATATATAACTGTTTATTATTGTTGTTTATTTATTTGTGGTAGTGTCACAGACATGGAAGATGAGATGGTTCCTTCCCTGAAGAGCTCACAGTATAAGCACAGCCAGGTAGACAAATAAACGAGGTCAGAGAAGAGGATAAAACTGACAACTTTGCATTGAATTTTCATGTATCATTGTATAATGGCAGCAGTTGTCTAATCTCAGACATGTGGTAAGGGGCAGAGGTAATGACTCTTCTTCCTGCCTATGGGATAAGTCCTTTTAAAGACAGCAATACCTCTGGCTGAGGGCATTTGCCTCCAAACAGTAGCCTCATTGGCCAAACCATTGATTAACTTCCCTTGTATAAAGTTGTTTAGGGACAAAAGGAGCTTTCCAATCTTAGTTCTCTAAATTGGTATTTTTTCCCCCTGAAGAAGAGGCATCAAGTTAATCACCATCCGAGACTCATGGGTGAGGTCTGTATGGCAATCCCATCTCTCTGAACAAGAATGAGAGGCTGACTGGTGCAGATAGCCATTACCAGTATAGGATCCCATATTTAAGAACTTGGTCTAGATATAGTCTTTAACAGTGTGGGGAGATGCAGAAGATCTCCCAGCAGGTGTACCAATGCAAAGTAGAGGGGAAGGCGCCAGTACAAGTAAATGCTCTCCTTTCTACAACAAGCAGGACTTCCTCCTCTAGGGTATAGATCTTTTTTGTCTCACCATAATAAAGTTGTGACCTGGTTAGCAACCCTGTATACAACAGCATTCCTGTCACGTAAATTATGGACTCATGATAAACAGCTGTTTATGGTTCCAGCAACATGGTATTAGGTGGATGTGCTATGTTATTTATATTCCACTTATGAGCTATTTAAATCAATTTAATAGGAAATTGCTTTACATAGGAAACTTCTGCATGAGTTTCTGCTGGAAACTAGCAACTACCTTTTAGCTTTGTTTAGGCAATCAAGGTCTTCTGATTCTTTCTCAAGGGATTTATTTAGGTTTCAGGCAGCCTACCATCCTCATCTAACTTCCTATTGTACATTCCAACAATATGTCCTTCCTTCATTGCTAATTTTAAGCTCTCTCACTTAGTTATATTACTTTAATACAAAATGGTTCTCTGAAACTTGTGGTTTACATATCTGTGAAGCTTTGGCAATTTGACTGAATTAGTACAAAATATTTTTAACGCAGATCTTCAGCTTGAAGATTAATTAAACAGCAAATTAACAAAAGTTAAAGGTGAGTAGCTCATAACAAATCTATTTCATTCATAAAATCTTATTAGTGTTTATATTTCATTTTTTAAAATAGAACATGCCACTTTCCCACCATAAACACATTCACACAATTTGCAAGGCTAACTAGTGCAGATATTAGAACAAATGAATCAGATAAATGAGTTTAGTGATGTGGCAAAGTAGAGTGCAGACCCGAGAAAAGGAGCAGCAGAAATATGCAGTAATCTCTTTTCCCAGTAATAGAGACTTTTTCCAAAATGCTAAAACTGAGAGATTGTGATGGCCTGATTTCTTACTAAATTAGCAAAAGCAGGTCCTGATTCAGGAAATTACTTTAGCACATGCAAAATTTTAAGCACAGATAGTCCCATTGACATCAATGGGACTACTCACATGTATATGATTATTATATGTATTATGGTAATGACTACAAGACCCAACTGAGTTTGGAGTCCCATTGGGCTAGGTACAGTGCAAACTCATAGGAAGAAATAGTCCCTGCCTCACAGAGTTTACACAAGTCAAGTCAGACAAAGGTTGGGAGGGGAAATAGATGTACATAGAGGGGAAATGACTTGCCCAAGGTCACACAGCAAGTCAGTGGCAAAGGTAGAAACATAAGGTTGGTCTCATGAGTTTCAGTCCAGTGCCCCATCCATCGGACCATACTGCCTCTCATGTTAAAGTTACATACCTTGCTGAATCTACCTTGTCTTGTTAGCTACCTTGCCGAATTGTGGTCTTCAATCTTATTTAAAGAACTGTCAAGGAAAAAATACACTAAACTATTGTAACATATTCCTACTTATAGAGTGGTAGAAATAATTTTAAAATCTGTCCTTTTCAGTGGCAGAAATAAAAACTTTAGCACAGAAAAAAACATTTGTTAATATAGCTGAAGTCAAAACTGCTTTTACTTAAATTAAAATACCATTGCTGTTCTTTTTTTTCCATTCTGATCTATGATTCTCCTCAGTTGGAGAAACTGACATCGGCCTCCATTTCCCCATTCCCCTGCTAGTTCTTTATTCATGACTCTTTAGGCAAACATTTGCAACTCACTGGGCAACTAGAGACAACTCCAGTCAAGATACAAATAGATAGCTGCTCCTTTCTTGGGCCTAGATTTGATCACAATTACATAATAACATGGCTTCTAAAAGCCTTCTTGTTAACTTCATGGAGGGTGGGACTTTCAAAGCAGCCCAAGGGAGTTAGGAACCCATTTCCCATTGACTCCTCCTCTGAAAATCCCAGCTGGGGTCTTTAAGATGTTGCTCTTACAAGGAGAAAAAACACTTTCCCCTAGTTATCTTGTTTATAGTTTAATATTGTTGCTTACAGTTGTACTAAAGCAGGTCATGCTTAGTTAAGTGTGGAAATTGGATTGGCAGTCAAACTGCTTCAGCCATGAGGGTTCTGCTTATACAGCCAAAGCACATGCATTTAGTCTTCCGTCTTTATCCCTGACTTGTCTTTTTTTAATCAATGTATAACATCTAACTATTATCAGGATGGGAAAGTACAGTAACCCTTTCAAAAAGGATCTCTTTCATTCGCACATGTCATGGGCAAGATTTACAACCCTGTTCAGTCTTCATCATCTCTGCATCCATATTTTTTTCCTGCCTCAGTGCCCAGAAAACATATACTGAGAATAAGAGCCACATTTTCAATCTACTTTTCATTAAACATTCATGCAGGAATATTAAAGTTGTACAAATATTTAAATAAATAAAAACAGCTGGACATAGAGATTTACAAGACTCAAACACATTGTGTGCCTGATATTGCTGTCATTGAAATCAAAGGGCATTTTTATTGTTGACTTTGATGGGAACAACGCTGGGCAGTTTGGGCCTGACCCAGAGTCCACTGAAATCAATGGGATTCTTGCCATTGCTTTCAATAGGCTTTGGATCAGGTACTTTGTGCCTGTGTATCTTTGATATTGATTGGTTGGAGGTGGGGGGAGGAAGGAAGATATGAAATTTGGCAAATGAGGCCAGACTCTGTAAGGTGTGCTAGTTTTCATGAAATTCAGAGCTCCAATGTGTAAACTAAGGAAGATACAAATGACATCTCAGCCTTAGCACTGACAGCATAGTTACGTACGTGACATCTCTGGGAATAGACAGTTTTGGATTAAAGAAATAGTGGCATATTAGTATAAAATAGAGTAACATGCATTCTCTAGGTGCAATCCTGGCCCTATTGAAGTAAATGGCAAAACTCCTACTGACGTTAATTGAGCTGGGATCTCACCCTCTGTATATGTTGGGGAAAGGAAAGGTTAGATGGATTTAAAACTGGTTTTCAGACTAGAGGAAATACTAGAGCCCAAGTACTTTCAAGCCACAACATCTACAGGTATGGAAGATCTGATTGTCAGGGTAGAGGGAGGCAGGATACAGGGAATCTCTGCAGGGGTCTCTGCCCCACTGGTCACGGATCACAGGTCCAGAGGAACACATTGTGCTTCATTATGGAGAGGGTTTGGAGTGGGACAAAGGCAAGGGATTCTCAACTACATTAATTCACTAGCTAATCACCCTGTAAAGGGGGCATGAGTACCACAGCATCTATGTACCCCATGGACCTCCTCAGCAAACATTTCTCAACAGCTAAGATAATAGGCTGCGCAATGGGTTCAGGATTCTGCCCTAAGAGGGTGTGGGGAGGGGAGAAGAAATCCTGTTTTCTTATTTTAGTTGGCAGAAAACTGAGATTAAATGTAGGCAGAGCAGGTAACAATGTCTAGAGGGCTTGATATAATTTCCATTGACTCTAGTGGGTATTGAATCAGGGCCACTGTTGGATCCGGCCCACAGTTAAAGTGGGACCAGTTTCCATTCTAAGGGATAATTTTCAGTTGTTTATAATATTTTCAATCTTTTTTCCTTCCTGGCTGAAATCTGTCAGATTCATTCTTAGTTTAGGAGAGAATGTTTTCTGGAATGTTGGAGTCAAAAAGGTTCAGTCATTTTCATGGAGAAAAGTGACAAATTGCATTTTCCCCAGTATAATTTTTTTTGTACCAGTCAGTGAGAGCTGGGTCCCTAAAGCTGGATATTGAGTTTATGTCCTGCAGTAATTTCATGAAAGTAATTGTGATGTCATGCATTTGTGACACTGAAGTGGGAATTTAAAGTGGTTATAATATGAGAACAAATGGCTTCAAAGCAGGCATCAAAAGAAGGAGAGAGACTGTGAATGTCTAGAACCTCCCTCTACTTTGCATAAATATCTTTGATGATTATCAAAAAAAGAATAAATAAATAAATAAAACAATGCATGAAAAGTAAATGGATTTAGAGGGTGGGATTTTCAGACATGCTCAGTGTCAGTCTAGTGAAATCAATTGCAAAACTCCCCTAGACTTCAGCGGGAGCAGACTTACAAAAAGCACTCAGTGTTGGCCTATTTAAATATGCCAGCTTTTTGTTTGTCTTTTCTGTATGAAAGTCTCTACATTACAAAATTTGAACAAAAGTTGAACAAAGGCCCAGGCCAAACCAGCTAACAACAAAGCGAATAAACTGATCATGATAAGCATTAAAGGTTCAGTCGCTGCCGCACTTCATTAACATTATGAGGTATCACCAACTGGTTGGAGATAGCCAGTGGCCCACACATTATGTCTTCTGTACAAAGATGACATGCAAATAGAAACAATTTCAGCCTCAGGGGCAACTTTGAACTATTTACCAAAATATTGTTCAATTTATAAATTTTTAATAAAACTGCCTTGTGTGAATTGGAAAGTGATAGGAAAAATTAAAGTCGGTGTGTTTTTACATGCTAATTTTGCTGAGTTCAGCCAGTCCAAGTTTTCTGATTATCTTATACTAAAGGGAATTATTTTAATGTGTACAGTCATTGATATGTTCAGGTTAATTTATAAAATGATACCACCAATGGATAACAATTTAGCAGAGCTTTTATATGCATTTTTCATAGTTATTAATTGCCAAGATAGCTGTGCTTGTATATGTATATATAAAATAGAAAATCTTTCTTTAATCATAGAATAGAATCATAGAATATCAGGGTTGGAAGGGACCTCAGGAGGTCATCTAGTCCAACCCCCTGCTCAAAGCAGGACCAATCCCTAACTAAATCACCCAATTTTTTGCCCCAGGTTGAAAACTCTGTAGCTGAGGGTTGTAACATACTCTATCCTGTTGATTGGACACAGAAAGGGACCCGTAATATACATTCACTGGTGTTTTGCACTTAAACCATTAGTGAATCTGTCCTCTTGTCTTCACAGTCACACCATTTTTGTGGTAAGAGATATTGACCCTACCAATTCTGTAAAAAGACTAGGAAAAATCAGGAAATTGACAAGAAAAAACAAATGATCATATGAAAAACACCTACCACTAAAGCAGCACAAATAGGCCCATGGATAATGTACAGCAGATGAGTTTCAGAACTGATCCAGCAGCTGTGGAGAAAATGGAAAGAATAACCATTTGGGCCTTTGATTAATTACCATCTCTCTTTGAAAGAAAATGTTACATTTTTAGAAACAAAAGCTGAGATTTTACTTACTTGTCATTGAAATACATACTTCTTGCTACAGCGTGTATGCAGGCAGGGATCAATGGGAATCCTGAGAACAGCAAATTTATAAATCAGCCTAATTCAAAGATTAATTCTGTCATTAATTCTGTTAAAATGACAATCAGTAAGTGTTAAACATAATGAACGAATACACATAATAAACCTAATTTCATCCTGCATGCCTAGGGTGACCAGATAGCAAGTATAAAAAATCGGGACAGAGGGTGGGAGGTAATAGGTGCACAGATATACATGATTTCAGGTACTTTTTGATTTGAATGAGATTTTTCCAGAGTAAGGCCTGATGTAGCAAGCATCTGTGATGAAAAATCTAATCCTGAGTAATAGTGCAGCAAGTAAGGCCTGGTCCACACTAACCCCCCACTTCGAACTAACATACACAACTTCAGCTACGTGAATAACGTAGCTGAAGTCGAAGTATCTTAGTTCGAACTTACCGCGGGTCCACACGCGGCAGGCAGGCTCCCCCGTCGATGCCGCGTACTCCTCTCGCGGAGCAGGAGTACCGGTGTTGACGGCGAGCACTTCCGGGATCGATCCGGGATCGATTTATCACGTCAAGACAAGACGCGATAAATCGATCCCAGAAGATCGATTGCTTACCGCCGGACCCAGAGGTAAGTATAGACGTACCCTAAGGCTCCAATCCAGCAAAACATTTAAGCAAGTGAGTCAACCCATTGACTTTGTAAAATTAAGTACATGCTTAAAGCTCTGCTGGATGAAAGCCCTGAGTAGGAAGACAGATTGAAAATTTAAAATCAGACCAGGTAAGTTAATGTAACAACATTTTTCATCTATTGTTTTCATTCTCACACTTGAAAATTAATGCTCATTTTTAGGCATGTTTCCTTACATTAGTATAATTCTGTGCAGATTGCTAGACAAGCCCCCTCTAATTCACTGGTGTTTTTGTACATACAGCAGTATGAACAGCCGTGCAATTGTACTGGTTATGTTTTGCTTGTTTTCTGTGTGTTTTGTTGGTTTCTAGTACATGGAAAATAACTAGGAAACAAATATTTGCATCAGCCTTGGGAATCTTATATTTTTTCACTTCAACCATGCTATGTGTTGCAAAACCATATAGCACTATACAGCAAAACATCATTTGATTTGCTCCAATGTCTGTCCTGTCATATGGAAATGTAGTTCAGTATGTTGTATTATTAGGAAATTTGTACTTGTCTATATAAATAAATCTTATGTCAAATCGTAAACAAAAAGGCATTTTAAAAAAGTACAACTCCAACCATACTGACATTTTCCAGACTGAAAGCTATATTAATGCTTAATGGGATATGCATAAAAGTTCACAGTCTCAACAGGGTTAATTAAAATGCCTCTAGAATAATTTTTAGTGATCTATAGTATATGTACTTGAGTATATAAAAATAAAACTACCAGAAAAGAGGTTTCAAATATTTATTGAATCCCTAATTACCTACATTTTGAACATTGATTTTTGGTGCCCAATCTGAGACAACATAAAAGGGCCTGATTTTCAGAAACTGCTGAGCACCTATGTTCTCAAAATCAGGTCTCTTGGATGTGTCTCAAGATGAGCAACCAAAAGCTGAAGCGTACAAAATCACTAGTCACTTCAGAAAATTTTGGCCTAAAAGCTTTGTGCAAATACAGCCAGAAGCCTGAGTCCTGACTTTTGTTAAAGCGCTATCCCACACTGCCTTAATCTGTCATGTTCAGTTTGTGGTCTTTGGTATTGTTCTTTACGTAAGCTCTTTACCTACAGTAATTCTCTATTTGCTTTGTGAACAATACAGGTCAAGCGGAACCTCTGGAAAAATAAATGCTTGGCCTTCCCCAATTCAGTTTTGACCCTCCTCCACCCTAGGCATGGTGAGACGTCTCTGAAAACAAACATTCATTCCTGTATAAACATCTTCAAGATGAGAAACAATGAATAATTACTTCTTATTGTCTCTTCATAATAAGAGGCGCTTTTCTTTATGCAAAGGAGGAGTCACTTCCTGACTTCTCCAGGACATAATCTGTCTTTTAGCAAAGACAGAGGTATATGTAAAAAGCTGTGCTAAAACAGTAAGGACATGTTGAATTTCAGAGAAACAAAATAGATCTGATACACATTGCTGAAGTACTTGCGTACACAGTATTAGTTTTATAGATTTAAATTAAAAATGATGGTTTCCCGCTCCTCCCCTCCCCCCCCCCAAAATCTTGAGGCAGCAGCAGTTTGTTTTTTGTTTTTAAAGAGAACAATTTATGGAATTACATACCCCAGCCGAGAAGATAATACCACATCAAGTGTTGTTTCTCTGCAAAGACAGCCACCACAATGAGAGTATGCAGATAAATGCCTTCACAGAGCATCCAGAAGTAATGGCAACCGATTAAATACAAGTAAATGAACTGATATACTTTGCAACTAAGCTGTGGAAAAAACAAAGAATACAGCTTGAATAATTCGTTTGCAATGGTTCCAGAGAGATTCAATGGCAAGAGGGAAGCATTACTTATTTCGTCACTCTGCTTTGCCAAGAATTTTGCTTTGATATGTGATATTCATAAGGCAGTACTCAAATTGTGACATCCAGATGACTCCACAAAGGAGACTAGTTTTATTAGCTGACTTGATTTTTGGGATGGAGGCTGAAGGCCTCCAGCATCATGGAGAACATGGTGGGCATAGGGAAATTTTTTTAAATGATGAAGTTTTCCCCTCAGAGGATCCTCATGTTGCTAACACTGATGTAAATTCATCAATGCAGATAAATAAAGATTCCTCAAATCTTTGTGAAAAGTATCTGATGGTAAGTAATATCTTTGGGCAGAAGATCCTTTGATTAGGCCACATTATCCTCTCAGTTACACCAGCAACTCCAGTGGAAACAGTGCATGCACTCTCCTCGGTGAAAGGAGATTCACCTCCTTAATAGCTCTTAGGATGTTTAGACTTTTGCCCCAGTCCTCTCTACAAAACTTAATCTTATACTCCAGAACTAAACCAAGAGTCTAATAGGGTCTAATTTTCCTCTCACAGTTTTGCACTGGTTTACTTCTACTAAACTACACCAATGTGAATGCTATCAAAATCAGGCCCATGCACATTTTTCCTGCTGTAACCTTACAAAGCCAAGTTCCCCAACACCAGTCTGAATCTGGATCATTCCACTAAAGACATTGAAATTGCACCAGTGCAAGCGTGTGACAGGAAAGCCAGTCACTATCTATGAATTTATTTTTATTTAGTTCTGAAGCATAATCTTAAATTCTTTTGAAATAGTCCAGGCAAAATCCTAAATGTTTTAGAAACCAGTACCTCTCCTGTTCACTGGAAAAAAACCATCTAAGCTTGGATTCATGGGATTGCTCAGAATAATCATTCCCTTGATAAGCTAAGCAGGCAGCAGCACATGACAGAACTATTTTAATTTATAGCTAGCCTTAGAGTAAATACCAGAAATATTATAACTAATACCACCCAGCAGAAAAAAAGGTATCTACTGTATGCTAACCAGTAAATTCTCTAGTTGTTACTGCTAAGGAGTGAAATGCAAGGTTAAACAATATTGTACCTGACTATATTTAAATTAAAATATTTTTGAGTATTGAAAATGACCAGGACTTTTTATGTAAGTGTTCAAAAATGAACAAGGGCTCCACAATCTAGTCCTCGCTACATAAGCCTCGCTAACTGCCCTGCATTCCCATGAGATAGTGAAGTGTTATTATCCAACTTTAAAGAAGGGGGGGAGGGTGGAACAAAAGCCACAAAAAAAGCAAATAACAGAGGCAGATTTAGAACTCAAGACTTCTTTATTGCCAACCCCAGGACAAATTCATCCCAGGTATAACTTCATTTAAATCATTCTTCCAGATCATAATACTTTCCTGACACTGTTTTAGTATTGTGTAAGAATACAAGAGATCTATCTGCATGACACACAATACCAAACTGAAATCAGAAATGTAGTCCAATACTATCTATTTAATAAAGATCCATGTGATTTTGAACTCCCCTGCCCTCACAAACCCTAGCTGGCCAAACTGACCAGACATCTGTTGCATTATTTAAAAATGAATAAATTCTTACTTCAATTCAAAAATGTTAGCTTTGATAGACATGATATCATGAACTAATGATATCTAATTTATTAATATTTTCCATCACTAAATTTATTTCCACACAAATCAACAGTGCAGCCAAATCCACTTTCACTTACTGGATTAGTTGCAACTAACTGCTGGTTGTTGACAACTGCCGCCAGCCAAATTATTGTAACGATGGAGTTGCAAACAAAAGAGAAAAACAGATTTTTATGTAGGGTTATCCTTTGGCAACTCAAGCTCCTAGAAAAGAGAGACAAGAGCAAATTAATACATATGAGTTCTCAGCCTCATATTAACTATTCTGCCAACTCATTTTAAAAGAATAAATTTAATACTGTGAAAGGTAAAGATTTTCTTTATCCTTGATTTTATTTCTATTTGGCTGTATAATGCAAATCAAGTGCAACAAGTTTTATTATGCTTATAAGAAAAGGACTTGCTTTGGAGCAATTGGCTCAAAAAGATCTGGGAAAATATGTTTACTTACTATTGCAAGGTGATATTTTATTCCATGCCAAATTATTTTTAAAAGTGTATGCCCCACCAATTATTTTCATACACAGGAATATAGCATTTACTAAGGAATTGGTCCTTCTAATCCAGTATCCTTGTTCAGAGTCACACAGCAAGTCCATGCTGTTGCACAGACAGGAATAGAACCTAGGCCTTGTGACCATCAGGCTCTCCCCCTCTCCCTCCCTCTCCTAGAGCCAGGGGCCTGTGAATGTGTGAAAAGGGAGAGAATCACCACAATAAGAATCTCCACCTCTTGCACCCTCAGTGCAGGAGCTGAGCATAATGGGAGTCCTAGTACTACAGGAGTGCAAAGACTCTGTACAGGGTGAGCACCACTCTTAGCACTAGCGTCTGCAAAAGATGTAGAGGAAGGGTTGCGGCCTTCGGGAAAAGTGTCACTGGAAGTCCAGGAAGCTCCACAGTGGCCTAAAACTACATCTACACTTACAGTGGCTTGTAGAGTACAGGGTGCTACACCTGTAGCTTCATGCTGCAGTGAAAGTCTCTGGCAGCAGGGAAAGGCTCTGGCAATGGTGTGGAATTGTGGCTACATGCTGCAGTACAGCTCTATCCATCTACCCTCCTTTTACTGGGAGGACAGTAGTGTTAATTGGCAGAGAGAAATTCTAACTAAAAAAGGAAAATCTATCATGAACAACTCCAATTACTCTTCACTGTTGTGGAGGCCAGACATCAATTCACGCCAGTGAGTGCCAAGTCTGAATGCATCAGGAAAGGGGGGAAAACCCGCACTGTCTAGTCTTCACAAACAGCACACCAAGAAAAACTAAAATCTGGACAAATATTGCTCAATATTTGAGCCAGGAAGATGATACAGATTAATATAATAATGTTTTCATAGCAATGTATTTACAGTATCTTTACAAGTGTTGAGGTGCAGTGACCGGCAATCTGTTGAAGACATGCGAGACATAGGAAGAAAGGTAAAAGCAAAGTAGAAAGTCACCAGTATGGTTAGATAGGTGTATTTTATGCCTGTTCAAGTCATACTGTAAAGATCTGCATTATAAAATTATGATTATGTGTTCACAATTTTTGCTCAGGCACCAGAAGGGAGTATGAAGCTTCCCCCAGGTAAATAGAGCTGACCATAGAGGAACCCATGCCAGTTAAGGTTAAGTCTACATGTGTGGTGACAGAATATAGACGCTGCAAGCCCAGCGAACATGGGTATAAATAGCAGTGTAGACAGCGAGGCACAACGTAGGCAAGTAGAACAGAGTAGAATGCCCTACATGACTGAACCCTAGGGTATATACCCTACACATCTCTCTACGGTGCCTCCACGTTCTATACTGCTATTTTTAGCAGTGTAGTGTCTTGCTGCTAGAGCCTTTCACCACTGCAGTGAAAGGCTTCGGCAGTAGGAAAAGGCTCTAGAAGGGTAGAGGCAGTGGAGAATGGCTCTGGCACCTCCCTACTGGAGCCTTTCACTACTGCATGTTGCTACACACCACAGTGGACACAGCCTGCCTTTCACTGTGGTGTGTAGCTGCATGCTGGTGCAAGTGTAGACAAGGCTAGTCATTAAGGACCAGATTGTGGAGCCCTTGTTCAAACTGAGTACCACCTTACTCCACATGCAGTCTCAATGAAGTCAATGGGACCACACTTGAGGAGCAAGCCGCTAATTCACACAAGGAAGGATGTTAGAATCTGGCCCCAATGATTTGCAAAGGTTAATCTTCTGAAAAAAATATAGATAGAAAATGCACAAATCACACAATGCAGCTATGAATATGAATTAAGTAGTAAATTATATTCTATTAGGTCTTCTCTGGATATAATTTTGTTTTTGTCTTTGGGGTTTAATTCCTGAAGAACATGCAGGTTTGACTATGGATGTATATAGAAATGACTCCAGACTAGAACTAATAGTTATATGCAAAATGAGTCATGAACAACTCCGGGACTCTGTGTCTGCTTATTGTCAAGACCTCAATGCACAGGCAAGGAAAAAAACGTACAACTTATGAGGCCATCTGTCAGGGTCATCCAACAGCTGTTCCTGTTGAATATTCAGCACGCCCACCCACACCCCTGCACCCTCCCCCACCCATGCATGAAAGGAACATAGGATAAGAAACAAGAAAGCAAGACTGATGACATTTAAAAAGGAAGAAAAGACTCTTTCAGCAATAAATAGGATTCCTTCCTAATCCCCTACACCCCTTCTCCACACTGTTTTTGTTACTGATATAATGGCCTTTAATAATTCCTTCTCATATTATGATCTAAGTGTCATTTAAGGGTCTATCACTAGGCTTACCCTCATGAAATAAAATTTGGTTTGCATTGATCTATGGCACTCCATGAAATACATTTCTCTGATGTCTGTGGATAAGAAATACAGGGTAACATTTTCAAAAGTCCCTAAATGATTTTAGGTCCCTAAAGGACCAGATTTTTAAAGGTATTTATGCCCCTAAAGAAGCAGACAGGTGTCTCTTGCGATTATTAAAAGAATTTAAATGAGTTGGGCCTTTGACTTTCAATGGGAATTAAGTACCTAACTTCCTTAGGAGCTTTTTTTAAAAGAATTCCAGAAGGAATCTGCCTTTTTAAGGTGCTAAAATACCCTTGTAAATCTGGCCCTTTGAAAGCCTAGGTTCCAGGACTTTCAATGGGATTTATGCTCGTAAATGCCTACAGCACTCTTCAAAATGGGATTTAAGCATTTTGAAAATTTTACCCAATATGACATATACAGGATCAGGCAGTATCTCTGAAAATAGTCTTCCTGCCTCATAACACAAGAACAAGGGGACGTTTAGTGAAATTGAAAAGTGGCAACTTCGAAGCTGATTTTTTTTTCTTTATACAATCCATAATATGACCCTGGAACTCTCTGCCAAAAATTTAGCAAGAATCAAAAAGAGACTGGGCATTTATGTAGATAACAAGACTATCCAGAGTTATAATAGCTAATGCTGACATTTTTTGGGAAGGGATATAAAACCATCTGCTTTAGGATTTAAACCAATCTCTACCAGGGTCTAGCATGAAACCTTCATGAGGGACAGATTATCCCATATCTGTCTACTATGAGGTTTCCTGCACCTTTCTTCTGAAGCATCTAGTTCTGGCCACTGTTGGAGATAGCATACTAGACAAGACAGACCACAGGTCTGATCCAGTACAACAATGTCTCTGTTTCTATGTCTAATTAATTTTTCCTCTTTCTTCCTCCAAACCCTTTCCCTCCCCCCCGTGCCTATTGTTCTTGTAAGCTGTCACTTGCCCCATCCTTTCTCTGCCCTCTCTTTATTTTAGATCTTTCTTAAAAGCTTGGTTAGCAGGTAGTTTATATGATACACAAGGAAGATGTGTGTGTGTGGTACTTCAAGAGAATCAATGTTTACACACCCTCTGATTTTCTTTCATAGATCCCTTTCTAAAACTGCACCAGCTTTGTGCAGCTAGTTCATACAACACACAAGTACAGTGTTTGTATACTATCAGCTTAGAGCCATGGGAGAGCCAGAAAGTTGAACCAGTACAAGAAGTTGCACTGGGCAGTCACAAATAGAACTTGAAATCCCCAAAGGGTCTGGTTCTGTATTTAGAATCCAAAATATTTCAGTGGATTCTAAAATCAATGAAGTGAGTTATCCAAAAAAAATTGTAGGTATGACATAACTTTTCATACAGAAAATACAAAACCCGCAAACCCGTTGTTTCCCATATGATATCTGCTGGACTACAGTTCATTAAAATATTTTTAGTGCTGGTTGGAAAGCACTCTTCTCCATGGAAAATGTAAACTTTTTTGTCAAAAACCTCAAACATTTTGGTTTTTGATTGAATGAAAGTTTTTGCAGAAAGTGTCTACTTTCTCCAAAAGTTTTGATTTTTCAGCTGAAAATCAAAAAGTTTTATGTTTTTGACAAAAAAGTTTAAATTATCCATGGAGAAAAGTATTTTCCAACCATCATTAAAAATACTTTAATGAACTGCAGTCCAGCAGATATCATATGGGAAACAATGTTTCCACAAAAAAGCATAAATACATTGGAAACTCAAAATTCCAAATATACTCCCACACAACAATAAAAAAGCTCCATCTGTTAAGGCCATGAATTACCTTAACAAATATCAGCCCATACATAACACATCCTAGAATTAGGCTAGATTCTCAAACATTTTTGTACTAATAAAAATACTATACAGGATCTGTGCATGTATCCCATGAGAACATCTTGTAGAGGCCTTTCCTCAGCTCCCTTTAAATGTTGTAATTTCCTTTTGTATCCCAGCATAACCACAGACTAGGAATTGTGGTTTGTGGGTCTGGATTTTTTCCATGTCATTCTCTAAGGATATGGGATCTTTCTACCAAAGAAACCATTGCCTTAGAGAATTAGAGAAACATAACATTCTTACAATTTACTTCAATAGTAGCAATGCAAACCACCTGGCTTTGCTGTAAACACTGATAGTGTTGTCACAAGCTGAGATGAAATTGGCTTGGATTTCTATTCTAAAAAGTGAAAATCCAGCTTTAATATGACTGTGGTTTCAAATCACCTCCAAATTTGTTTAAAAATTCAATGCCCAAACATTTTTTTCACAGCGTTTGATTTTCAGTCTGTTAAAACGCATTATGAGTTTTAGAGCAGCAGTAAAACCCTCTCTGTGCCAAGTGAAACAACTGTTGACACTCACGGATTCTTCATCAGTCTATTTTATTCAACAGTGAACAACTAAAAAAAAGGCTCCAAAATATACATCGTTTTTACTGAAGAATTACAAGCTACACTCACGTACACACAATTTTACCATCTTCATGAGAAGCAGAATAACATGAACATTGCAGTTTAAGGCTAAGATTTCCAACTGTCTAATGGTTTTGGGTGCCCAACTTGAAACACCACATAAGGGCCTACATTTTCAGAAAATGCTGAACACCTACCTTCTGAAAATCATAACCCTTAATAGTGTCTCATTTGGGCTATCAAATGTTCATGTACCAAAAACTGCTAGTGAGTTTTGAAAATCTTAGTCTAAATCTTGAAAAATATGCACTTAAATTGGAGGTTCACTGTATTAAGTTGGATATACCTAAAAGATGGTTTTGCATATAATTGCTAGTCGCCTACTGCCCTTATTGGCCTAACCCAGACCAAAGATAGTGACTAGAAATCTTTGGATGAGATTTTGATCAGCCCCTCTGTTTCCAATTAACTATTACCCTACTCAGGGATAAGATATATCAAAAATTGAAAGGATGAGAGAGAAAGAGAGATTATAACTTTTAATTACCCTGCTGAAGGTTCATATTTATCATTAAAATAACAATTAATAGGTGTAGTGTTTCTACCCTAATTAGCCCTGTTGTCTTTGATGAGATTACTCACGGTAGGAAGTCTTGCAAGGTCTTGGAACAAATTTTGAAAGAGAAAGTAGTTAAGGACACAGGTAAACAGTAAAAGGGATAAAATACAACATGGTTTTACAAAAGGTAAATTGTGCCAGACCAACCTGATCTCCTTCATTGAGAAGATAACTGATTTTTTAGACAAAGGAAATTCAGTAGATCTAATTTACCTGAATTTTAGTAAGGCATTTGATACAGTTCCCCATGGGAAATTATTACTTACATTGGAGAAGATGGGGATTAATATGAGAATTGAATGGTGGATAAGCAACTGGTTAAAGGGGAAACTACAACAGGTCATACTGAAAGGTGAACTGTCAGGCTGGAGGAAGGTTACTAGTAGAGTTCCCCAAGGATCAGTCTTGGGACCAATCTTATTTAACATTTTTATTAATGACCTTGGCACAAAAAGTAGGAATGTGTTGATAAAATTTGTGGATGACACAAATTTGGAAGGTATTGCTCATATGGAGGAGGACCAGAATACCATACAAGAAAGTCTGATGACCTTGAAAACTGGAGTATTTGAAGTAGGATGAAATTTAATAGTGCAAAGTGCAAGGTCGTGCACTTAAGGATTAACAACAAGAATTTTTTGCTATAAGATGTGGACTTATCAGTTGGAAGCCACAGAGGAAGAGAAAGAAATGGTGTATTGGTTGATCACAGGATGACTATGAACCACCAATGTGATGCAAGTGTGAAAAGAGCTAATGCAATCCTAGGATGCATCTGGAGAGATATTTCCAGTAGAGACAGGAAAGTGTTAATACCATTATACAAGGCACTGGTGAGACCTCATCTGAAATACAGTGTGCAATTCTTGTCTACCATATTTAAGAAAGAGGAATTCAAACTGGAACAGGTGAAGAGAAGAGCTACGTTGGATGATCAGAGGAATGGAAAACCTACCTTTTGAGAAGAGACTCTAACAGCTTGGCTTGTTTATTAACCTAACCAAAAGAAGACTGAGAAGAGATATGACTGACTCTATAAATACATCAGAGGGATAAATACCAGCGAGGGAAAGTAGTTATTTAAGTGAAGCACCAATGCGGATACAAGAACAAATAGATATTAACTGGCCATCAATAATTTTAGGCTTGAAATTAGACAGTTTTCTAAGTTTGAAAGCTAGAATTGAAGAGGAGGATATGGGGTGGATGGGTCTAAAAGTCCACAGATCCACTGGCCATTGTTTCTCATGGAGGCAGCCACAGTGTTGTGGGCGCTATTGCAGCCTCAAACTAGCAGTAGAGACTCAAAAGCAACTTTGTTGCCTCTCTTTGTTTTGGGATGGAGGAGGAGGAGGAGGAAACAAACCTGGCTGCCTGGGCTTGGTGTGGAGGACAGGGATTTATCCCAAAGTATCTTTATTATTTTGAGTATCTTGCTGTTCAGTACTCACCTTCCTTTAGCTGTAGGTCTAGGAATGTCCTCTGGTCCCTCTGAACTAGCTCATTAAATGCTTTAAGATGGAGCAGTCCCATAGTGTAATAGCTGTCAAGTAGTGTTTATTAGCTCACTACACTAAAGGGTCAGTTCAGCAGGACCAGAGGCTCACACCTGAAGAAACCATTGGCCAGCCAGACACCATCTGAAACTTCAGGCTAATCAGGGATAGTCAGTGATGCTTCCTTACTGTAGCTCAGGATTGCAACAAAAGCTGGGATGGGTGACAGAGTATTTGGTCACCTGACAGTAAACAAAAAATTCACCTGGCCAATTATTACTGATATACGAGTTATTCATAATTTGGTGTATACATTCCTATAATCAATGTCAAGAAGAAAAAGAAGAGGTGAGAATGCAGAAAATGGAGTATAAAGCCAGAGATAGGACAGTTACTCTAGAAAATTCAAAAAAATGTCATCCTTAATTATTTTCTTAATTATTCACCTTAACCAGGCACTAGTTCCAGAAGACAATAATCAACATGATTTATTTCTTCTCCCTGCTCATACCCTTTACCTTCTTAGGTTTCTGGGAAATAGGAGAATTTTCCTTCGTATTATGATATACCTTTGAATGCTAAGACATTCAATGATCCAAACCCATATATTCAATTTGGATCCTCCACCCAACCCTTATTAACATTTTAGGGTATCGGGTATTTCAAATTGCCTGATTACCCAGGATTATTGTAGCCAAGGGCGTCTGGTGAAAGATGCAAAAACATATACTTACTTAAAATAAAAGAATATGCCAAGGGAAATCAAAAGTGATGCAATTGAAAGACCATGCCCGATGATGGCCAGATAATACAAATTCAGGGCTGTCTGCAATAAAGTAACAAAATAAAAAACACATTATCAGCAATACAAAAATACTCTTGATAAAAGTACACCCCAGCAGACCTCTATTACATGTAGAACATCTGTAATGGATTAAAAAATGAAAAATATTATAGATCAATAGTGAGTCAGCTCTAGAGGTCCTGTGAGTAACTCTAAGAGGATCCTAAGCCATTGAAGATTCTCTCTCCATATGGCACGTAACATTAGTAGCGGTCATGTTTAATACTCATTGTATGTCAGTTAATGCGTCATTTTTTAATAGACACTCCTAAGTCTTTTCTGTGCATTTACGTAATCTGAGCTATTTACGTTACTCTGCTAGGAACATTCATGGCTAAAGGTTGATTCATCCAATAATGCTGCTCCTCTGCAAAGCAGAAATTGATGTGTTTTGGAGATGCATTTATGTAACCCTTTCATGTGGAACTCTTGTAGGAGTGGGTTTTTCTAAGCATTTGAAAGACATTTCCTTCCAAACAGGGCCTACGTTTGCCATGTTGGAACTTCAGCTTTCAATCAGCATTCCAGAAAGAGCATGAAATAAATTAATGATAACTCAAAAATAGCTGCAATTAAACTTGTGTCTTAAATCTGTCTTCAGCAAGCTACATTAAAGAATTTTGAAAAATTACGTAGTAAAGAAAACACTGTAAAAATAAACACTTATAAAGAGCAGTTTAAGGAATACTTGGCAACATATGATGTATCTTCATTAATAATCTGAAGTAAGCAGCACATTAAACACTACCACCACTTTGAATTTACCTAATACTTTCCAGTCAAGATTACCAATATTACAAACATCCAGTTATTGAATTTAGCCTCTCAAAAACACCTATGATGCAGTAAATCTTCTTACCCCCACTTTGCATAAATGGAAATGCAGGCATAGAGGGCAAAATCCTCTCCACCTGCATACAGCCCAAATAACTGGGTTCTGTGAGAGGAATTGAGATGAGAAATCCATGCCCCCAACACAAGACTAGGGCATCGGACTATAGTGCAGATTCCTGACTTCCAGAGACTCAATTAAAACCTTTGGCCTAGAATATCCACCACTGGGGCAGTTGTGTAGGATGTTAAAGCTACAGGACCTATGTAAATAAATTCTGTGTGGTCTACTAACAGTCTCATTGAACAAGGCAAGGATGCATAGTCCTACAAGATGAAATTTCTTTATTTTTACTCTTTTTTAAAATAATGAAGGAAATTCAATTCAAAACAACATTAAAAGAATGTTATGGCTGCAAAATGAAGCACTCTGAAATTTGGAAGTGTCAAAACTAAAATTATCCATGCAACTTTAACTCTGACACTAGTGACAACACTAAATGATATGATGGCATGCTTTTTTCTCTCTCATTCAGTGGACAATTTTAGATGATGGAGGAGGTATAAATCTAGAAGATTTCTGCCTAATTTAGTGCCAACATTGAGTGGTGTGCAGCAGAGTGGGAATGGGACTACTCATAGACTAGTAAGTATAAAAAATAAATAGTGAACATCTGCCACCTTTACTGGGCAGCTCCTAATCTGCCTACTGAGTGAGGCATGAAACCATTGTATACAATCATGCACGTATCATTTGTGCTACCAAGTAAGCAGCTGCACACTCTTTTAACGTAGGTTTTTGTATGGAATAATAATACAAGTCAGCATTGAGGGATGTTGGCAGAGCTATCTGACGGAAGCTTGCACATCTCATTATTCACAGTAAAGACCCTGGATGGCTCTGGAGCAGCTTATTTGGCTAATCTTCTCTATATTTCCAGCCACATTGTAGTGAAAATGAAGTTATGACGTTTGTTCCATTTACAAACTAAATTAGAAAAGTTCATTCTCATTATTTGAGGCAAAGTTAAAGAAACATGCTCATTAAAGACTTTAGCTGTTCTTCAGTGTGAATGATTGTTCAGTACTCTGAGCTATGATAGAAATACAGATTTTTATCATCACTTGCCTTCAATATTAGTACAAGCCACTACTACTGATCCCCTCACTCTTTTGAGGACTAAATTCATTCAGAATCTGACCCACTATAGCTTTTCAAGTTCTATTCCTTGGGCAATTTACAGTTTCATATATTTTTCTGTTTGTTACTTGCCTTCATTTTAACTGTTAATTTAAAGAAAAAACTATAAGCAGCTGCATCTCTTTCAGCTGAGGGTACATTTTCCTTTATCTGTGATGCCACTAGATATCACAGCATAGCTCAAAGATAGACAATAGATGGCATTTTAACAAGCTGTTTGTTGCTATTACTGAGTATAAATATGCTGTGCTTCTGTTGTCGGATTTCTAATTGACATCTCCAAACTCCAGTGACATCTACAGAAATTCCATCTTTGTGACAGACACCATGCACTGTGGCCTGATTGTTCCTCCAGATCCACACGCATAGATGAAGACTTCCATATACAGATCTGGCCTTGCCTGCATGGATGATAAAGCGTGAGTTGTTCATTCCTGGGACCCTGTAAATGGCTGTCTGTGGGAGCTGGAACAAGTGCCTTGGGCAGGGAAGGCGGTAATGTGTCTATCCAAAACCACACGGGAGTAGAGCTCCTCCAGATTTTTACATTTTTGATGAAAGATGGGAACAATTTTTTTTTTTTGCTAAAATTAATGTGAACCAGCTCGGCTCAGGAGTTACTCCATCTTGGAGATATATTAACGACATCTATGCACCTGCTGTTAGGGAAATTGCTGTCATTATGACTGCACTGGATGGACCATATCGTTGGCAGATCCTTCTGAGATCTGCATCCCTCATGGAGATCTATGGGGTTCTGGGCCTTTTTTTTCCACTTGTGGGTAGGATCAATTCTGAAGAAATTCAGAGCAAAGATTTGAAGGGAATCTCTTCAAAGTTTTCTTCCCTCTTTGCACACATGCTTGCGCTAGCTCAAGTGGAAACTGTAGTGTAGGCAGGGTAGCGCAGACAGTGTAGGCACAGCTTAGTCATTCTAAAGAAGTACCCATAGGGTTCTGGTGGGTTTGTACCTACACTGCCTGTGCTAGCACAGCTACACTACTATTTATACTTGTAGTTATGCACACCACTAGCTTGCAGCGTAGAGGTATCCCCAGAGTAACATTACATACTTCAAGCTGGTCTAAAACTGGTTAAATCAGAATCCAGCCCTTTGAGTCTGCTTAGCCTGCTTTCTTCTCTTGTTGCCTCTACAGATTGCTGTCCCCGCTTCTAAACACATTATAAGAAAACATAAGGGAATTACGTGGCAATGAAAAAACTAGTATATTAATGACGGTCAATTTTGCTGGTATTTGAGGTTTCATCAAGACTGTTACAAACTTTTCAAATGAGCTTCCTATCCATGGTAACATGCATTCCTCTCCTACCTTTACTTTTTCATGTGTACGGAGATTACACTGGGTGTAGTTTGTCCATGTTCTGTTGCTTTCAGGATGTCTAAACCAGTTTCCATTTTGGTCACAAATCTTTGTAACTTTTTCTTTAGCCAGCCAAAATGGGGAAGAAAAAGCAAGGCAAAAAAAAAAAAAAAGTCAATACTCAATGTCTGTTTCTCCATCTCTAGTATTTCATAGCCTATAAAAACTGGCAAAGGACAGACAGATTTATTAGTGTGAAGAGAGAGCTTTCTTACATTAATATGAATTTTGAGAACCTGGTAGCCATTGTATTTGCTTGGCAAGGGCAAGCAAACAAAAATACCTCCCCCCCCCATCCTTCAATCTAATTACTCTAAAACTGTATCACGCAAACTATTAGAGAACTAGATGGCATGATAAGAAGATTTAAGTTCTTTTGTGATAATCAGGGATCTAAATTAAAATCTGAAATTTTAGTCTAATAAATAGAGTTGGAGAGGAAAGAAAATGTCAGGAGAGATATTGCTTATAATGTTGACAATCACTGAAGAAATTGCTTTATCTGTGAATGCTTTACTGCCAATGCCTAGCCAAATACTCTCAGGCATGAAAGGGCACTGGGAGACCCCAAACACAGAAGAATCAATCCAGTTTATGACATTCTCATGACCACAGAGGGCATGTTTCAATTAAGAAAATAGGTCAGGGTTGACCATGGAGGGAAAGTAGTTAACTGTGACCAGCTGAATTTGAGGTAAAAGGTATTAACATCTGTCTACATGTTAGGGAAACATTCTGGGTTAACTAACACATTAACAAACCTTGTGCTACCCTCACCTTCTTTTTCTAATCTATACAGCCTTGCAGGGGCAGTTATCGGTGTGGTGGTGCAGTGGGGAGTGTCCTGCCAGTGGGTGTGTGGCCAGTGGACCTGGGCAAGGAGCAGGTGCATACATCCAGTAGGTGTGCAATAACATGGAACCTTTTGTAGTAGCAGCTGCCCAGGAGCTGAGCCACTGATCTGTGCTTGGTGGTTAGATCAAGAAGAAGATTAAATCACCCCCACGTGCCATTTAGCCAAACAAAACTGGCATACAGGTTCATACACATTTACCTGATGGGTTAAAGTCCTGAAAGTAGTCAGGACAGCGTTGTATTGATACGGTTCCTGCTGCAATATCATTCCAACACAACCAACCATCCCATGTTCTGTTACAGTAAGGACCTACACAAATGTAGAGAAATCAGATAATAAAGTTTGATTCCACATTCACGAAAGCCTTACAATAATTAGGTGTAAAATCTGGAAGCGAGCATATAAACCAAATAATTTCTCTAACAGTTATCCCAGGTCTTTTACATGTAGCTTTTAAATCTTCAACACAGAACAAAAGTATTTCAATCAAAAGCAACCTTCTTTCTTGAATAAAAATCTTAAAGCAATGATTTGGAATGAGATTTTAAAGGATGAAGTAAAATCTTTGCCAAAATATGTTAATTAAAAAATTCCATCTGATCCAATGATAAGAAGAATACCTTTATTTGTAAGTACATATCTTCCATTAAGATGTATTTAAAATGTGTCATCATTCACCATAATTGTGACTACAAAGGCCTAATCTGCACTTTATACTCAATGCCAGGTCTAGAGTAGAGCTATGCAATGTATTAGATAGTCACAGTCCTGAGACACAAGTGACTGAACTAACCAGTTTAAATTGAAATAATATATGTTAGGATAAAGAACAAACTTGTAAAGAGCATTTCCTTGCTTTTATTTACACAGCAGAGCTACACAATATGCCCATAGCCATGTGGAAGGCACAGATCTGTACGAGTTATATTTATTTTTGAACTGCATAAACATTTGTCTTGACCATAGATGATAATTTAATCAGGAGAAAAAAAATCAGTGTAAAATCTCTCTTCTCCCACCTTCTAAGATTCCAGTATTTTTTTTAAAAGATTTAAAAAGGGAAAGTGAATAATTTGATCTTGAATATTTTCATGAGTTCCTGTAAACTGTTTGTGTCAAAAGTGGGTTACTATTTAAAAGGCAAAGAATATTTCTAGGACCCAGAAGTTAGAAGAAAGCAAGGATGTTCCAATATGTGAACATTTCCAGTTAAGTATTTATGTCACCTGTTTAACATGAAGATGCTTTCAGTTTTCCTAGGGACATGAAACAGCGGGTCCAGAGGGGTGGAAGTACCTGTAATAGCTATAGGTGGATAAACTTTCTTCATTTATCTGGGCTGGAATTGAATATTTAGTTATCCATATTTATAAATAAAGCATTAGGTCTGTAGGCAGTGGTGTTTTGGGTAGCTAACATACTGCAGCACCTTTCCATAGCAATTAAATATTCTTCCTCACTGCTAAGGAAAATCACATGCTTGTCTTCCTGAAAGTTACAGAAATGCAATTCGTGTTATAGATAAAAAAAAGTTACTAATAAGACAAGAAAGGAGGAGGACTTTAAAGTTTCTTAGTTATACAATTCAAATCTACTGTCTACTTCCTCTAGGTACTGCTAGATTATAAATTCTCTGGGTTAGGGGCCATCCATCCATCCATCTTTCTTTCTTGTTTGTGTTTGTACATCACCTAGTACAACAGGACTCTAGTCCATTAGTCCTAGGCACTATGGTAACTCAAATAATAAATAATAAGAAAAACCATTTACCTTCTTTACTACGAATAGGATCTTGTGTAATTTTCTGATAGCATTCATACTGTGCTGTCATAATTTTATTCCTAGTCACACTCAACTGAATGGAGTCTTCTGTCACATTCTGATTCTGCTCATTTGGTATAGCAATGGCAAAAAACTAGGAAGAAAAGGAGATTTTAAAAATATATATACATTGGAAAGTTATCGTTGTTTTCACAGCACTTTTTTCTGTAACTGCTACAGTGGATCTTTTTTCAGAGTGGTAGCCGTGTTAGTCTGTATCAGCAAAAACAACGAGGAGTACCTGTGGCACCTTAGAGACTAACACATTGATTTGGGCATAAGCTTTCGTGGGCTAAAGCCCACTTCATCAGATTCATGGAGTGGAAAATACAGTAGGCAGGTAGAAATACACAGTACATGAAAAGATGGGAGTTGCCTTACCAAGTGGGGGGTCAGTGCTAACGAGACAATTCAATTAAAGTGGAAGTGGGCTATTCTCAACAGTAGAATACCAAGGGAGGAAAAATCACTTTTGTAGTGGTAATGAGGCCAATGTAATCAGGGTGGCCCAACTACAAAAACTAATTTCCCCCTATTGTTACTCACACCTTCTTATCAACTGTTTGAAATGGGCCACCCTGGTTACATTGGCCTCATTACCACTACAAAAGTGATTTTTCCTCCTTTGGTATTCTACTGTTGAGAATAGCCCACTTCCACTTTAATTGAATTGTCTCGTTAGCATCGACCCTCCACTGGGTAAGGCAACTCCCATCTTTTTATGTACTGTGTATATATACCTGTCTACTGTATTTTCCACTCCATGCATCTGATGAAGTGGGTTTTAGCCCACAAAAGCTTATGCCAAAATAAATTTGTTAGTCTCTAAGATGCCTCAAGTTCTCCTCATTGTTTTTAGTGGATCTTTTGTATTTCAGGTTAGCATGCTGATATATAAGGAGCTTGCAATTATTATTATTCTTAAAACAATTTCACCAAAAGTAGAGCTCGTTACAGACAAGCTGGTTCTCTTCCTGTTCATTTGGTGAGTCTTCTTACTATTAAATCAAAATAAAGTGCCCCTGCTTGAGGGCAGAAGTGATGGTCTGACATGATAAGACTGCAATTGATAATGGAAGAGAATAAAATGTATTGACAAAATCAGAAGAAGATAAAGGGCCTTTTACAAAGCCCATTGAAGTGAGTTGAAGTGTGAACATTGATTCTGAAGGAATTTGGATCAAGCCCCAAAGGATTTTCTATGAAACAAGACTTACTAATTGAAGTTATTGGGGCTTTTGGTTTGTTTTAGGGCTGTTTGGTTTCCTCTATAGTTTATAAAGCATAAAACAAACCACACCAAAACAGTAAGGTCAAAGGAATTGGGTGATTAATGTGTTACTGTAGTCATATGGAGGACACATTATTCTGAGCTTATATGGGCACTTATACTAAGTTATGAAAATAAGGAGAGTCAGACTGAAGACTGACAATGAAAAGTTTTTCACTGACTGTATTGCGTACCTATTGGCCTTAGAAATCTATCAGTCTATCATGAGTCCCATCTGCTTTAGTTGAAGTCAATGGAAGCTTTCCCATTGACATAAATGGGTATAAGGTCAGAACCCATCACTGCTGCAAAACCCATTGCTAGAAGAGGACACAATTGTGATCAGTGGCAGGAAAGGATTTCAAACTTCTGTATGTCTCCTAGTTACTACACAGGCATTAAAAGCAGGATATACCATTAAAGAGTATTGTCCTCTACCAGAGCTTTGCATTAGAGCAAGACAAGAATTTCTATTCTGTATTTCCATATTTGCCAGAGAAGTCAAGATCTGTGTCGCAGCTCTGAAAACTGAAAGTGGAAATACATGTTAAGAAAAATGTTAAAACTCACCATGGTAACTGACAAGAGGAGCAGCGATTGAATGATCCAATTTGTCTCCATCATTAAATCTGATTCAATGTGTTTTATGCTACAGTTCAACAACAAGATCAAGCTGCAATGGAAAAGTTGTAAGAAAAATAGAAGTAATTCATATAATTCAAAATCTACTGAAAACTGACAAAAATGGCTGCCATTTTTCTTTATAGTTCACTACAATCAATATATCTAGAGCCCAGTGGTGACCCCATTTCCATGGCTACAACTCTTATCACTCAGGTGGTGCAAAGGGGGTAATCCACAGCAGATCACCAGTAAACAATTCCCATGACATGGGGGGACTACATGTTAGTGTATCTGTGTTGCTATTTGGACCCACACCTCTGCCTCCACCTCCTCCCAGCATAGGGGCTGTGTTGGGGTGGGGAAGAGGGCATGGCAGAGCTCTGCTACACCAATCCTCCACTGGGGAGATCTATTAAGGACCCTACATCAATGTTGGAATTTAGATATGCCTGATAACAGCTTCAAGTGGTATCAGAACCAGAGCTGGCTCTCAAATTCAGGGAGCTGGAGCTGGTGCTAGTTCCCCGAAGACTCTCTGTGGTTCAGCGGAGTTCTGGTGCAGGAGAGAATCTGCCCCATTACACTATAGGTCATTAAACATGCAGTAAATTCTGGCTACACGCCAGGATTGAAGCCCATGTGTTAAGTAAAACTGCAGTTTAGTTTATATGAGCGTTTAACTGGCATGTTTAAAAAGGAAATTCCACTTCTTCCTTCCTTTCACTCCTGTGACACTGATGGAAAAACTGATCCATAGGCAGCAACTTTAGGCTAATGCTACAGCTTCCCAGGGATGATGGGAGTCAATGCAGGGATTAACAGTGACCTGTAAAATAGTTTCCATATCTGCTGATAGTTGAACATTCCCAAATATGGAAATATCAGATCTTTGTGGAACTCCTGTAACATCTCTCCCATAAACATAATAATGTATTTCCATTACTCAGCAAGAGAATAAATGAATAAATAATTAATTAAATAAAAATCTGTGTTCTGTTCCCTGTCTGTAGATGTAAACAGTGTGGGAACAGGATACCACTTTACATATAACAAATGCATTGCAAATGTATTTCTGAACACTTTAAAAAGTAATTTCAGCTATTCCAAGGGCACCTTTTCACATTACAATGCAGATTGTTATATGAATGAATCTTTGTACATTGAGGTACAAATCCATTAACACCCCCTAAAAGGCACAAAAATCTCTTTCAAACCACATACATAGACATAATTGATACTCCTGTGGGAAACCCTGTGGAAGGGGGTTGACAGGAAGAAATCTCTGAGAGGTTCCCTTGCAATGATTTGTTCCTTATTGTTCCATTGTGGGGTTGGATTTGCTCCCCACAAAACAGGCCACAGGGCTCAAACCCCTTCCCCTCACACTCTGTAGATATGGGGGATAAGTGGAAAGGCAGGACCAACCACACAAAGGCCTATTCCTCCCAATAGGCTCCCCAGCCCACACCTTTCCTGCTGCTCTATTAGGTGCTCTAATAACCTCCCTTAAGGTGGGAGCCCTACCAAGAAGATGATCCAGCAGAAAGATAATTCAGTCTGGGCCATATTACAGTATTTTAGGGAATAACATGACCCTCTCCCCCGACTCCAGATGTCTGTGTAGATCCCTGGACTTATGGAGCATCCTCAACAGAGTTCAGTTGAAGTGGGTGCTGCCATAGAGGTGTCTAAGACCTTCCACCTCTTCTACATGGAAGGCGTGATCCATGCACTGAGGGCACCTTCCAAATGTTGATCTGGGGGATATGATCAGACCTCACTTTTCTAAATTAACATATTTTACTATATTAGCATTAATTACCATTAATAGTAGTAGTAATCCACAGTACTGTAGGACTGAGCTTCAGGTTGTGGATGATACTACCAGAGCTACTCTAGCATTACTTAAGCCACAAAAGTCATATTCCGGATATTGCCGGTTTAACTGATGTTGAAGGGAGAGCACTGTTTGAGCCAATTACTTACATGCAAAGGTGTGTCCAGATTCCAACCACATTTTCCTTTGGGTCATACTCACTCTTGTCTCGGATATTTTCTTATCCAGTAGTTATGTCCTACAAGATATTGATTGGTGACAATAAGCAAACAATTGAGCATACCTTGACCAACAGGGGTCATTTCACACAAAATCCATCACACACAAAACATAATCTTATATACATAATGATGATGGTAAGCAAGAAGCCTGCCTGTCTTTTATATTTTGTACAATGCCTAGAACAATGGGGGCCTTGACCACTTGGTACTATTGTAATACAAATAATTACTAAACAGTCTTACTTTGTGGGATGTAGAGTTTGTTTAATTTTCAGGTTTTAATGAAGCCTGAAGGGGCCAATTTGGGCTTGGTATAAGGTTAAAGACACAGTTGTGCCTGTTTATACCAGGCATGAATTTGGCCCAATATCATTCTCTCTCTCTCTTCTACTATTGGTAGGTAACCCTCCTGAGGTGTCTTCCAACCCTAATCTTCTATGATTCTATTTAGAAATGTGGTCACCCTTGTTAGTGTACTCAGAGTAGGAGGGGTCCCTAGCCAGAAGCTTTATCAGATTCTTTGACTATTAACCTGATCCTGAATAAGTAATGTAAGATGTAGTGTGTTATCATTTTGTTGTAACTTTGCCTTAATAAAAAGTTAAAACATATTCTTGAAAGTGGGTCCTTGCAGAAACCATTATCTGATATACAGACTAGGAAGAAGTATTGTTAGTTAGTTTCTAACCAGTCTGTTTGTAAAAGGAACAGCTAAACAGTACATGTGTATTGAGCAAAGCATGATATGATCCCAGTGGTAATGGAGACTTTTGATTGTTAGACTTCAAGAGCCCATTGCCTCTCAGGTTACCCACATACAATCTCTGGAACATGTGACTAGGGCACAGAGCTGAGAGAAAGCAGACAGCTTTGGGCTGTGAGGGAGGAAAGACTTTCCTGCACTACGACGTTCCAGCATAGACTCTACTTTGTATTTGAGGGTAGTGCTAATCTAGAGAAAGCTCTATATTTGTATAGGCCTGTTTATTTTCAGTCTCTCACATTATGATTTTTTTTTCTTTATTTATGCATAGTTACCAGTCAAATATTACTCTGATGGGAATTTGAACCAGAAATCAATATTTGAAAAATATATTGACTATTGCCATGAATTGCAATATTCTCCCGGGCCAGTTTGTTTACCTGCTGCGTGAGCAGGTTCGGACGATCGCGGCTCCCACTGGCCGCGGTTCGCCGTCCCAGGCCAATGAGGGCGGTGGGAAGCCGCGGCCAGCACATCTTTTGGCCCGCGCCACTTCCCGCAGCCCCTATTGGCCTGGGATGGTGAACTGCGGCCAGTGGGAGCCGCGATCCACTGAACCAGCCGACGTGGCAGGTAAACAAACTGGCCCGGCCCGCCAGGGTGCTTACCCTGGCGAACCGCGTGCCAGAGGTTGCCGACCCCTGCATTAAATGTTCTTCACAATGAATTATTTCACGGGTTGTAGTTAAAAGAACCTAAACTGGAGCTGGACAAATAAGCTGTTGTTTTGGACTGTCACATTCAGATAAACTGAAAGGTCTCTGGACTCATAGAGAAGACAGAGAAAGTAGTAGTTAACTACCAGGACACAAGGTCATAACACTGAAGGCTGTTGTCTTTTCCTCTCCAAACAATGACATATTAGTGCTAGGAAGCCCCATTTTGTCCTCAAGAACAGTGATCCAAATGGGGTGCCAGGCACTGTTATATATTTTAGGGCATGCAAGTATAATTTAGGATTTTGTTTGCCTATTTACTGATGATATGCATGAGTCTGAAATTTCCATAGTTTTCTCTATAACAGTCTCTAAATAGTTTTCCAAAATATATTCTCGCTGATTGATAGATTTAGCATGTAGGGTCAAATAATGCTATTAGATCACCTGTGTACCTCCATTCACTCCAGAGAGGTTGTACAGTGTACATGAAGACAGAATTTGGTTCTTTTGATTAAGGGTGCAAGACTATTTACATTTAACATTAAACAATATTGGCCACCTACTAGCCCAGTTACTTAAATGAGGCACATCTTTTGTAGGTAATGGCTTTATAAGAATCTCATATCAACTCTTCCAGGGGCATGCTCAAACTCGGAGTTCCTAATTCCTCTTAGTAGACAAGAGATGAGCTCATTTCTGCAATGCTGTCAGTGCTTCCTACTCAGTGTCCCCAAAGTTGTTGTTGTACATTCAATTTATACCTAAGAAAAGAAAGTCTCTTCCTAGAGATGACTGTTTTTTTGATATAATTGCAAAATTGTGTGGGTGCAGTTCATATAGTATACATTTGGATTTCAGTAAAGAATTTTCTACATCATCTCATGAATTCATTAGCTCAAAATTTATTCTATTTGGTTTGGATAAGAACATTGCCATGTAGATTAAAAAGTGGCTGAAGGATAAACAGCAGTACATAGAGTTAGGTTTGAGGTGGTTGTTGAGATACAGCTGATATAAATGTTAAATCCTATTTGAATGACCCTGTCCTGTTTTAGTAAACTGAAAAACATAAATGGAATTCACAGATGATTCTAAGTTGAAAGTTGTTGAGAGCAGAAGTAAGGAAACAAAATACAAGGGTATCTGTGGAGAGAAGATTTAACTTGGGAAAGATTCAGGATAATATATTTGGGGGAATATAGTCAGATACAAAAATATATTTAATGGCAGAGAAAACAGAAAGCATTAATGCTGAAAGAAACCTAAGAATAACAGTGTAAAAAAATATTCCCACAGTGGAAGTCTTACTCTACAGTGAAATTGCAAGCAGTTAAGGATGTTCATATAGGCAGCTATTTTGCAATGCAAATTTGGCTGTTTTTTGTGGGGGGGAGAATGTGTTTTTTTGTTTTTTTAAATAGTGTCCTCTATCACTGTCATATCTAGGAAAACAACATTCCAGTGTTTTCTTACAAACTCTTACAAACTTTAAGAGATTTGAATGAGAATAGTTTTAAAAGAAATTTAAAACAGTTTATTCCTAGATTCCCAGGCCGGAAGGGACCATTGAGATAATCTAATCCAAAATAGGGCATAGATCTGCCCCAAAATAATTCCTGGAGCATATCTTTTACAAAAAACATTCAATCTTGACTTACAAATTGTCAGTGATGGAGAGTCCACCACAACCCTTGGTAAGTTGTTCCAGTGGTTAATTACACTCACTGTTAAAACATGTATGCCTTATTTCCAGTCTGAATTTATCTAGCTTCAATTTTCAGCCATTGGATCATGTTATAACTTTCTCTGCTAGACTGAAGAGTCCATTATTAAATATTTGGTCCTCAAGCAGATACTTACAGACTGTGCTCAAGTCACCCCTTAAACTTCTCTTTGTTAAGTTAAATAAAAGGCTCCCCAGCTGGACTTCATGCATGAAGTATGGCAGCCAGGCTACTGCCCGGATGCCCCACTTCCCTTCAGGAAAGGGAAGACTGTAATGCATCATGTGAGACAAAGTCCAACCAGGGAGTCTGCAGATAGAGGAGAATGGTGGCATGAGATACCCAAAACTACTTCTCCCATCTGTCTACTGACTGTAATTGGCAACTCCGTAATGAGAGAGGACGAGTATTCTTACAGTGGTTCACATTAACATGAGCTTTATAAAAGTCCATCAAAAATGCAACTTGATAGAAACATGGTGGAAGCCCATGCACTGAGTCCCCCTCTCTTCCCTCACATCTCCATATGCTGGTGACAGGTTCAACAAGACAGACAATAGGTCATCGGTTTACACATTAGATATTGAGGGTAAGTGTGATTTAATGTATTAATTGATACAAAGTCTTAAGTATTCTCTAAAATAAAGGCACTAGGATTAGCATGGGGAATTTGTTAGTCTCTAAGGTGCCACAAGTACTCCTATTCTTTTTGCGGATACAGACTAACACGGCTACTACTCTGAAAACAGTAAATCAGTTCTTCAAATATCACACCTGTATTTTACTTTTATTGCCTCCTGTACAGAACATGGAATAACTTAGCCATATGAACTGCATGTTTCTTCTCTTTACTACATTCCTCTTAGCCAAATTATTTCTATTTTTTATATTATTTCCATTGCCTTTGTAGTATTTGTCATTGTCAGCAGTGACATGTACTGCAGAAGGCAGAGCTCCACCATTGTAGAATGAACTGAGCCAAAAGAGTCACTCATAAAGCTTTAACCTTCCCCTCCTGCTTTCTCCACAAAACCATCCTGCCCTCACAAAACAGCTGTTTCTGCTTTTACTCTTTTCCCTTCCTCACAAGAGTAAATGCCCTCCTGATTGAACTCCAGAAAGGTACCATTTTAACACCAGAGCAAAGGGAGAATACAGCCAGAAATATCAGGGCTTGAACTTGTATCCTCTGGGCATAGCTAGCACAGAAGAGGAAACAGGCCAGGCACCTTTCGGCCATTGCGCGCGCACACTCTTTCTCTCTCTCTCTCTCTCTCTGGGAGAGATTTTACAGAATGAATGATTTAAGCTCCATTTAGTGTTGGAGCCATCAGGAAAATCTGCAACACTGGATTTACTGCTGTATATGCAAACCTCTTTGGTTGAAAAATTGAAGTGGATGTTTTATGACAACACTCTGTCACACAGAGAGAGTACTTCCTGATTTTGATTGGTTGGAATTACCCTGAGAATAACTGTTCTCACAATATTTTGTTATCTCTGTTTAGAATCAGGGAGTGAGGAGGCATAGGACTCAAAACATTTCAAACCTCAGGCAAGCTTTTGGTTTGGTTCAGCCCAAGATACGGGCAAAGGACCAAGCTGGAAACGATCCAGACTTTTTCATGCATCTCTAATTCAAATGGCCTGCAAGGATCTTTTGACAGTTTGAGGAAGTCTCAAATCAAAATCATGTTCCAAATGGAACAGCACATAGGGCCCAATCCTGGCAGGTGCTAATCACCCTCATTTACTGTTGATTTCTGGAGCACTCTGCACCTCAGAAGAGGAGGCCCATAATAACTCCTAATTAAAAAGCTTGATTAACAGTGATACTAAACAAATTTCAGATTCATTGACAAAGCTGAAGGAGGACTGCAAAGTGTCCAGGGCTGCTGCAGTGCAATTTGGAAATATTTTTAATCTGATAAATGACTTTTCAGACTTTGAGGGATTGATTCCCCCTTTACAGAGTTTGAACGAGGGACATCCAGATCCATTGTCGATAACACTACCCCATCCACTAAAGGAGGCTAGTTGACCTCAGTTAGCAGTTTGTTGAACTGTTTTTTAATCAGACCTCTAACAATTAGAGGGAAACCCCATTATAGCTAGCTGATAATTAACTTGTTACATCTGAGCAGAACATTTTCAGGTCACTAGAATTCCCTTTTCAACACTGTTTTGAATTAACTCACAGGCAACAGCACGTCGAATTCAGCAACATCGCACAGACATCTTTGCAAACCCCCTAGAACTGTTCTTACGGCACTTGTGCAGTGGCACTGAAGCGTTAGCTTCCCATGAGCCTCAAAGGCTTCATTGCAGCATGCTCTTTCTCTGGATAAAGCAGGACATGTTACTTGGTGGGCTATATTGCATCTTTTTATAGTTCTTGGGTGAATTGATACTTTGCCTGAATAAGTTGGATCCTCATGGGGTTATATTTCAGATAGTTCATGTACTAAACACAAAAAACTAACCATAGCCTGACTTAATGTTAATATACTGGGCCAAATTGACCACTAGTGCAACTCAATTGTGATTTCAAGGGGATTGTTGCATTCAGCGCACTCACTATAGTTACCTTTTCTGTTCTGCTATGTAACTATTATCTCCCAAGCCTGTACAAAGCAGAAAAGGAGGAATTAAACCACCTGGTGCATATACTTTTTTCAAATAATGCTCTTAAAGTCATTGGGTATAATTATGGCTGGTTCTGAGTACGTGCTAGTGGTGAGAGTGGGATCACAGAGCCTTCCCAGTACACTGCAAAGGAGGCAGCCATATTTTGGTTGCAAAATACTGTGGACCACAAGGGGAGAAGGCCAGAGGGCAGTTCCTGCAGCACTCAGGACCCTAGAAGAGTAGGATTTGGGTTTGGAGTGGTGGGCCTTACACAGTACAGCAGTTGGTAAATACAGAGCGGCACTGGGGAAAGCACATGCAATACCTGCAGAATAGGTGCAGAAAGCATTGCAGGGTCCTAGCTACCCTGGAAGTGGTGTTATCCCTGCTCCTGACTTCTGCAGGCATAATGCTTTCAGGGGTCTTCACACTGCTTAGTTCCTTTTCCCTCCGACCATTGCTCAGGCTCATTGAGCCTTAGTATAGACCTTTGCAAATTACTTTTGCCTGAAATAAAAACTCCTTGGAGCCCAACACCTTCAGCTAGGGGGTCTACACATGAAGTGGCTGCAGCATGAAGGCCTGGAGCTCTTTGAGAGTGGGCTTGAGAAAATAAATTAGTAAGTGGAGAGCAAATGGGGGAAAGAGGAAGAGGAAGTATGACATTATAGTAGCTTCATTTTATTGTTGCTGGAAATTGTGCATCAGCTTCTTCATGTACTAGCTGGAAATACAGACATTATGGTAAAGTGCTTCCTTGTACTTTCATGTCTTTCCCTGAGTCATCTTTTAAGATAGATGTGTTTGAAGGTCTCAGATGTGTTTCAGGTGAACTACTGCAGGCTAGTTCATGACATCGCACATCGTTTATACTCTCTTTATGAGGGTGCAAATAATTTTTTACCACTTAAAAGTAAAGTTGTTTGCCAGAGAGCTTGTACAGATTACAGAACAGCCTCTGGATAAGATTACAACACACTGAATTACTCCTGTGCACTTTCCCCCATTAGTAGATTTTGGCTACCACCCAATTAAATTTAGTTTCCCATGTCCAACGGATACTATAATCAGTAATCAGTAATGTTCTTGGCCGTTGGCAATAATACTTAAGATCTTAAAAGAGCTATCACAATATGTGGGCAGCACTATTTTTTCTCTTGGTAACAGTGTCTTTTGCATTTAGTTCTAAATGTCTGATGAGATTGTAAATTGTCCTTGGGAGAGCCAGTAGGACTGACACTTTAGGATGGGGATTAAGAGGAAGAAATCTGCACAAGTTTCTGCTTGTGGAACTTTCTCAACAGTTGCTGCATTAGGGGCAGGGTTATTCCTCTCATGCAGAATAGCCTACCTTCAGGATCAATGGGAGGCCAGGGCTATTCCTGTTTCCATGGTTATGGCTCACTGCATCAAATCGGTCTCTAGCAGGGGAACACTGATGGGCTAAAGGTGGTTCTCCAATGTGTGCATGGGAGGTAGAGGGAAGGAGGAATCGTGGAAGTATTATACAGTATGAGGCATGACTGGTGGTGGTAGTAAGGAGTTTTGGGGAGGAGGGATGATGCTTTCTCCTTGCCCTGATCCATCTGTGCCTCTCCTAGTCTACTCTCTGCCCTTCCTGCCCACTATGAGGACACCCATACCTGTAGTGAGCCTTCCATAGACTTTGGAGAGAAGAGGGAGTCAGAGGTGTGGAACACTGCCAGTGGAACGGGGGCAGGGGATCACTGTGTCAGGGATCTCCTATGCATTGGGATCATGAAGGTATGATCCAGCTGTATTTTCTCATGTTTCTGCAAGAATACCTACTGGTGCTAAATAAATAAAACCATAACAATCATAATCATACCTTATTTTCCATAAACAGCATGTAAGTCATTCAGAGCAGAGACAAAATTACAGAATCACTTCACAACATTTTGTAGATTATAATATTTCCTGTCAAGAGTGCTAGTTATTTTGCCTTCTAGAGGGAAGAAGCAATCACAGTCGCATGGCATTGTACCATCACACTCTCATTTCTAGCTCAAACAAAGTAACACAAGCTGGCAGCATTCATAAAACCACCTTCCCTGGGAGAACTGGAAACCGATTTTTGCCTATTTTGTGCAAAAAGGGTTGATATAAATCTAGGTTTTATTTACATTTTAAAACAACTGCACCTTTTACTGCTCTTGGCTATAGATTAAAATTAACATAAAAATGTTTCCCTTTTTGAAGTAGTTGTTAAATAAAGGCACTAGTGGGTTTGGCAATGCACACCTTTGTAAACAGATTGATACTGCTGTAATTTGTTGCCATGCTAGATTCCTTGGTCTATTCATGAGGATATTATTGTGAGAAGTGAAATTTTAAGTTACTATTGCTTATCAAATGCCAGTTGTTTCTCGGTTTGCTGAGGAACTTGTTTAACCCAGTACTCACTCCTTAAAAGATGTTTCTATATTGTATTTCAGAGAGCAACTCTAATTATTTATTTACTGCAGCTAACAAATCTGCTGGTTCAAACATTAAAAATGCATTTTCCTGTGTAAGAAATTGCACAGGCAGAAGCTCCTGGTCGCTTTGTATGGTGCATAATTAAGAACTGCTACTTTAGGACATCACATTCCCTCTAAAAAAAGATGGCAAAGCTATTTAGTGATGCTAACATTTGCAGAGAGCTATTATCAACCTAACTGTGTTTTTTCCTGTTTGACGAACATGTTCTCAATAGACATTTAAAATAACTTTCTTTCCTGAAAAGTCTTTGTGCCAAGAGCTCCCCCCCACCCCCGTTCTACCTACCATGTAAAACAAAGGTTTGTTAAAAAAAGAAATGCACAGTCACGCTTGACATATTTTAAGCAGCGTTAAAGAAAATTTCCCAAATAATCTTGTCTTTAAAGTCAACTTATTTTCACGAGCATTCAGAATAACAAAAGTAGCAGCTTTCCAAATGGTCACCATTTTATCATCAGCCCCCTCTTGTTAAAAGGGGCCTGTCCATTAACAAAATTGTCTGTTCCTAGCAAGAGACCAACTTTAAGAATGCTTTAAAAAAATGGAACTTATGATTATTATTTTACTGAGGCATAATTTAAAAAACCATTAAGTTATATTGTTAACAGCAAAATAAATAAAATCTTGCATTTCTACAGACTATCCTATTGGAGATCTTAAAGGTCTTGACAAACACTAATCACTGAAGCTTCAAAACATCCATGTGGGTAGGTTAGTTATGGATGGGTGAGCTGTTGCAATGAGAGGCTAAGTCATTTTTTTGAAAACAGAACAAGGATGTGGAACAGCCAGGAAAAGAAGAACCCAGGACTTTTGATTTTTTTAATGACAAGTCTTCTTCATTATTCACAATTCATTCAGGGCTTATCAGAGATGCACAATTTAATAGTAGTATTTATTAGTATTAGAGTAGCACCTCGAGATCCCAATTATGGACCAAGCTGCGCTGTGCTAGGAATTGTACAAACAGAACAAAAATGTTGTAAGCAAGTTGGGATAGGGACTGTTTAAATAGAATATCTAGTTGTGTGGAATTCTATGTCTTTTCTGTTTGAAAAAAAAAATACATTGTGCAACACCCTCCCTCCCCCACAAATATGTACTGTCCAGGAGTTGGGAAAACGTATGTTTTGAAACAATTATAAACAATCCAATTAGATTCCATGACGCCGACTATAATTTAGCAGACAATGTGGACCAGGACAAACCATGGTCAGCATCATGTTCACTAACCATGATTAAATACTGGGGTAGCTACGTTTAATCATGCTTCTCTGACATGGTACCAAACATGATTTATCTTGGTTTACACTGAGTGCTAAATTGAGGTTAGCATCCTGGTGTCTAACTCAGTTGTTCACAATCATGCTCAAACATGAGTAGGTTCCAACCCAAACATAGAATAAGCACTCTTCAGTCAGAAACAGTGAATGGAAACTCACTACCTTTTTAAAAAATAACTACAGATGAAACAACTCCATGCTGCTGCATACTTTCAAGTCTCTCCCTTTCTCTCTAGTGTAATGGAGACACAACCCTTTAATAAAAGTCTTTGAAGAGAATATGACTTCTCTAATGGCTTCCATATTAACTATAATTCTTAGGGCTCAGCTACTCCTTTCTCTATATGATTGTGCCTAGGTGGGGGAGCAACCACTGCCATGTGCACTCCCTGGGAGCCCCAGGAACCATATACTGGGGATAGTCTCATCCAGAAATGTTCCTGGAGGTTCCCATTCCAGTGCTGCCCTTCTGCACCCCATGCCAGCATGTGCCATGCCTTTGAAAGCCATTTAACTACAACAGGCTGCAGGGGTCACTGTCAAATCTGTTGCAAAGATGATGAATTAAGATAATAAAACCATGTAAACACTTAATAATGGAAACCTATCCTTTTACAGTGGCAGTCCTCACTGTGGTCAGTGGAGTTGTGATCACAAGGTGCTGGCTCTCCTCCTTGTTTCCAGCTGCTAAATTGCATTCAAAGAAGCAAAAAATATATTTAATAACTTTCTCCGTATTACTGTTCCTTGCTGTGATTGACACAGGGACGTTTTGGTTGGGAGGGGAATGGTTGCATGTGATTGTAAATGGGAAGGGATTGGCTATGACAATCTCTCTATTAGGTGTAGTCCATTGCCATGAAAAACTTGGAGAACTCCTGTTTCACAGTTTTCTCATAAGATCTATTTTAATGCCTCATTACCACTCTTCTATCCTTATTAGTCAACGACCTATTCGAGGGAATAAATCATCATTTAAAGGAGAGCAAGACATCCGTGAATGTTTACACCTTGCTGATATTGAGAAAACAGGCCAAAACCCAAAATTCACAGAGATGCCAATTTTGGTTGGACGTATTCCTGGAGGTTTCATCACATGACATAATCTTTAATTAATGATTAATCTTTAATTCCTGGAGAGTCCAGGACAATCCTGGAGGGTTGACAACGCTACAGGGATGATTATTAATGTGACCACAAACCAGACCCATTAGAGATTGGCGCAGAAACCACTGGGATTGAGAGTGTGTTATTGGATGTACTGGGTCCCCCTGCCTGTGACCAGCTTCTAGTGTTGTTTCCCAGCTGCATATTCAGAATACCAAATTTCAGTGGAACGCTTAAATTCTCTGGAAATCTCCTATCTCATTTTGTTCCTTTAAAAACAATGTTCCATGTGCACTGTGTTCCAGGCCGCACTGCAGCCCTCCAGGTCACCTGGATTGCTGCCATAACATGGACAGGTTCATAGGGCTGGGTAAATCATGTGGGGTGGGAGCACAGAGAAGCCCCAGGTCAAGAGGGGCCAAAGATGGCTTAAAGCCACCTTTCTCCCCCTCATCCAGGCTGCAAATTCCATGCTGTGCCTCCTAGAGGGGTCGTGCAGAATCTCACCCAAGGACTTTAACTTTCCAACATAATGCAACAAAAAAGAAAAATATTCTCCACCCCCGCTGCTCATTTGTATATCAAATGCATAGGCTAGCACATCCAAAAAATAAAATTAATGAAGAACATGTTCCCCTTCACACTAACTCATGATTATGCTGAATTAAAACAACAGTTGGTATAAACTCATGGGTGCACGAATTAGACCACATAGCACTTTCATATACACCCTGGCTGAAATGTTTGAAGTTTATTTTTTCCAGAGGCTTCATCCCAGGCTGCACAGAGAAAATTGTGTTTCTCTTTGTGCGCCTTCTCAGTTAGTGTTTTTTATTTGAATGACTCTATTTGATGCTGTTTACTAAATAATGATTGAAAAAAGATCCAAGGGTTTCTCTGAGAAAATGTTTACAGCATGAAGTCATTTTCTCTAATGGCCTAGTTTAAAAAGTTATTGTTTTTGCGTCAGTGACATATGCTAATTTTACATGAACAATACAACCACGGTGCAAGACTTTTTCTCAGGGTCAGAGGCAAGGCAGTGGAACTGGGAGTCTTTGTTAACCAAAATACATCAGTTTCTTGTTCTTTCAGGACTTACTGCCTTTCAGACATCTTTTCCAAGACTCTTAATCAGACTCTTTTTCCATTTGGCTATATGTCTTTTACTAGGAGGCTCAAAGGATTTAAATCAAGAGTTTCTCCTAAATCAAAATCACACTTTAGAAACGTGAATACTTAATAATAAAATGGTCACAAAAATAGAAGCTATCTTGGCTAACAATGATCTGACCTCTTTGGATAAGAGAACCAACCCAAACAGCTTCAAGTTTCAAAAAGTTTCGTTAAGTATTGTCCCAGGCCTGGAAACACCGATGCCTAGATCCTCAAAGGTATTTAGACACCTAATTCCCTCTGAAATCAAAGGCCTTTGGGCTTAACTCTCATATACACTAGACCAGTTTGGCAGTGTAAAAGGGACTTAAAATTTAATTTAAGTTGTATTTATTATATACCGTATATACTCGATCATAAGCCGGTTCATTTATAACCCGACCTGTCCAAGATGGATAAGTAAAAATCGAACATTTTTATAACCTGTTCACAAGCGGACCCTATAATTCAGGGGTCAGCAAACTTTGGCTCCTGGGCCATCAGGATAAGCCGCTGGCGGGCCGAGATGGTTTGTTTACCTCGAGCGTCCGCAGGCACGGAAGTAAACCTAAGTAAACAAAGTGTCCCGGCGCACCAGCTGCTTACCCTGAGGGGCCGGGACAGCAACTGGTGGGGAAATTTTTTTGGGGGGGAGAAGTTGGGAGTCAGGGGAGTAACCCCTGTGACCATCCCCCACATGACCCCACCCCTAGCCCGGGACCCCCACACTCTCCCCATCCCATCCCTTCCCACCTTATCTGGGGAGGGCCAGGGGAGGATGTCTGTGGCCTGGCTGGAGCTGCTCCGGCAGGCTGGGCAGCGCGGCTGCATCCTGCTCCTGCGGGCCAGACCAGCATGTTCCAGCGGGCTGGGCCGGGCGGCATGGCTGCAGCATGCTCTGGTGAGCCGGGTGGCACGGCAACAGCCTACTTTGGGGGGTGGGGCGGCACGCTGCAGCCTACCATCCCCGGCGCTGCAGCTGCTTCGGAGGTTGGGGGGAGAGCAGTGTGGCCAGAAGCGGAGAGACTCTGGCTCTGCCTCTTCCCTTCTGCTCTGCTGCCTCTCCTTGCTCCCTCTGTTGGGGGGAGGGGCTCTGTCCCACCTCTCCCTCTCTATACCCGTTCATAAGCGGACCGCCTTCTCTGGTGCTTCTCTTTTTTACTAAAAAAATTGGGCTTATGAACGAGTATATACGGTATACATTCGTTTGAAGGTCTCTTTGCACTCTCAGACTGGTGTAGAACAGTCTTAATGAACAGTGGCTGTGTTTGTCTTGTGGGGGGCAAAGCTCAGTTCCAGGGCTCTTCTGGTGCATGTGATGTCACACTGTGTGAAGGTTGCCATTTTGAGCCCTGAGCAGCACTGAGAAGGAAGGAATGGCTGATGCCCAGCAGGCCTGATCTGGTTGTCAGAGGGCCCCTCGCTACTTTGGGGGCCCCTGCGATTGCATGGGTTACAGGTGCCTAATGCTGCCACTGAATGTAAACAAGAATCAGTCCTCTAATTAATGTTCTTAGTTTTACTCATTGACTTGACTGGCACTAGTCAAGAGAATAAAGATAAGCACCTGCGAAAATGTCTGCAGCATCAGTTTGTTTTAATTACACAGGTTTCTTCATTTCCTGCTTCCAAGTAAGAGTAGAAGCATAAGAACCAAAATACCCTCAGAGAAACTGTCCTTGAAATGTTAGTATTTATGGAGTGACTGGAAATGGACTTCCAGAAATGATGGCAGTGATATCTGTTCTCACAAGAGATTTCTAACCTGATTTACTATTTAAAATAAGTTCAAGTGAGTTCGGAGAAGCTTAAACAGGAGCAATTTTTTGATGCTTATTTGAACTGAACCACCAGCTACTTCTGAGGTTTTCCCAGTTCTTTCTAAATAACCATAATTCTAAGAAATCTAAATATTTCCTTTATAAACCTAAATATTCACATCTCAGAAGCATTATTTAGTAAAGCTGAAAAGGGAAGATCCATTACATCTCACCCATTTTGTATTAGGCTCAATTTAGTTAAAAATTCCTAAATGTCAAAGCTACAAATCACAGCTACCTCAGCAGCCAAAACCATCGCTGAAGCTAGTTTGTTTCACTAAGAATGCATCACTTATAGCTGCCATAATGGTGAGAAATCTTAGTTTGCTTGTTTCCTTCCTAGTGAAACATTCTACTTAGCAATCATCTATATGAACAAAAAAAATAAAAAATAAAATAAAATTCAGAGGAACTACACAAAAAGACTTATAATGAAATTATGGTTTAGAAGTATCCTCTCATTTCATGGTTGCTAGAATCTCTTCCTTTCATTCTAAGGTTACCGCACCTATAGTACTCATGAGACAATGCTCTGGCATCATATGAGCTAAGCTGGGCAACGTATTCATTTCTATGAGAGAAAATTCTACCTTATTTACTGTATATCAACTTTCTTTATAGTCCACTTTGAAAGTTAACACTTTGAGCTATGAATAGCAGAGTGATGAAAAAATAAGGCATAGAAACAAAATAACTTACTGTTGTAAATCGACAGAGACTTCTACAGCTTTCCACCAATTTTTCTTTTTATAGACCCGTTCCAAACCAAAGTCCTGAATCCAAATATTTCAGCAGTTTGGGAACATTCAGACACATTTCTGAAATCTGCACCTTTATAGTGATTATTAGTTATTATTTTATGAATAATTTGTATTTACTTTGGTTTATTTTTTTACATATCAGCCATTACCAGATACTTCAGTGCTGAACAAAAGTTAAAACCCAACAATAGTTAACGTTAGTCCCAATGGCCTGGAGAGTAGTTACCTACAAATTCATTTCTCCTGTAAATCTTCATCATAAATTTTTGTAGTCCCACTGAATTCCATAGTGTTGTAGAATGATCCCTGGCTATATACAAGCACACACAGATCTTGCCTGAGAACCCACACCCCCATTCAAGGCTTTTGCCTCACAAAAATGAAGATCTCTATTCAGTTAACTGTAGAAGTATCACAAAAGTAGAACGGAACAGAAGTAGAAAGTAGAAGTAAAACAGGAGTAAAACAGAAAGTAGAAGTAGAACAAAAGAAGATCAGCTATATTCCATCCAGTGAGAAAAGGAGTAGACCCACATAAACCAGACCATCAACTTGTACAACAATATCAGATGGCTTCTAATTGATATTATTGTAGTGCTTGGGAACCCCAGTCATGGGCCAGAATTCCACTGTGCTAGGAAAATGTCCGCTTACCATTCATTTCTTCTTCTATTAGTAAAACTGCAAAGATCTGCTTAAGAAAGCCATAAAATAGATACATTTTCTTTTCACACAAATTCCTAAAATGGATGCATGAACTATGGTATTGGTGTAGCAAATACTATTGTACATTACATTAACACATGCTGCTTCGGAAATTGATGTTAATAATAGTGCTGGACAAACAGTGGGGAAAGTTATCCACATGTTCTGATAAAGAGAAATCTCATTTAGAAAGTGAATGTGTTCAGAACTTTCCGCTCCCCTCACAACAATATTCACACAAGCAAAACTTTGATTTTGACTTGATTTCACTTTTGATTTGAATTTCAAGCCTGTAGTAGTGACAAAACAAAACTTGTTTTATTATGGAAGCAGTTTATAAAGGTGAGGTCTTTCAATCAGCGAACAGAAGCAATATCATGTGACTAAAGCAACCAATCTTACAGGTCTCATTGTGGCTATCATAAGAGTTCTTATTTAATTCTAGCTCAGTTCCCTAGGTAGCTTGTGACTGAGCTGAAAATGAGATATGCTAGTAAAGTACTAGTTGTGCTGAGTGCAATAGATAATGTAGCAGTTATACACTAATAAACAAGCATTAGTATAAACTGTCATCTGTCTTTATTTTGCTATGCCAGTTAATCAATTATCAAAATATGTTTACATTACACAATTGTTTTTTTAAAAAACAATTATCTCAGTTACTCATCACTTAAATGTGTAATAATGTTTGTAAGCGTTCCATAGAAAAGGGTGGGGGGAATCCAAAGAAATTTAGTTAAAATGCTCTTAATTTAATGTCGCTGGGTCCTTCTGAACTTGCGGGTAGGAGATGTAGAATATTTTTGAGCAGTTATTTTAGCTATTAACTGGAGTGACTTCCACGAAGATGTAAGGACTATTTTTTTTTAAAATATGCTTCAGTGCATAAGTCATTTCCCTTATGGGCAACTTGGTCCATAACTGTCTCTTTCAAGGCTTCTTACACCATCCTTTGAGGCATCTAGTACTGGTCACTGTTGGAAACAGAATATTGGACTAGATGGATCCTATGTCTGCTCCAATATGGAATTCCTAAGACCCTATCTCATATGTTCGTGTATTCTAATACAGATTACATTACAGTTCCAGACACGTCATTAGGATAGAGCTGTATTGTCATTCTAAAAAGTGCTATTTGCAAAGATTGCAATTCCTGGGAATGATGCTAAAAAGTGAGAGAACACAAAAGCTCTCGGGTAGATATCTGTCAAAACCTCCCATGCAGTCTGCAGGAAATAAACATATTTACTGATGCAGGACCACATTGTGTTAGAGTTCCTTGGTTAACATTACAGGGCTGCCATCACAATCGAATTTCAATGCTATTTCGTAAGACATGGGATGTTGCATGTTTCAGACTTTTCCACTGCATTCTACCCATTTCATTTTGCCTTGTAATAACATTTAGGAAGCATGAAACATATCAGTTCATCTTATCATGTAAAATCCTCTGCTCTCTGCAGGGCCGGCTCCAGGCACCAGGCACCAGGCACCCAAGCTGGTGCTTGGGGCGGCACCTGGAGGGGGGCGGCGGGGCGCTCCGGCCACCGGGGAGCGCGGGGCCACAGCCGGGCTCGCCGCCCTCCCCCCCGCGCTCTGGCCGCCCCCCCC